>NC_083227.1:19194526-19513485 GCF_032191835.1 Heteronotia binoei | reverse complement strand
ATGGGGCGGGAATGTACATACTACTGAATATCCCAAGTATGCCCCCCCCCCCCTAGAATCAGCAGTGGCTGAACCCCACTTTCAGTTGGCCTTAATCCAGCCCTGCATTAGACCCTCCTGAGGTCTCATTCTCCCTCCCCAAATCTCCAGAAGTTTCCCAACCTGGATCTGGCAAACCTACCCCCCCATCCCCCACTGGTGGCCAGGGGAGACCCGGCAACCGTCCTTCTAAACTGAAAGTGGGGGCAGCCTCAAGGGTTGATTTTTCTGCTGTTTGGACTTACGAGCAGGTCTTGGCTTTCCTTCTCCACATCTCCTTTATACACCACAATTCTCTCTCTCTCCTTCTTCAGAATCCCCAGACGGTTGCAGAACTGATCCTGGGGAGAGGGGGGATCACAGTTGAAATGTGTTCTTTTAAAGGTTTACTCCATGCTCTTCCCTCCTGGCCACCATTGCACATTTATTTAAATTCATATATATAACCATGTTAGTTAAAAAAAAATCAAATTCCAGCATGCTATTCCATCAGGAGAGCCTGTGTGCAGTAACACTTAAAGTGCTGGACTAAGATCTGGGAAATCCATGTTTGAACCCCCAGTCCTGCCATGGAAGCTCGCTGGGTGACCTTGGGCCAGTCTCATGACTCTCAGCCTACCCCTGACCTGGTTACTCCCAGGATAGCCTGATCAGCAGGGCCGACCTAGAGGCAGGCAGTGGCAGGCAAACCACCTCCCAACCTCTCTTGCCTTGAAAAGCTTACAGGGTGTCCATAAGCCAGCTATGACCTGACAGCAAAACAAACTTCTGTCACGCCACTCGTGTTCTGAGCAGGCACTTGGGTGGGCTTCTGATCTCCATTTTGAAACCCAAGACCTGACAATCTCAGACATTTGCAAGACATTTTTGAGAGCTAGGAGTCTGCCTTTGTACTAATTTTAACTAGCTAGCCAAAGCATCACACATCTTTAAACGAATGAAGGGCCCAATGTAATACCCTTTCTGATGTGACTCATCATACTGGATGTTAAGAAGCACACTATGCCCAAAGAAGCTGCCCCCGTCCTTCACAGTTTTCCAAAGGACTACGTCAGACCAGATCATATCTGCAGTAGAAACTGAAGGGAGGGGCCACAATTTTGCAAGCCTAGTAGAACCAAAGCAATGTACAGAGTACCCAGCAGTACTACTGCAGTCAGAGTGCCCAGCAGAACCCAGTGCCGTTGTGGCAATGCCAGCTGATGTCAAGCACAGAATCACAGTCCAAGAAGGGGGGGGGGGGGATGGAACCTCAGCAGCACTAGTGCAAATGTGCCCAGCAAACCCAGTGCCATTCATAATATCAGCATAAGTTTTCCACTACATTGCTCTTAAATACATTCTGTCGCCAAACAGGATAGGGATGAAAAGGTCTTGAGGTCAAGAAGTGAAAATAAAGGGGGAGGGGGACATGGAAAAATTAGGTGAAGGGAGACAGAAAACATGAATGAGAAGTGTGTGGAAAGGGGGGGGGGGTGTTATCTTACTGCATGTCATGGGCTCTGACAAGGGGACTGCCCAGGCAGAGCCGACAGGGTTAGCAGACCCAACGGAGCCGACAACTGACCCCTCTCACAACTTGACTGATTCACTGCCGCTGCCCGCAGGGTTCTCAACACCTGGCTGTACAGCTGACGAGGACCAACAACAGGTAGACACACATCCCAGTTCATCACATTGCCTTGCTCGAGTACGGGAAAGGCTCTGTCAGGACTTAGCAATCTGAAGGAAAGAGGCCAAACTGCGGGCAAGATGTTCTCTCAGCCCAGAGTTTTAGCAGACGCCAGGCTGGCCCCGCTGCCTGCTAATTGGAAACAGCAGCAGCGGGCTATCTAAGCTCCTGCTTCAAGTTGCATGCTCTGTGGAAGCAACAAGTCCATCCGGTGACTTGCAATTACTCCAGCTCCCGTTCCTTGGCTCCATTCCTGCTCTGACTTCCCGGTTTCCTGACTTCTGGATTGTACGATCCTGCTTTCAGACTGCAATTCGGACTCAGCTACTGGTTCCTTCAACGCTCCTCTGACTTGGGCTGAACTCGGACTTTCCCCTTGCCTGCACTCCAGCGTGTGACACTGCAATACCAGAACTGCTGCTTTGCAAGATCTGGCTGAGCTGGGTGCAAGGAAAGGAAGAGATAAAAACTAGACTATTGGAGAAAATGAGCTGCAGGCTGGCTGGCTACACATGGGCTTCCACAGAGACCAATGTATCAAGAGGCCTCTCCTGTAAATAGAGTGCCCTCATATTCTCACACACATGATGCCAGACAGGCTGGCCATTTGTGGAAGGGAAAGTACTCTCTAGATTAAGTTTCTTTCTCTTCTTTTGACTGCAACCTGAATATGGATCTACTTGAATAAATGTAAATTTACTTTTTTTAACCATATACTTCTTGGGAGATGTATTTACTGCACTCTGCATCCCGTTCTGTGTCTGGGCAAACTCTGCTACATTAACCAAATATCCCCATAATGAGTACCCCTAATATCTAGCTGTTGCCTTTTCCCTCGCTCCACCCATTTTTATTCATCCTTTGACTATTATTCCCTCCCTCTGCCTTTCCTCCTCTAAAACGTCAAACAAATCTTTGAGTCTTCTTGTCGCTATATCCTGTTGCTCTGCAAAGACTGGCACGGAAGAGTGTACCCTACTAAGCAGAGTAAATAATATATAACTTTAAGCAATAAAACCACCTTGATTAAACAGAAAAAGTCGGTTGGTCTTAATTTTATTCTCAGTATGGCCCAAACACTCATCATAAAAAGGAGAAAAACCCACAATTGGTATCTTCAATCTTCTTACAGTCGGAAGCACCAGCCCTGGAGGGAGAGCTCCTCTTCCGCTATGCTGGGAGGAAAGCACATCTTCTCCAGAGAATGATGGAATTCCGCCAGCAAGGATCCAGATGAGTTCCTACCTTGTATTTCTGAGCAGCCACTTCCAGGGGAACTATTGTGTGTCCTTTGTGTTCTGGGAGTCGCTCACAGACAACACACACTAATTTTTCATCTTCTTTGCAGAAGAAGTGGAGTTTTTCCTGGTGTCTCAAGCAAACACCTTTTCTTGAACTTTGTGGCACCAGTTTAATTTTTTCAACTAGGTTTGCCAGCTGCCAGTTTCGGCGGAAAGTCCCTTTCTGAAACTTGAATTTGCAGACAGGACACTCCAAGTCTCCCCGAGTCTCCCATTTCTCACAGTAGTCAGTGATGCAGGCCTGGCAGAAGCTGTGCCCACAGCCCAGGACCACGGGGTCCGTAAGGAACTCCAGGCAGATGGGGCAGTTGGCCTCCTGCTCTATCTCTGTGGATGGTGGAGCTGAGGCCATGAGGGCTGGATTCTCAGTGGCTTGGGTGATAGGAAAGGCAGCAGCTTGTCAGATCTGTAAAAGGGCAGCATAAGAACAAGAACATAAGAGAAGCCATGTTGGATCAGGCCAATGGCCCCTCCAGTCCAACACTCTGTGTCACACAGTGGCAAAAAAACCAAACCCAGGTGCCATCAGGAGGTCCATCGGTGGGGCCAGAACACTAGAAAACCTCCCAACTGTTGTTCCCCCCAAGTACCAAGAATACAGAGCATCCCTGCCCCAGACAGAGAGTTCCAACAATACGCTGTGGCTAATAGCCACTGATGGACCTCTGCTCCATATGTTTATCCAATTCCCTCTTCAAGCTATCTATGTTTGTAGCTGGCACTACCTCCTGTGGCAGTGAATTCCATGTGTTAATCACCCTTATAAGAACATAAGAGAACAGGAATGACCTAGAAAGAAGGCTTTGCATTTTAGTCTATTGCCATGTTGGGTTTGTTTTTAAATAGGTTTTATTGTTACTGCTGACACTATGTAAATTGTCCACTGCCTAAAGAGTCTGAAAGTTGAGACCAGTGTTCCCTCTAAGCTGAGTGAGTGTGAGCTAGCTCACAGTTTTTCAGACCTCCGGCTCACACATTTTTCTCTTAGCTCAGAAAAAATGGCCCCAGAGCAAACCAATTTATGCAGTAGATAAATCAATTGCTCACAACTTTAACATCAGTAGCTTACAAAGTTGAATATTTGCTCACAAGACTCCACAGCTGGTTGCATAAAAAGGTAAAGGTAGTCCCCTGGGTAAACACCAGTCGTTTTTGACTCTGGGGTGAATAGTATCACAACGTTTTCATGGCAAACTTTTTTAATGGGGTAGCTTGCAATTGCCTTCCCCAGTCATCTACACTCCCCCCACCCAGCAAGCTGGGAACTCATTTGACTGACCTCGGAAGGATGGAAGGCTGAGTCAACCTTGAGCCGGCTACCTGAACCAGCTTCCGCCAGGATCGAACTCAGGGCATGAGCAGAACTTAAAACTTCAGTAGTGCAGCTTTACCGCTCTGCACCATGGGGCTGCTTTCCTGGTGGCACACACATCTTTAAACAAATGAAGGGTCCGTGTAATATCCTTTCTGATGTGACTCAGACTTCCTGGAACTTTATTCCCCGGGAGAGCCACCTGGCCACGCTTTCAGCTCATTTTTGCTGGCAGGTAAAGAACTTCCTGTGCCAAAGAGGTTTCCTACAACCAGAAACTGCTGGCTGCCAGGAGCCTTTTCAGAAGCAGGTAGACACTGCTGTGGATTTTAGCTATATCAAGATTTTAGTCTGTTTTTATTTATCACACAATGTTCTTTTAATTTAGCAACTTAAGGGTTGTTGTTTTTTAAATTAATACCTAAGTTGTTCATTAATGAAAAAAGAACATGCATCTTACAATATAGACAAAAACTTCCATGAAATCTAGCAGAAAACTCACAAAATCTATATCTCTACAAAAAATAAAATCTTAACGGCAGTTCAGCACTTCTTCCCTTGATTCTGTTGTAGGAAACAACCCATGCCAGCATCTTATTAAAAGAACCACCATTGAATAAACCATTTCTGTGCCTCTGTCTTCTTTACATATTCTTCTTAAAGCACTCCTGTCTTGGCTATTAGCATAATAAACCAAATTTTGCATAACTAGAACTCAAACTTTGGCAGATTGCTGCTTCCAATTTTTAGCAAGGAGCATTCTGGCTGCCAGTGTAGAGTAGTGGTTATAAGTAGCACACTCTAATCTGGAGTACCGGGTTTGAGTCTCCACTACTCCTCCACATGAAGCTTGCTGGGTGACCTTGGGCTAGTCACAGTTCTCTCAGCCCCTCCCATCTCACAATATGTGCCTGTTCTGGGGAAACTAAGGGAAAAGTGATTGTAAGCAGCTTTGAGGCTCCTTAGGGTAAAGGAAAGTGGGGTATAAAAACAAACTCTTCTTGTTCATCTTTACAAGTAAATGCCACAGGGCATACTATTGGTTTTTAGTCAACACAGTGTGGCTAGTCTAACAAAACATTAGAGATTGCAATGGTGATCAACCGCTGCATACATTCCATTCTGAATATTTTTCCAACACTTTCTACCAATGTGACAATCCCACCACATATAGGAAAGTGCCCGTTCTCACATCTCAGGCACATACCTGGGTTGACACAACTTTTGTTAATTCATTAGGATGCTATCCTCCAAGGGGGACCTGGGCTGCCTTGGAATTACAGCTCACCTCCAGCTACAGAGATCAGTTCCCCTGGAGAAAATGAGGTTCCTGTCCTCCCCAGGCTCCACCCCAAATCTCTGGGAATTTCTTAACCTTGAGCTTGCATCCCCACCCCCTCCCCTGCCAGTGACCTGGGAGAACCTGGCAATGCAATCTGAGGCATACTTGTGATGAAGCAGCAGGAGCATCTTATAGGACATTTATGGAAGCCTACGAGATGGTGGTGAAGGCTGCAAAGAAAGATTTCTCTGTGGCCTCCATTGCATCTGCAAGCTCTTGCCTGGCCCTGGAGAGCCAGTTTGGTGTAGTGGTTAAGTGCGCGGACTCTTATCTGGGAGAACCGGGTTTGATTCCCCACTCCTCCACTTGCACCTGCTGGAATGGCCTTGGGTCAGCCATAGCTCTGGCAGAGGTTGTCCTTGAAAGGGCAGCTGCTGTGAGAGCCCTCTCCAGCCCCACCCACCTCACAGGGTGTCTGTTGTGGGGGAGGAAGGTAAAGGAGATTGTGAGCCGCTCTGAGACTCTTCGGAGTGGAGGGCGGGATATAAATCCAATATCCTCTTCCTCTTTTTCTTCTTCTTGTTTAGGACTATTTACTCATTATCTAAATTCCCTTGAGGCAAACAAAACAGTTGGGAATTGGCTATTGGCTGTGGGGCATCTGCAAGCTACTTTGCAGACAAAGTCACAGCGCTCCGCCAGGATCTCCCAACCACAATTCATATAGTAAAAGAACTTGAAGCCCCTGGCCTGTCTTCAGGTCCACTTTTGGACCGTTTCAGCCGACTCTCCCTGGAGGATGTCAGCAGGATCCTGGCAGCTGCAAGGCCTACTGCTTCTCTCCTTGACCTGTGCCCATCCTGGCTGGTCAAGGCCTGTGGGAATGGTGTTGCAGGCCCTACTGGAAGAAATTATCAACTTGTCGCTTTTGTTGGGGAGCATTCCAGGGGGTTGAAAGAGGCTGTGGTACATCTAAAAAAAATCACTGGACCCCATGGTCCTAGCCAACTACCACCCAGTTTCCTGAGCTAAGACAAAAATGTGTGAGCCAGAGGCTAAAAAACTGAGCTAGCTCACCCTAACTCAGCTTAGAGAGAACACTGGTCCCAATTCATATTAGGTTCCCATATGCTTGAGAAATGAGCTTCCTTGGAAACGATGAATGGAAGAGGTAGCTGGTGAATTGTCCTCTTGCTATGCAACACTTGAGCTAGACCAGGGGTGGCCAAACTTGCTTAACGAAGGAGCCACATAGAATAAATGTCAGATGTTCGAGAGCTGCAAGACACAAACATCAGATATTTGAGAAGGAAGGAAGGAAGGAAAGCAAATAGACAGAGGGAGGGGGAAAGAGAGCAACTGTAACTTTAAATGCATTCTCCAAGCCAGCCAATGGGGTGGGGTGGGGGGGCTTCTAGAGCCACACAATATGTGTGAAAGAGCCACATGTAGCTCCCAAGCCACAGTTCGGCCACCTCTGCACTAGACCAAGTGGGTTCAGTGAATGAGACAGAGCCAGTTTGGTGTAGTGTGTCATGGGTGCTGGGGACCCTGCAGAAGAAACCGAGCCTGCAGAGCCTGCAGAAGCAACTGTGCCTCTGCCACCTGCACCAGTGCCCCTGCCTCCTGCTGAAGAAGATCCAAGCCCCCCTGCCTCGCCCTCTCAGGTGGCTCGTGTGCGTGACCGCCTCCGTCAGGACCTCAGGGATCGGAGGAGGGCGGCACGCTCACAAGCAAGACGCTCCCTGAGCCCTGAGTGGTGAAAGGATTCTGGCCCTTCTAAGTGTGAGGATGCTTAAGTTTCGGCAGGATCCTGGCTGCTGCTCTGAGACAGCAATTAGCCCAAATGAGCAACAGGCAGCAGAGGGCTATATAGCTGTGGGCTTTGGGAGGAGGCTTTGTGGAAGCAACTAGTCACATACCTGACATCCTAGCATCCACTCCGGCTCTTGACTTTGGCTTTTGGATTCCTGACTTTGGCTTGGACCTCTGGACCCCCTGACTTCGGCTTCTGAACCTCTGACCTGTGATACCTGGATTACGATTCTGTTTTGGCGCCTTGGACCCTCCTTGCTCACGAGTTGCTGACCTTGGACCGCCCCTGGACTTTGCCTGACTCAGCCCCAGCTCGTGACAGATTGCTTCCACCCACAACCAACACCCATTCCACAGGATGGATGCTGAAGCAAGTGGAACCACAGGACTACTGGCTGCGCTCCAAGCCCAGGTACAGCAGCTGACACAGGCAGTAGTACACTTGCAGCAACAACCTGTGGCCAGTGCTCCAGCCAAGTGCCCAGTTCCCCCACCTGACAGATTTGGGGGTGCCGTGGAAGAATTTCCTGCTTTCCTAGCACAGTGCCGGCTGTACTTCGAACTAAGAGCTCGGGACTTCCCCAACGACAAAACAAAGGTGTGTTTCATCATCAGCCTGTTAAAGGGGCAGGCGGCCAAATGGGCCACACCCTTGCTGGTTGCGTCCTCTCCCCTGCTGACTGATTACCAGGGGTTTGAGGCCCACCTGTCTGCTGCCTTCTCAAACCCAGTCCAAGCAGCCACAGCCAACCGGAAGATCAGGGCGCTGAAACAAGGCAAATCCTCAGTGGCTCAGTATGCCACCGAATTCAAGCTCCTGGCCCAAGACTTGGCGTGGAATGAGGCTGCCCAGATGGACCAGTTTACCGAGGGGCTGGCAGAGGAAGTCCTGGATGAACTGGCCAGGGTGGAGTCGCCACCCACGCTCCAAGGACTTATCACCCTCTGCCTCCGCATTGATGGCCGCCTGGAAAGTCGCCGCCAAGCCAAGACCAGAGGGCGCCAGCTCCCTGCGCCGTGCCACTTGGCTCCTCGCCCATCCCCAGTTAGTACCAGAGCCGAGGAGGAGCCTATGCAGCTTGGAGCTGCTCGACCCCGCCTGACTCCAGAAGAAAAGGCCAGACGCCGCACGCAGAATCTGTGCCTTTACTGCGGTACGACAGGCCACTATGCCTCTGGCTGCCCTGCTAAGCGTCGGATACCCGGACCCTCGTTGCCACCGCCGCCAAAAGAGCAGCCCCAGGCGTAAGTGGGCCCTCCAGCCTGGGGCGACTAGCTGGGTCCTCCGAACAGCAGACTGATACCCCGGGCCCGTTCCTGCTACCAGTCAAACTCCGTCTGCCTGATGAACGCTGGCTGTTCGTATATGCCATGCTGGACTCGGGAGCGGCCCACTGTTTTGTAGATGCCGCCTTTGTAAAGCAGCACCAGATACCAGTGCAGACAAAAGAGATTCCAACGCTGGTGGAGGCTATCGACGGGCGCCTCCTCCGTTCTGGCCCCATCACCCAGGAGACCTGCCCCATCACCTTCCACGTCCAGCAGCACCAAGAACAGCTGCAGTTTAATGTTGCCCGCATGCCTCGCTTCCCGCTGATTCTGGGCCTTTCCTGGCTGAAGCTGCACAACCCCATCGTGGACTGGGCCCAGCAGGAACTACGGTTCCGAGACCCATGCCCCCATCTGACTCCTCCCACCACTCTAGCAGCCGGCATCCCGAGTGGTGGTCCTCAGCTCCCTCAGAAGTATGCGGACTTCGCCGATGTCTTTGAAGAGACAGGAGCAGATCAGCTTCCCCCTCACCGACCCTATGACTGTGCCATTGATTTGGTACCTGGGGCACCACTCCCGGTGGGGCGTCTGTACCCGATGTCGGAGCCTGAGTTGGCAGCTCTGCGAGACTACCTGGACAAGAACCTGAAACGCGGATTCATCCGACCCTCAACCTCTCCCCTGTCTGCTCCAGTCCTCTTCGTGAAGAAGAAAAGTGGGGAGCTCCGGCTGTGCAATGACTACCGGGCCCTGAACAAGATCACCATCCGCGACCGGTACCCTCTACCACTGATCCCTGAACTCTTGGATCGCTTAAAGGGGGCCCAAATTTACACCAAGCTGGACCTCCGTGGAGCGTACAATTTGGTGCGCATACGGCCCGGAGACGAGTGGAAGACCGCGTTTGGGACCCGATACGGGCAGTACGAGCACCTGGTGATGCCCTTCGGATTGACCAATGCCCCCGCTGTCTTCCAGAGGTTCATGAATGACATATTCCGGGACCTGCTCGACCGCTTCGCGATCATATACCTGGATGACATCTTAATTTACTCCCGCAATCCTGCCCAGCATGCCGAGCACGTCCGCCAGGTCCTGCAGCGCCTACGAGCCCATGGCCTCTACGCCAAGCTGGAGAAGTGCGACTTCGACCTGCGCTCCGTCGAGTTCCTTGGGCACATTGTGTCACCGCAGGGGATCCTCATGGACCCGAAAAAAGTAGAAGCGGTCCTGACCTGGCAGGCTCCTCAGAATCGCAAAGACCTGCAGCGGTTCCTTGGTTTTGCCAACTACTATCGGCAATTCATCCCGGCCTACGCATCCCTGACCACACCCCTGACTCAACTACTCCGCCCCAAAGAACCCTTCCGCTGGTCCCCAGAGGCCGATAACGCCTTCTCCACCCTGAAGACTCGCTTTGCCACCGGGCCACTCCTGAGATACCCTGACTCCCAGCTTCCCTTTACGGTGGAAGCTGATGCCTCCAACGTGGCCCTGGGAGCAGTGCTGTCCCAGCGCGAGGAGCCGTCCCAGCCACTCCAGCCCTGCGCCTATTACTCGCGCCAGCTCACTGCTGCAGAGAGGAACTATACCATCTGGGAGAGGGAGTTGCTCGCGATCAAGGCGGCGTTTGAGGTTTGGCGACATTACCTCGAAGGGGCTCGCCACCCTGTTCAAGTGCTCACCGATCACCGGAACTTGGAACACCTCCAGACCACCCGCCGTCTCAACCAGCGCCAGATCCGGTGGTCCCTATTCTTCTCTCGCTTCGACTTCCGGATCTCCTACATCCCCCATACCCAGAACCGGAAAGCAGACGCGCTCTCCCGGAAACCGGAATACGCCCCTGCCTCAACTGAGACCACGCCCGCTGCTCCAATCCTGCCGCCCTCAGTATTTGCAGCCACCTCCACTTCACCAGCACTCGTGGAGGACATTCGGGCTAGCCAGGCCAATGATCCCTGGGTCCAGCAACACCTCCAGGCTCTCCAAGATGACCCAACAGGCGAGTTCACGACTCGAGGCGGCCTCTTGCTACACCGCGAACGCCTCTATGTGCCGCCCGGGCCCTTGCGGGCAGAAGTGCTACGCCTGACCCACGACTCGTTACCCGCCGGGCACTTTGGACAGCATAAGACCACCCACTTGCTGACAAGGGAATTCTGGTGGCCACGAGTTCGCGCTGATGTTGCCCGTTATGTCAGCTCCTGTGACGTCTGCCGACGGGCCAAAGACATCCCAGCCAAACCCTCAGGGTTGCTACAGCCCTTGCCCACATCTTCAGGACCCTGGGAGACCATCTCGATGGACTTCATCACAGAACTTCCGCGCTCCAAGGGTCAGACTTGTATCTGGGTGGTCGTCGACCTATTTACCAAGATGGCCCACTTTGTTCCGTGCCCGAAACTTCCCACAGCTCAGGAGACGGCCCAGCTTTACCTGCAACACATCTTTCATCTTCACGGACTCCCAGCCCATCTGATCTCCGATCGGGGCCCTCAGTTCTCCTCTCGGTTCTGGCAAGCCCTCCATTCCAGCCTGGGTACTCGAGTGCACCTGTCCTCAGCCTACCACCCACAGACAGATGGCCAGACAGAGCGCACCAATGCCACGCTAGAGCAATATCTCCGCTGTTACACCTGTTACCAGCAGGATGACTGGACCACTCTATTGCCCCTAGCGGAGTTTGCATACAACAACGCGGTCCATTCATCCACCCAAATGACCCCGTTTGCTGCAACCTACGGGTACCACCCTCGGTTCTTCCCGGCAATCCTACCACCCACGAATGTCCCCGCCGTCGATGCCTACCTGCAAGAACTCCGCGCCAGCCAAGACTTGCTCCGAGAGCAGCTACAGCAGGCCAAGGAGGCATATAAACGGGCTGCGGACCGAAAGAGGCAAGAAGGTCCTCCAGTGCAGCCGGGGGATCAGGTGTGGCTCTCAACTCGCTACCTGCGCCGGCCTGGTCGGTCTCACAAGCTGGATGCACGGTTCATTGGACCGTACCCCGTCGTAGAACAAATAAACCCCGTCGCCTTCAGGCTCCAGTTGCCACCCCACCTCCGCATTCACCCTGTGTTCCATCGCTCCCTCCTTGTTCCAGCTGCACCCCCTGACCCAGCTCGGCCTCCTTCCCCACCGCCGCCACCACCGGTGTTGGTGGATGACGAGGAAGAATATGAGGTGCGCCAGATTCTGGACTCCCGGTACCATCGTGGAGGCCTCCAGTACCTTGTGGACTGGGAGGGATACGGCCCGGAAGACCGGTCCTGGGAACCTGTGGACAATCTTCATGCCCCGGACTTGGTGCAACAATTCCACAGCGACCACCCCGACCTCCCAGGCCCCTCGACGGAGGGGGGCCCTGGGGGGGGGATAGTGTCATGGGTGCTGGGGACCCTGCAGAAGAAACCGAGCCTGCAGAGCCTGCAGAAGCAACTGTGCCTCTGCCACCTGCACCAGTGCCCCTGCCTCCTGCTGAAGAAGATCCAAGCCCCCCTGCCTCGCCCTCTCGGGTGGCTCGTGTGCGTGACCGCCTCCGTCAGGACCTCAGGGATCGGAGGAGGGCGGCACGCTCACAAGCAAGACGCTCCCTGAGCCCTGAGTGGTGAAAGGATTCTGGCCCTTCTAAGTGTGAGGATGCTTAAGTTTCGGCAGGATCCTGGCTGCTGCTCTGAGACAGCAATTAGCCCAAATGAGCAACAGGCAGCAGAGGGCTATATAGCTGTGGGCTTTGGGAGGAGGCTTTGTGGAAGCAACTAGTCACATACCTGACATCCTAGCATCCACTCCGGCTCTTGACTTTGGCTTTTGGATTCCTGACTTTGGCTTGGACCTCTGGACCCCCTGACTTCGGCTTCTGAACCTCTGACCTGTGATACCTGGATTACGATTCTGTTTTGGCGCCTTGGACCCTCCTTGCTCACGAGTTGCTGACCTTGGACCGCCCCTGGACTTTGCCTGACTCAGCCCCAGCTCGTGACATAGTGGTTAAGTGTGCGGACTCTTATCTGGGAGAACTGGGTTTGATTCCCCACTCCTCCACTTGCACCTGCTGGAATGGCCTTGGGTCAGCCATAGCTCTGGCAGAGGTTGTCCTTGAAAGGGCAGCTGCTGTGAGCCCTCTCAGCCCCACCCTCCTCACAGGGTGTTTGTTGTGGGGGAGGAAGATAAAGGAGATTGTGAGCCGCTCTGAGACTCTTCAGAGTGGAGGGTGGGATATAAATCCAATATCTTCTTCTTCTTCTGTAGCAGAGGAATAAGCGAGGCGCACACTTACTGATTGAAAAACGAGGTATTTTACGTTGACATCAAAGCAGGTTCATTTGAGCATCTAGGCTCCCCAAAGTAATGAACCCCGGACCCTTCTCAAAACATCAGCTTTAAGCAAAAGCCAGCCTGCAACCTCCTGCCTTACACGTTATCAGATTCACTTCTCTCCTCCCCTTCTCCCTGGTAGTCTGCTTATTCCAGCATGTCTGCTTATCTCTAAGGAGCTTCCTCAGAGGGCCTCTATCAGTACCCATCTGTGTCTTGCACCCTTTTGGACTGCCTGCTTGTCTAACCATTACAGCTCTTCAAATATTGCATCAGACATTCTCTTTGCTGTTAAAGGCAAAACCATATTTTCAATTATTATTATTATAGGGTATTCATAATTATTCAGGTGTCCCTCTTCATTCCCCCCTTTCAGTCTCTGAAAGTTATTTTTTTATTATTATTATTATTTTAAAATCTGAAGGAGACTGACCATCATTAAGCAAATCAATTCTGTATGCCCACTCGAGAAGTGCAGCTAGGTGACTATTTGATTTTTGACATTCCCAAGAAAGACTGAAATGACATTACAATGGGGTAATGCTATAGTATATTGACAGAGATGGGGTGTAGATGGGTCACGGGAGGAGAGAGACAGTGATGGGATTATCCATTCACACTGGCACATCCCAGTATTGTCCATCTAGAGAAGGTGTGTGTGTGGAAGAAGGTCACTCAGAGGCATGCCTTGGCTATGCAGCCCAGCCTTTCAATGTGGAGTTTTCCTGATCTCCATCATGGGGCCTTTCTGGGCACACAGACTAGCTTGAGAGGGCCCCCCCCCCATGTCCTTTAAGGCTCCTCTCTTTATTTGGCAGCACTCTGGTATCAGTTCCTCCTCTTTTGTACTGTCCAGTCCTTGGAGGGTGTGTCTCACATTTCATAGTGCACTGCTGATCAGACTTCAAACAACCAGGGTTGAGACACAATTGGGACAAAGGGAAAGGGTTTTAGGAATGTCAATTACCAAAATTAGACTATACATGAGTAAAAAATATAAAATAATCCACTCATAGTATATCCATTGAATAATTACATATGTCCAGTCTAAATTTGTGAACATAGATCTTGGAAGGATCCTAAAGAACTTATTTCTTTATCAATAAAACATTATTAGTTATGATTCAAGGATCCTAAAGAACTTATTTCTTTATCAATAAAACATTATTAGTTATGATTCAAGGATCCTAAAGAACTTATTTCTTTATCAATAAAACATTATTAGTTATGATGCAAGAATACAAAAACTCATCTCAATTCTAAAACACATAAGAAACATTTGCAAATGATATTCTATAAACTGAATCAACTCATGTGCCTTTATGGAAAACACCTCGTTGTAGCCTAGGTGCTTAAGATACACACATTCAGACATACTAGGAAACATTGCCAGTTGTGGGCAGTCCACATTTGGCCACATTATTACTATATAAAAACCATTTCACTGTTCATTTCTTATTCCCCTCCCCTCTTAGTCTAACAAAAGGTCTTCTTTCTTGGGTTTATGGAGAATTTGCGTGCTTTATGCATGACAATCTTTTCACAGGGAAATCTGTTTCTGTTGCAGCCAAAAGGAATTCCTTTTCCTGAGAGCACAACTGGAAGTAACAGTAGGCTTCTGTTATAATCAGCTGAGGCAACCAGCCTTTTGCTAGGCAGAGGACTCTCCCTGGAAATAAGTTTTCTCCACAACTCAATTTGGATGAGGTTCTCGGGGAGGCCTTCCTTCCAACATCAGTGAGGCATGACCAAGCAAATTTCAGGACCTCTAGGTATATATGGAAGAGCCTGGAAACATACTTAGAGAAACAAACAAACAAAACAGCAATTATAGGTGCTTTTTTCCCTTTTAAAGCTTTCCTTGGCTGTCCACAAATTGCCATAACTTGAGTCCAACCCTGTTGAGATAGGTTTGCATACATTAGCTAAATTACCATACTTGTTCTGGACAGGAGACTTCCTCCTTGGTGTTTCAGTTTGACAAGGTCTCTACCCTTCCAATGTTAAAGGACAGATTTCATACAACATACATTATGCAGAACACAAATCCACAATACAAACCCATGCATCACTTCTCATGATTCAGGCTAGTGCATATCCATATATAAAACAAGCATCTAGTGGTTCATGAGAGGCTTTTCATTTCATTTCATTTTATTTTTGTTGCAACAGATATGAATCTTAAAAAGAAAACATGAAATTGTGCACAAAATTTGGAGCTCCAAACAACAACAAAAAGAGATTACCATAGTTGAAGTTACCCCTGGATTGGGAAAATGGTCACAAAAAGGGAAGAAAAACTTCAAAAACAAACACAAAACAAAACTGAGGCCTCAACAGAACAATGCCAGCTTTTATCATACATGTACGTGAGGGATCAGACCCAAAAATGATTAGAGAATTTAAACCATTGGACTTCAGTGGAGTGTTCAAGTCCCACTGAACCCCATCTTCCTCCGTGTCAGCTCATCAAAATTTGTTCTGTGGGTCTCACATAAGTGTGAGAGTGGGTTTCATCAAACTTCAACAACAAAAATCCTAAAAGCAAATAATAGTTAAACAATTCTTAGCAGACATACCAATAATTCTTAAAATTACTAGATAATAATGTGCATGCATTAAACTTGAATTGCAGATCCCGGTTTTCTTCATATATATAACAAAACAATCCTGGAAGGCAAATTCTGGTTAATACGCCTTGACAAAGAAGGTTAAAATAACAGAGAGTCAGAAATTCAAAATAATTAAATAGAAATGTGATATCCAGTAGCAAGCCCGGCCAGGACTGAAGACTGGATTGAAACACAAAATCAAACAGAATTGGAGCCCTACCATGGTAAGAACATGAAACATAGAAAGAATTTTCTTGAACATAACACTCAGGAAAAGTCATGCTCTAACAAGATACTTATAGATGGAGGTATAAAATATGATGAATAAGCATATGGATGCCTTTTCCCACCATCTAGCTGAATAGGAAGATTGATATGCACAGTTTATAGATGGAACATAACTATGAATGACATCAAGAGAACAAATGAAGATATGTATTTTGAAGAATGCAGAACATTATTAAAGTCCATATTTCCAATGAAGACCAAGAGTTTTCAGGAATCCTGCCTACTAAATTACTAAGAAATCTAGAAAGGGTATTTCCATAGGAAATATGACACTAAGAATAACTGGATCTCTGATAATAAAGTATTAGTTGACAGAATAGTAGTAGAAGCGTCCCGCTGGGCCACTCTGGTCAGACCAGTCTCAGTTACAGTTCTAATGAAGACACTCACAAAGACAGCCGGTTCAACAATGTTGTATTAGGGTCAGGCAGATATCACAGTCAAGAAGCAGTCCAGTAGTCATACACTTCCAATCAATGAATCCAGTCAGAGGTACAGATACACAGTCCAATAGAATAGTCAATATACAGTCCACAGTCATCAAATTCCAATATCCGTCCAACAGTATGCCACGCTATATCCGTCTGTTCCTATCCCATACTGAACGGATAGCAGGCCACTGCATTTCAAGTCCCCTTAGCCAATCCCAGTCCAAATTGGTTAAAGGCTTACACCTGATGACACTTTGACACCTGTACTCAAGGATGACACAATACTTTGGCCGTTCCAATTCATCTTAAAGAGATAGGACACTGACATTAGTTTCTCAAGACTTAAGAAAGAAGAAGCACAATGAGAGGACAGTTTCACCCAGGGAAGGGTATAGATGTTCCTCTATAACACGTTATAACGTTATGGAAAGGGGTCTTTGTGAGGCAGAACTTCAAAACACTGCTCTAAACAAACACTCAGTACCAACAAGCAAAGGAACCCCCATGTTCAAATGAATGAAAAGTTGGGAAGCAGCCCAAAGTAAGACAGAAAAACTGCCAGATGCAACACCTAAAGACCACATGCTTCTGGTATGAGATGTTCTTAACAAAAATCCCAAGAAGATAAAATTTCCAAAAGGTTGGATCCTGTATTGCTTTAGCAGAATAGATGCTCCATATAAACCCAAGATTACAATTATAACCTTCCAACCCATTGTCCCAGATCAAAAAACTTAACAAGAGATCTGTTAGGTACACCATTTCTTTAAAACAAAGACAATCACAAGCTAAATATCTTAAAAATATTCCCCTTAAAATTAAAGCTACACAATCTAAGTACAAGGGAAACTAATAAACCATCAAAAATTATTCTCAGACTCAAAAGGGTAAGACAAAAAGAAAAGAAATGAATTATCAGAGGAATAGCTTCTAATCTAGAAGAACTCTTAGCCTCAAGGCAGTTTACAGGCAGGGTCCTTTCTCTGGCAGAGAAAGATTAGCTGTAGTGGAACTTTGGGATGCCAGCTCCAGACTGGAGATTTAAGAACATAAGAACATAAGAGAAGCCATGTTGGATCAGGCCAATGGCCCATCCAGTCCAGCACTCTGTATCACACAGTGGCCAAAAAAATTTTATATACATATACACTGTGGCTAATAGCCACTGATGGACCTCTGCTCCATATTTTATCTAACCCCCTCTTGAAGCTGGCTATGCTTGTAGCCGCCGCCACCTCCTGTGGCAGTGAATTCCACATGTTAATCACCCCTCGGGTGAAGAAACACCTCCTTTCATCCGTTCTAACCCGACTGCTCAGCAATTTCATCAAATGCCCACGAGTTCTTGTATTGTGAGAAAGGGAGAAAAGTACTTCTTTCTCTACCTTCTCCATCCCTTGCATAATCTTGCAAACCTCTATCATGTCACCCCGCAGTCAACATTTCTCCAGGCTGAAGAGCCTTAAGCGTTTTAACCTTTCTTCATAGGGAGTGTTCCAAACCTTTAACCATTCTGGTTGCCCTTTTCTGCACTTTTTCCCATGCTATAATATCCTTAGACCCAAAATCAGGAGAATATGAGAATTCAGAAAAATATCTCAATTGTGCCTCCCCCCTTTGATACCATGGAGCATATCTATAAACACAAGATGGGGAAGGTGATGAGATATATATGCCTGGTGGAGGTTTAGATTTTACACTTCTTATTTCTAAAATTAAGACTAAATTTGGCTATGTACCTTTTCTGGTTATGGATCTGATTTATAAAAAGACAAGTCTCTTTCTGTAAAGACACATGGTTACTTGTGCCTTCAAGAGGAGAGACCTGAGGTGAAAATTTTCTTTCCTTCTTAATATCTCAGGGCACTGCATTCTAAAAATTATTATTGGTTCTGTTGAAGATTTCAGATTGAGAAAAGAGAAGGGGATTAACATTCCTTCCCAATGGGGGAGGACAGGAAGGGAAAAGTCCCCTATGCAAGCACAAGTCGTTTCCGACTCTGGGGTGACATTGCTTTCACAACTTTTTCACGGCAGACTTTTTACAGGGTGGTTTGCCATTGCCTTTCCCAGCCATTTACACTTTCCCTCCAGCAAGCTGGGTACTCATTTTACCAACCTCAGAAGGATAGAAGGCTGAGTCAACCTCAAGCCAGCTACTTGATCCCAGCTTCCACCAGGATTGAATTCAGGTCATGAGCAGAGCTTAGGATTGCAGTACTGCAGCTCTAGCACTCTGTGCCACGGTGTTCTTGTGGGGGAAGGGCAAGAAGACTGCAAATTTGCAATCTTTAACTTCCCTAAGCCAGGCTCCAATTTGGGGCTGATTTAGGCACTCTCTATACATTCTCAAAGGCCTTTCCTTGAGCCTGAAATTTATAGAACTAAAGGAGTAAATATTTAACAAACTAGTTTAATCTCTCTTTCTCAGAGATATTTGATTCTGGCATTTTAAAGGTGAAAATAAAGGTACAACTCTCTAAATCTCTTTCTCAATCATGGCAATAAATTGCATTTATTTAATTTGCATCCTTGCTGCATTTTAAAAGAGCTGAACCTAAGTTCTTTTGGGCTGACTGTAATGCAGTAGCCATGTACCAACTAATTTTAGTACTGAAATAGCTGAAGAGCCTTAACTGGATATACCAGGAAGGTCTGGGAGGCATAAAAATTAACATTATGAATACATTTCTTTGCCTAGCCTAACCTAGACTAGAGCCTATTTTGCTAAACAGCCTCCTGACATAATTCCATTCGGGGAAACCCTTGGATCCCATCTGGACATTTGAACTCTGTATGATAATATCTAGCTCTCTGAATTTATACCCAGTTAGCTAATTACAGTGAACAACTCACTAAAACCAATGCTTCCATGCCTATTTTGTAAAATAAACTTTCTTTAAGTTACTTTCAGGCCACCACAATCTGAACCAAACTTATCCACAAGCCTTTGGAAGTACCTACTGTCAATTTGTGAAAACTGACTTGGGGAACCCCTTGCTGGAGTGGTGTGGCTTGGTTGTCTCTAGAGTTTTCCTAATAGGCAGAGGCTTGACTGGGGCCTCTGTGCTAAAGCATTTATCCAGTCTGGTGGCAACCTACCGTCCTGGTGTTTCTGGGGAAAATACCAGACTCTGGACCTGTGTTTAACTATCACTTGGCAAGTCTGCTGACCCACCTCGGCCAAACAGGTGGCAGACTTCGTCACACTAACAGAGACCTGATCTTTTAGGCAAGGCCACATTCTCTATAGTTAGTTTTATTTCCTGAATGGGGTTGCCATATCCAGACAGGACAGATGGCTTACGATCTAAAATGGAAGTCTAAAGAAAGATGAGATCCCTAGGGAACCAGGCTCTGAGCTCTCACTCACACCAAACTTCCATTACCCTGCAGAGAAAACTGAGTCTGCAGCTTGGAACTTTGTGCTGTGATTCCAGGAGATCTCCAGGCCTCCCCCTGAGAACTGGTCTCATCTAATTTTAATCCAAATCATTGCTCTTCTGTTCTTTATTTTATTAAGGGGAGAGAGGTCTTTGTTACCTTACAAAGCCAGGTCTCTTCCTTCTAAAAGACATTCAAATCCAAAATTTAGATTTTTTTCCTTTCTTGAAAGGGAGGTTTAGGGACAAAGGAGCCTTGCCTTCCCATGTGGAACTACCATCTCTGACATTTCTCAGAATTCTGGCTCTTTTTTAAAAGTTCCCCATGACTCCAAACATTTAGACAAGACACTTCTAGGGAAAACAAGAAGACGACGACGATGACATTGGATTTATATTCCGCCCTCCACTCAAGAGTCTCAGAGCAGCTCACAATCTCCTTTATCTCCCTCCCTCACAATAAACACCCTGTGAGGTGGGTGGGGCTGAGAGGTCTCTCCCAGAAACTGCCCTTTCAAGGACAAGCTCTGTGATAACTTTGACTGACCCATGGCCATTCCAGCAGGTGCACGTGGAGGAGTGGGGAATCAAACCCGGTTCTCTCAGGTAAGAGTCTGCACACTTAACCACTACTCCAAACTGGCTCTCAAACAGAAAACAGGAGCTGCCAGTGGGATTCTGACAGCTGCAGGCACAAAGGAAGCATTATCCAATCGCTTCCCCACTTTCCCGGCTCAGACGCACTCGCGTGGCTGAGAACCGCGGTACTGGTGGGTACAAAAATCGCTTGGAGGCTGTGCCTCCTCTCATTCACACACACACACACACACACACACACACACACACCACAGAAATCCTTCCAATTCCTAGCCTCTGTGCTTCAGCTCCAAGGCAGAGCCTAATAGACAGAGCTTCAAAGGTTGATCAAGCCTTTCTTCTCTCTCTCAGGAGAGGTAATCCAAAATTCCCAAACAATTAATACTTATAATCCTGAAGATCTTCCAGTTACCTATACACGTCGGTTTCAATCAGGTGCGAGATCTTGGCTGGCTGGCCGAATACCTTTCCCCACCGGGGCGGAGAAAGCTGGATTCAAGTAAAAAATATGACTTCTGGTGCCTAGTCTGCTGTTCCCCACCACGAGGGTGAAAGGTAAAACGGTTTTGCAGGCCTAGCCAAAGGTAGGAAAAATCCTCCCCGCCATTTCCGGATTCCCAGTATTCCTGGATTCCTGGAATTTCTTCCCGGCCAAGGCACCAAGTTATGTAGCAGAGGAATAAGCGAGGCGCACACTTACTGATTGAAAAACGAGGTATTTTACGTTGACATCAAAGCAGGTTCATTTGAGCATCTAGGCTCCCCAAAGTAATGAACCCCGGACCCTTCTCAAAACATCAGCTTTAAGCAAAAGCCAGCCTGCAGCCTCCCGCCTTACACGTTATCAGATTCACTTCTCTCCTCCCCTTCTCCCTGGTAGTCTGCTTATTCCAGCATGTCTGCTTATCTCTAAGGAGCTTCCTCAGAGGGCCTCTATCAGTACCCATCTGTGTATTACACCCTTTTGGACTGCCTGCTTGTCTAACCATTACAGCTCTTCAAATATTGCATCAGACATTCTCTTTGCTGTTAAAGGCAAAACCATATTTTCAATTATTATTATTATTATAGGGGTATTCATAATTATTCAGGGGTCCCTCTTCACTTCTTCTTTGGATATTACTATCTTCACAAGTCCCCTGTTCATAACAGGCCCGTAGCTACGAGGGGGCCTGTGGGGGCACAGCCCCTCGACTTCTGGGTGAGGCCCCGTGACTTGGGCCCCCCAAACAGCCCCCAGGGCCTCTGCTGCATCCTGGAGCGTAGGGCAGGGGGCAGAAGCAGTCCCCAGTCTCCCCCTCCAGTTAAAAGAGCTGCAGGTCGATCAGCTGATCAGCAGGCCCTTTAACCCAGCACAGGATTCAACTGCTCCATAGCTATTGGTGCTCCTGGCTTGGCTGGTGACGAGGAGTGGGGTGACCTTGGACTCTGTGGAGCAGACCCTGCCAGCTGCCTGTTGTCAGCCGGCTGCGACGCTCTCGAGGCGGCTGGGAGCCTCTATAAATTTTAGCAGCATTTCAACATCTAAAAGCTTCCCCGCCACGCGCACACACACATCCTGGTAAGTAAATGTTCCCATGTGACTGCAAAACTTCCCCCTTCTGCTGTGTATGTGAAGCTCTTCATGTTCTTTGTAATTCACAAGGTAAAACTTGCTCCCTCCCCCCCCCACACAGGGAAAGAGCCTTCCCCGCTTCCTTCCTTGGTCTCTCTAGCAAGCCATTTATTTAGCTCCAGCTCCACAAGGCTGGTTCCTTCCTACCAAAAGAATGACTCAATGTAAATTTAAATAACAAGACACCCTGTATGTGTGTTCACTGGAACTTGTGAACAGGACTTGTGTGTGTGCATATGTGTTGGGGGAAGGGAAGGAAGGCTAGCAATATGCTTTCAATACAGTTATCCTGTATTTGGGTAGCAGAACTGTGATATACGGGCTTTAATTCATAGAGTTAACAACTCTGGCTGGCAAATTCCTGGATATTTTTGGTGGATCCTGAGGAGGGCAGGGAGCTCAGTGGCATGTAAAGTCCACATCCCCCCCCCCCCTCCAAAAAAGCCATTCTGTACAGGGGAAATTATCTCTGTAGTCCAGAGAACAGTTGTGATTCTGGGTGGTCTCCAGGCCCCACCAAGAGGTTGGTAGCCCAATATCTTGGGAGTAAACCCACTGAATAAGAGGACTGAAGGTAGTTCTGCTTTCCATTGCTTCAGGTGGCCTTCCTGGAGTTTGCTTTAATTTTCACACACACACACCCGCCCTCCCAACTTTGTTATTCCAAGGAGGTCTCCCATCCAAATACTCCCCAGAGCAATTTAAAGTTTTTGAAAATTAGTTATCAGTGGGGGTGGGAGGCAGTAGGGCGTTTGAGTGTTCTGGGAACAGAAACAGATTTGGGTGGGTAGCAGCGTTGGTCTGAAGTAATAGAACAAAATTTGAGACAGGTGGCTCCTTTAAGGCCAACAAAGTTTAATCCCGGCTGTGTGGGGCACCAGCCAGTGTGATGGTAGGTCAGGTGGCCATGAGAGCGGCTATGGGTTGGGCCCGTTGAGTGCCCCCCCCCCAAAAAAAATCAAAGCTCCCGTGACCTTCCAAATCCTGGCTACAGGGCTGGTTCATAACCCCTCCTAGGCTGTACTCCCGCCTCTCACTGAATCCTCTCTTGACCTGTGCATCCACTGGCAACTCCCTATCCTCTGACTTCCAGTTTGCCTTTTAGGCATCCTTCAACCCTCAAGGCACCATTTCTTAGCTGAATGTCCATCCCCAACTCAGAGACAAGATCAATGGCATTCACTGGTAGAGGGCTCCACGCACAGCCATTGTAAGTAGAAGCTGAATCTCCTCCTTCTCTCTCAACCCACCACCAGCATGGCGTCTCCTCCATTATGCAAGAATTACCTGCTGGTTGTCTCACCTCAGAATCACTGGACGGGCACAACGGTCTCCCCCTTGGAGGGAGGGTGGAAAACATCTTTCATAAACAGTGGCGAATTTAACAGCTTTCCTGACCTACCAAAGGATCTTGAGATCCAGGTGCCAATCCCAACCGCACCATGGAAGCTTCCTCGGTGACCTTGGGCCAGTCACACACTCTCACCCTAACCTAGCTCTGAGGGTTATTGTTGTGAGGAAAAAATGGAAGGCCTAATTTTTCCACTTGTGTTCACTGTGCATGTCCATTGGGTTTTCTTTGTCGTTCTGTATTGATTTTCCTCCTTTCAGCACTCAGTTCACTTTCTGGTTGCTGTTTCCCCCAATGTGTTGAGGGTGGTAGACTTAAAGTGATGAGGCCTGAGTTCAAGTTCCTGCTCAGCTATCGGATTGCCAGCCTCCAAGTGGGGCCTGGAGATCACCCAGAATTACAGTTAATCTCCAAACAACATAAATCAGTTTCCCTGAAAGAATGGCCACTGAGAGGATGGCTATGGCATCATGCTCCCCCCAGTCCTTCCTCTTCCCAGACCCCACCATCCCCAGCTCTGCACTCAAAAGCTCCAGGACGAAGCTCACTCACTCTTGGACTGGCTTCCCTCATAGGGGCATGGGTAGGAGAGAAAACAGGAGCACCCAGTTCCTTGGAAACACAGAGGAGGAGAGAAGAGGAGACTGGAGTTATACCTTCCCTTCACTCAGAGTGCCTTACAATCTCCTTTCCCTTCCCCTCCCTGCAACAGACACCCTGTGAGGTAGGTGGGGCTGAGAGAACTCTGACAGAACCCTTGAGAGGAACAGCTCTGACAGAATTATGACTGACCCAGGGTCACTCCAGCAGGTGCATTTGGAGGGGTGGGGAATCAAACCTGGTTCTCCCAGATTAGAGTCCATGCATTTAACCACTACAGCAAAGGAAAACACGATGGCTGTGTGAATGTGAAAGGCCTATAACGGTTTGAAAAGAGACACAAAAAC
This sequence comes from Heteronotia binoei, assembly GCF_032191835.1. Lineage (NCBI taxonomy): Eukaryota > Metazoa > Chordata > Lepidosauria > Squamata > Gekkonidae > Heteronotia > Heteronotia binoei. The sequence continues at coordinate 19,489,248 of NC_083227.1, read as the reverse complement.
AACAGGAAGAGCAACCGCAATGCAAGCATAGCCCAGCAGGACCCTGGTTATGCAAATCCACCTCTGGATTTTTCTGTCCAACTGCAGAGCTGGGGATGGGTCAAGTCTGTAAATGATGGCAGCCTTTATGACTTGTCTGGCAGTTATGAAATGGCTTCACCCACCTCCCCCCGCCCCCACCAAAGAAAACTGCAGAATTCAAGCATCACTTTTCAACAAAACATCACTTTATAATAAACATAACATCTTTTCAATCTCTGGCATAGCTGAAACACAAGTGGTATCTGAACACAGCTACCTTGGCAGGGACAGGATCTCCAGTGTCCATCAGAAAAGGCAGGCTGAACACAGGCAAAACCCAGCAGATAGTGCCCATTAAAGAAGAGAGGAAATCCCAAATAGTAACTGAAACATGCAGGACCTCTTCTTCCTCTGTAGGCTCTGCAGCACTTCCTCTCTCGTGCGGGAGAACGAAGGCTGGAGAGATCGAGGGGGGGGGGGGGGTCTGTTCAGAGCTCTCCTGTATCTTTTACAATGGGAAAGGCATTACTGTCACTTTAAGGAATAAGATACAAAGGGGGGGGGAGGAATGTTTGGAAATGGAGGGGGAAATACTTCCAATTTACCCCAGTCAATTTTGGTGGCTGGAGACAGGAGAGGTCTTCACAGGCCTTGAAAAAAGGAAGAATATTGAGAAATACTATTTTCTTCTTGATGGTCCTGGTGTGAAGAAAAGGTCCTAGGAAGAGATTTTGAGGTGGCCTTTTTTATACACTAAAAAGAAGGGCAGGAGGGTCTCTCCATGGAAGGAGGCTCCAGAGGACTCGTAGAGAAGGGCTGCTCGGTCAGCATCAAAAAAGGCCACTCGCCCCCCAGCATAGTTCAGGCACACTCGGATCCTCTTCAGCTCCCCAGTCACAGTCAGGGGAGGGTAATATTCTTTTATATAAACCCCGTGCATCCCTGACTGCTTCCCCACAGCCCAGATCCCTTCCTCAGGAGCAATAGTGAAGAATCCCTTCCTCTTCACAGACTTTCTGGCCACCCCCACAGCCCAGCTTTCCTCACTTCCCACAAGGACTTCCCAGAAATGGCAGCCTCCTGTGAATCCCTCACGGCCCAGCACAGCAGTATACATCTCAAATCTCTCCGGACTGATGAACAGAACTTGAGCTTTTTCTCCCACTCGCACGCTTTTCTGACCCTCAGACAGGATGAGCCATGGATGGGCCGTGTCTGGATCCAGAGTCACATTTGCTGTTGAGGGGAAATGAGGAGACAAGAAGTGAAACGGCATCAGCTGGGGGATTTCACTAGGGTTGCCAAGTCCAATTCAAGAAATATCTGGAGACTTTAGGGGTGGAGTCAGGAGACTTTGGGGGTGGAGCCAAGACCAAGGCTGTGACAAGCATAATTGAACTCCAAAGGGGGTTCTGGCCATCACATTTAAAGGGACGGCACACCTTTTCAATTCCTTCCTTTCATAGGAAATAATGAAGGATAGGGGCACCTTCTTTGGGGGCTCATAGAATTGGACCCCCTGGTCCAATCTTTTTGAAACTTGGGGGTATATTGGGGAGAGGCACTAGATGCTATACTGAAAATTTGGTGCTTCGACCCCAAAAAACAGTGCCCCCAGAGCCCCAGATACTCGCAGATCAATTCTCCAAGATTTTCTATGGGAATAAATCTCCCTGGGGAATAATTGAGTTCCCAGCAGACATTTCCCTCCCCTCCCCCAGCTTTCTGACGACCATGAAGCGGGGGGAGGGTATCCAAACCGGGGGATCCCCTGCCCCCACCTGGGGATTGGCAACCCTAGATTCCACCCCCTGGCCTGTTTGGCTTCCTTCTCCTGCCAGTCGTGGCCTCCTCCCACCTCTGCCACCCTCTCCTTGGTCACCAGGCTCTCCTGCCTGCTCCTGCCCTTCTAAAAGGCAGAGATGTCTTCCCACATGCTTCAGAAGGCAGACAATGTACACAACAAGCACCCACAGGGACACCATCTATTTCCTCCCGTATCCCATCCTGAAAAGAGAACTGTGAAGGAGAGGGAAAAAATGGCATTTTCAGTCACAGGTTTCTTTGGTTAGAAATCACACACAAGAACAGAAGATTTGTCTCCCTTATCAGGAATCTTCATCTCGCTGGTCCTGGGGTGGGGCAGTCTCTACTTTTGGGAGAAGCTCATTCCTGGAGACTGGGAGAGTCCAGAACCTTGCAATTCCGGGAGGGGAGGGGCTTTGCTCCCAGGCCCCAGTCTGCCCCCGAAGCAGCACAACTCCCTTTCCAAATGATCAAACATGAAATCAGACCTCCAATAAAATGATCCAAAAAAACCTGCAACCAACCGCACAGAGAACAGGGTGAAGAATTCAAAAGAGACACTCACCAGTTCAGGAAACTGAAACTGAGGCAAAGAAGCCCCATAGAGTCAATACAGCACACCTACTCTGGCTCAAGTGCCTTCTGAGAAAGGGAATTCGCCCCCTTGGATGGGAAGAGACTGCCCTACTCTAGGACCACCAACAAGGAAGATGCACAGTGAGACAAATCTTCCATTCTCCAGTGGTCCGAGGTGGGGAAGTCTCCACATCTGGCACATAAGACAGCAGTATGCCTCAGAGAGGGGAAGAATCTCAGACTCTAGCCTGAAAAGGTATGCTACAGGACCACTTTCTTCCAAAAGTAGTCTCAGCTGAGCCCATTTTGTCAATCCTGTAATGCCTGGTGAATGAGTGGAACAATTTCCAGGTTGCAGCCCTACAGACCACCTCTAAGGAAGGGAAGGACCGGATAATGCTGAGGTTTCTGCCCCTCTGAGGGAGTGGGCTGTAACATCCAAAGCGGGATCCAGTCCCCTGGACTTATATGCCAGGAAAATGCAGCCTCTGACCCATCTGCTGATGGTGGATGTGGAGACCTTATTCCCCAGTTCCTTATTCACCCATTCCCCAGTTCCTGCTGCCCTGCCTTTACAGGCTGAAGCAGGAATCAAAGCTGCAAAGAAGATGTGCAGTAGAGCGAAAATACACTCCACATTTTCCTTGCAACTTTGTGCTGAAATATGTTTCATTGGAGTGGAGCTCGGTTTAACTTCCCAGCATTCTTATGGCCAGCTGGGAAAACCCAGAAGGTGCCTGAATGCAGTGGGGAAGCGGGGGAAAAACCTGCTACACATTGAACAAGGGGCAGAGCCAGAACTGACAGAAATATCCTTGGTACTTAAGAATTAATATTCCCAACCTCCCCCCCACCCCCGCAGCTGCTGCAAAAATTAATGCCTGTTCTGATATCCTCAGTGGGAATTTTAATAGAAATGCAATATTGCCAGTTGGAATCTCTCGGACTGGAGTTACCAACACTGAGATATTGAACATCAGACATGATCTACTCTGGATGGGAAACCTGATGCCCCAATAGCCACCTTTGGTGGGAGAACAGCAAGACTTTTCTTATGAAGCTCAGTCAAGCTCTTGCCCGGCAGCCATTCTCTCATCGTTTCAATATGGCAGCAGGTAGGTGAAAAGAGGCAGTTCATCTCCTCAGAGTTCACCTTTTCTTTCGTCCTTACCAATATCCTCAGAGCAAGAAGGAACTGGCTGTGGCAGGGAGGGTCAGCTTTTGAGAAACAAGAGTGTTCTGTAGTAGGCTTGCCAATCCCCAGGTCCCAGCGGGGTTTCCCTCACTTTTGCAGCCTCCTTCCCCTCCTCCCAGTCAGCTGGCCAGCAAGGGAAGCCCCACCCCCACAGCCACCATGTGCCTTTCTACTTCTGGAAATTTGAAAGATACTTGAAAAGACTTACTTTTTAGATGGTGTGTCTGTGTCTTTAAATCCAGGCTGAATGTGGGTGGGGTGAGCTGGCAGAACAACATGGTTGCTCCCAGTAGCTGTGACAGGAGCCCAGAACCTCTGTTTTACAATCTTTTCAGAGGTCGTTTGCATAGTTAGGGGTAAACTAGAACCTTGGTTTCCCTTGTGTTAGTCTGAAGAACTTGGAACTTCAGCAACTCATGAGTAAATTGCCCCAGTGAGACCACACAAGTGTGAAATTGCAAACTGTTTATTGCGAAGAGAGAGAGAGACAGAGAGAGAATGTTTACAGGGAACATGCAGCTGCTTGGGGTGAGGAAATTAAGACTGTATTCAGGGGAACTGCACTGCTGTATTCTTATTTATTTATTTCAGGGAACAGGAAAGTCTCTTGGCTCCACCCCCAAAGTCCCCAGGTATTTTCTGACTGACTTGGTAACCCTCTTCTGCAGGGCTATCTCTGAGAATGCCAAGCAGAAGAACACAAATTGTAAGGTGAAGCTTTTTAGTTTAGAAACAATTGATCAGTTTATGAAGAAAAATGTACCTTTCTGCAGATGAAGTCCAGAATCCAGAGTGTCTGAGGAAGCAAAGGAACAGAAAGTGAGTGGCAGACCTTTCCACTTATCACAAATCTTGGGACAAAAATATCAGCTAATACTATTTTCTTTTGGGCAGGGAAATATGTTGGAAAATAAATATGTTGGAAGCCGCCCTGAGCCACTTGTGGGAAGGGCGGGATACAAATCCCGAATAAATAAATAAATAAAAATAAGGCAGCATGATATAGCCCAACATTATCAAATCTTGGAAGCTGGGTTGGTACTTAGACAGGAAACTAAAGAAGACTCCACAGAAGAAGGAAATAGCAAACTGCCTCTGTTCTCACTTGCCTTGAACACCTCTTGGTGGGGTCACCAGAAGTCATTTGTGACTTGATGGCGCATAAGTACATATTCCTTATGAGTTACAGCTAAAGGGTCAAGTAGAAGCTTTTTCGGGGTGGGGGGGAGGGGACTGTGTACAAATATTCAAATTTGTTTTCACAAGTCACTGGAGTTACTAGAGATTCATGTAATAGAAAGTATGCTAAGGACTGCAGCCCAAGGGTCCAATCTGGCTAAATTTAGGATGTTTCTAGACAAAGGTTCTGCAGTGCCATCCTGAGCAGAGTTACACCCTTCAAACTCACTGATTTCAATGGGCTTTGAAGGGTATGACTTTACTTTAAAGACAGCACTGTACATAAGAACATAAGAGAAGCCATGTTGGATCAGGCCAATGGCCCATCTAGTCCAACACTCTGTGTCACAGTGGCCAAAATTTTTTTTATACACACACACACACACTGTGGCTAATAGCCACTGATGAACCTCTGCTCCATATTTTTATCTAAACCCCTCTTGAAGGTGGCCTTGCTTGTGGCCGCCACCACCACCTGTGGCAGTGAATTCCACATGTTAATCACCCTTTGGGTGAAGAAGTACCTCCTTTTATCCGTTTTAACCTGTCTGCTCAGCAAAGAGAAGGGGGGGGGGGAGTGTCCCTGAAATTGATCCAGTGGCTATCTTCATTAAATGCAGATGCCCTGAAGGGCAGTTTCCCTCCCCCTTCCTATCATTTCAGGTGCTTGCTTGACCATCTACCTCACCATGTGCCCTTGCATGGTCACAGTAATGATCAGAGATCAACACAGAATAACATCAAGAGGTCAATGTAATGCAATTCTGAGCTGAAGTTATGGTAGAATTCTGATCAGAAAACTTTACATGGTGAATTAAAATGGCCTTCTGAACTGATACATAAACTCCCCACGTTCCTGGGTCTGTTAACGATATAACCATCCTGGAACTTCAGGCCCACTCTAATGTCCAGTTTGAAACTCTTGCAGTGTTTCTTCATTACCTTTGAATTGCCTCTTGATGACCTCCAAAGGGGGATTGAAATATGAGAAGTACCAGATGTGCCACTTCAGGGCAAGTGGGAAATCCACTGGATTCTCAAATGACTCCTTTTCTTCATACCTGGAGAAAATCCCATTAAGATGCTATCCATCCAATTCAGAATCTCCCCTGTCCCAATGGATGAAAGAAGTAGAGGAAGGAACTGCCAGAAAGCCAAGAGAGACCCAGGCTGATGCTGAAAACACTGAAAGATTGGGGGAGGGCCCTTTGGACAGGCTTGTAGCCATGGGGGTGCTGGCCCTTCCACCCAACCCCACCCTCCACCTGTATGGCCCCTCCTGGTCACCCGGCTCTCCCCGGTGCTTTCGCAGCCCCTGCTCTCTCTGTGGCTGCTGCTCAGGCAGCCGCTGCTCTCCCCGCCACTCTGTTGGCCCCAGCCCCACTCTGTGGTGCTTCCCCCCTCCCTCCCACCGACACACAGGAAAAGCAGCGCAGAGGCAAGCAGCTGCCTCCTCCCCACTTCCTCCCGATTGCTGCTTTTCCCACTGATCAGCTGATGGGGGGAGGCTGCAGCTTTGAAAGAGTCCCGCTTTTCCAGTGCTTCGGTCTGTCGGTGGGTGGGAGACACTTTGGAGGGGAGCGGGGCTGCCAGAGCGGTGGGCCCCTCCATCTGAAATTTAATTCGGTGGGCCCCCCCACCTAAAATTTTCTGGGTATGGGCCCGCCTTTGAAGAGAAATGTTCACCCCAGTGTAGCTCCTGCTTTGTTAAGAACTGGACCTGGGTTCCACACAGCAACTGCAGAGAATGGCTACCACAAAACAATACAGCTGGTTTTGTGCACTAAATAGCACTGCGGAAATTAACTGTCCATTTTTCCTGCTCCTTGTGCTGCGTTTTGTGCATGTGGAACAACAAAAACAGGGAAATCCCCTGCCCAACTCTGTCTTGGCATGAAACAAATGGCATGAGGAAGAGAAGGCAGGAGCCCTCCCTCTCCCAGAGGGGCATTTGAGGCCTAAACAGGGTCTGCTTTCTTCTTTTAGAGCCATTTGCTGCAGGTGGCATGTGACCCTGTGGAGCCCAGGCCAAACTATCTTTTTAAAAAGCAAATGTCTGGTTTGGCCCTAAGAACTGCAACCCCAAATCCCCTGCTCCCGTCTGTCTCGCAAATGTCCAGGTAAAGAACAAGAAAGCTCGTGAGGGTTCTGGACAAGGACTATCCCGGCTGTCTGTCTGTCTGTCCCAGCTGTCCCTCTCTCCCCCCTACCCCTAACATGAAAAAGACCAAAAAATAGGTGAGGGAATGACTGCTGTTCCTGCTCCCTGCAGTACTGAATGAAGGACAAATTCACAAGTGGAAACAACTGTGGCCAATCTGCTGCTACCATTACAGAAGCATCTTTATAAAGTGACTGATGGTAAGCTGCGGCAGCCGTTTTGTGGCTGACATCATCTCCTGTGGCAGCGTCCTTCACACCATGTCAGCATTCCAAAGCTGCCGGCAGCCTCAAAAAGGTTGGAGACCCTTGTTCTAGATGCCAACCCAGACCACCCACCATTTCATTACACAATTTCCTGCTGACGAGGCTCTGTGCATAAGCTGTTTGCCACTGAAAGATGGCTGGAGATCCACACACTAAGTTAAACCTGATTTGGCTCTGAGTCAAGATTCTGAAGGACTGTGTTCTTCACAGGCTACTCAGTCCAATCCCAACATTATGAAGGTTAATGCTGAAGGCCTACTTACTTCTGCAAGGTGCTTCTGGCATCCTGAGGAAAAATGGCAGAGAGAAAGAAAGAAAAGAAGAAGATACTGGATTTATATCCCACCCTCCACTCAGAGTCTCAGAGCGGTCACAATCTACTTTACCTTCCTCCTCCACAACAAACACCCTGTGAGGTGGGTGGGGCTGAGAGGGCTCTCACAGGAGCTGCCCTTTCAAGGACAACCTTCTGCGATAGCTATGTCTAACCCAAGACCATTCCAGCTGCAAACAAGTGGAGGAGTGGGGAATCAAACCCGATTTTCCCAGATAAGAGTCCACGCACTAAACCACGACACCAAACTGGCTCTCAATGCTTGCTAAAAAAGATCTCAGTGCTTGCTAAAAGATCATACCAGGAAGACCTCTCTGGAAGATTCTACCCTCTGTCATTTTGCTTGTGTCCAGCTAGCAGACTTCACTCAAAGACTGGGGTAGATCTTCATAAAGTGGAAGGAAAATCTCTGTGAGGTTAATACCAGCAGACAAAGTGGAGCCATTTTGGAGCGGTGTGATCTGCTCTGACAACTTAACAACGATCATGTTCACAGAGATTTTTCTTCACATGGAAGGCTGGAGGGCTGTGTACCCCTTCTGGCCACCTGCAGATGCAAAGGCATTCCTAGCAACGTTTCTTCCATCAGCCTTGCATCACTGGGAGACTGCCTCCCTTTTCCCTGCTACATTGCTGAGCCAGCTTGCAAGGGACCGTCTTTCCCCGTATGAACCCCAGAGAGCGCTGAGGTCAGCTGGAAAGAACCAGCTGAATATCCCTGGGCCAAGGGAGGCCAGATTGAAGTCCACCCAGGATTGGGCCTTCTCCATAGCGGCCCCCCTACTGTGGAACCAACTGCCGGAGGAGGTATAGGCCCTGCGATGTTTAGACCAATTCCGCAGGGCCTGTAAGACCCACCTCTTTAAAATAGCCTTCACTTAATACCGAGCCAAGAAAGTCCTGCTGGATATGTTTTATGTTTTAGTCACTGGATTTTATGAAAGATCTTAACTATAGCACCATAATCTTAATTCTAATGTAATTTTAATTATTTTAAGGATGATTTTATAACTGAAATTGTATGTGAATCTATAACTGGAATTTATAACTGAAATTATTGCATATGGTTTTATTGTACACGGTATTTACATGTTGTGAGCCGCCTGAGCCTGCTTGCGGGGAGGGCGGGATACAAATAAAAAGTTATTATTATTATAACAACAAAAGGGAAGGGAGGGTCTAGCCATCAATGCCATCGTATCTGCACGGATGTGAAGGGCAGGCAGAAGCAAGCTCAGCGGTGGCAGGAACAGGTGTGCAGATGCCATTCCTGTAACCACCTGTTGTGTGTCTGTGTGCATTTGGAGCGCACATCTGCAAGCTGCCACCATAAGCCACGTTCCCTGCCCCACAGACATCCTCCTTTTAAAATGTACTGTGAAAAACCTTGCATGGAATCCTCACTCCAGGGGTGGGGAGGTTTCACAGAGCCCCTGCTTTTGTCCAGTCTGCCCCTGGCTGGAGATGCAAAAGGACAGAGAGGAAAACAGCTCACGTGCAGAGATGAAAACTTCCTAGCAACATAAACTGGCCGTCTTTGCTTTTCTGCTGAGCAGAGGAGGCACAGAGAAGATTTGGAGCCAGCCTTTTCCCCTAGGGGACCCTGCCTGTTCCTGCCACCCCCTCACCTGCAGGAGATCACTGGCTGGCAGCTGACACTTCTCTTCCATCTCCCGGATGAGGCTTTCGAGAGAGGAGAGGGCCTCAGAGAGTTCGGCCAGGTGCTGGTCCCTTTTCTTTGCCACCTCCATCTCCACCTCTTCCATCTGGGCCAGCAAAAGCTTCTCTTGTTCCTCCAGAAACGTGTGCAGTTGCCTGAACTTTGCTACTGCCTCTTGCTTCTCTCCTTGGGTTTGTTTCTGAAATGGAAAGAGAAGAAAATCGGTCCAGTGTCAGGAACACAGCTGGTCTCTGTGGTGGGAAGAGGCACTTGAGAGCTTCCTATGAGAAGAGCACTTGGGCCTTTCAGAGATCACAATTAACACTCAGCAGGGACAGCGGAAGATCCACCAGGACCAGCCTCAGGGCCAAAGAACACAAGGATCTCCCTCCAACTCCCGGAGGGGTTCTTTCAGCCACAGAGGATTCAGTCTGCAGCACAAGACCCAGAGAAAAGAAGGGGTGTCTTGAGTCCGTTTGTTCCCGCACTAGAACACCCTTCATAGGCTGACCCCCCCAATCCATATTAGGGGATGATATACTATTTGAGTAAAAACCCCACTGGGGGCAAAAGAGCACAGAAGCCCCTTCACCTTGCTTCGTCTTCCAATGTAAACTGCATCTTCCCTGGCTGCATTTTGGGCAAGGAAAAATTGCAGGGGACGGGGGAACTACGCACTACTCAGTATCCCAGGTACTTTCCCCACCTTAGAATCTGCGATGGCTTAACCCCACTTGGCCCAATTCAGCATCGCTGGGCTACCTATCAACATTTGCAGCAAGCATAAGAAGGAGGCAGAGACTCCTCCCAGGTTGCTTGCTGGTGCATTTACACATATGGGGCCTGAACACGTATGTTCTTCTGCCTTTGATTCTCTCTACAGCAAAGAGTGCCTTGGAAAGTCAACTGATGCTGCTCGAAACAAAACATCCAGGGCACTGGAGGGCAGGGAGTTCCCGAGGCACAAGAGCGTGCAGTTCCACAGCATCCCCAGACTCACCACCCAGGTAATACCTCTGCTTAGAATTGCAATGTTACCCCTACCTAAGAGCTGCCTTTGGGGCCTGTTCTGCTGAATACGGACCAGGCTGTGCATCTAGGGATGCCAGCCTCCAGGTGGGGCCTGGGGTAGGGTGGCCAGACCGTCCCGGGAGCCCGGGAATGTCCCGGTTCTGGCCCCCTATTCCCGCCTCCCGGGCTGGCTATACCGGGACCATTTAGAGGTCCCGGTTTAGCCAGCCCCGGAGGCGGTGGGCCGCGGGCGCCGGCGGGGAAGGCGGCGAGTGAGGGAGGGAGCGTCCCTGCGCACGCGCAGGGATGCTCCCTCCCTCACTTGCCGCCTTTCCCGCCCGCGCGCGGGGCCCGGCGGCGGTGGTGGAGGCCTCTCCGTGGCCTCCGCTGGTCGCTGGAAGCCCTCCAGAGACTCTGGAGGGCCTCCAGCGAGCAGCGGAGGCCGCGGAGAGGCCGCGGAGCACCCGGCGCTGGTCCCGGAAGGCCTTCCAGAGGCTCTGGAAGGCCTTCCGGGACCAGCGCCGACCAGCGAAGGCTTCCCCGCGGCCTCCGCTGGTCCCTGGAGGCCCTCCAGAGTCTCTGGAGGGCCTCCAGGGACCAGCGGAGGCCGCGGAGCACCCGGCGCTGGTCCCGGAAGGCCTTCCAGAGCCTCTGAAAGGCCTTCCGGGACCAGCGCCGACCAGCGAAGGCCTCCCCGCGGCCTCCGCTGGTCCCTGGAGGCCCTCCAGAGTCTCTGGAGGGCCTCCAGGGACCAGCGGAGGCCGCGGCGAAGCTGCGGAGCACCTGGCGCTGGTCTCGGAAGGCCTTCCAGAGCCTCTGGAAGGCCTTCCGGGACCAGCGCCGACCAGCGAAGGCTTCCCCGCGGCCTCCGCTGGTCCCTGGAGGCCCTCCAGAGTCTCTGGAGGGCCTCCAGGGACCAGCGGAGGCCGCGGGGAAGCCGCGGAGCAGCCGGCGCTGGTCCCTGGAGGCCTCCAGAGGCCAGCGCCGGTAGCGGAGAGGCCCGGCGCTGGTCCCTGGAGGACTCCAGAGGCCAGCGCCGGCAGCTCCCTCCCTCCCTCGCCGCGAGGCCGCCGCCGCAGGACTCGCTGCCGCCGCTGGACTCTCCGCCGCCCTGGAAGCAGGTAAGGGGGCCGAAAGCGGGGGGGTGGGGGGCGGCCTTCCTTTCTTCCCTTCCTCCTCCCTTCCTTCCTTCCTTCCCTCACTCCCTTCCCTTCCTTCCCTCCCTCCTCCCTTCCTTCCTTTCTTCCTTCCCTCCCTTCCCTCCCTTCCTTCCTTTCTTCCTTCCCTCCCTCCCCCCTTCCTTCCCTCCCTCCCTCCCTCCCCCCTTCCCTCCCTCCCTCCCCCTCCTTCCTTCCTCCCTTCCCTTCCTCCTCCCTTCCTTCCCTCCTTATGTTCTTATGTGACACAGAGTGTTGGACTGGAGGGGCCACTGGCCTGATCCAACAGGGCTTCTCTTATGTTCTTATGTGACACAGAGTGTTGGACTGGAGGGGCCACTGGCCTGATCTAACAGGGCTTCTCTTATGTTCTTATGTGACCAGAGTGGTGGAGTGGATGAGCCATTGGTCTGATGCAACAGGGCTTCTCTTATATTTTTATGTGGCACAGAGTGTTGGACTGGAGGGGCCATTGGTCTGATGCAACAGGGCTTCTCTTATATTTTTATGTGGCACAGAGTGTTGGACTGGAGGGGCCACTGGCCTGATCCAACAGGGCTTCTCTTATGTTCTTATGTGACACAGAGTGTTGGACTGGAGGGGCCACTGGCCTGATGCAACAGGGCTTCTCTTATATTCTTATGTTACACAGAGTGTTGGACTAGAGGGGCCACTGGCCTGATGCAACAGGGCTTCTCTTATGTTCTTATGTGACGCAGAGTGTTGGACTGGATGGGCCACTGGCCTGATCCAACAGGGCTTCTCTTATGTTCTTATGTGACAATACTGACTTTGGTGGACCCAAGCACTGATTCAGTGTAAGGGAGCTTTGTGTTTGTGACTGGAGTAGATAATACTGACTTTGGTGGACCCAAGCACTGATTCAGTGTAAGGGAGCTTTGTGTTTGTGTCTTCTGGTGCAATTTTGTTCTCAGATCCTGTATTTACTTCATCAGTATATGGGATAAGGCACTTTCTCAACTGTGCTGCATAATGCAGCCTATTTATTTTGTCCTGTTGGCTCTGTCTGCGCCACCTTCATCACTTTCGGGGTGTGGATCCCCCAGTGGGGTGGTCTCGTGACTCCCTCCGCCGGCTGTTTCTGATAGCCCTGCGCCCCCTCTTTCATTTGATATGTGTCCCGTGCGGGTGCCACCCTCCCGCCAGGAGATGCCGCAAAATGAGCCCCATTGAGGCTTATGGCGGCAGGGCTCGGGGGAAGCGAGCTAGACTGCTGTTCTTTTGAGGGGTTATAGAGTGTTTCGAGCCCGTCCCTGTGGCATCAGTCCCATCGTTGTGGGGCCCAGGGGGCCGGCGCAGCGGCACGCTGAAGCAGCCTGTCGGTCACTTCCGGGTTCCTGTCCTGCATCTCGACCTGTGTTATTAGTGACAGGCTGCTTCGGCGTGCCGCTGCGCCAGCCCCCTGGGCCCCACAACGATGGGACCGATGCCACAGGGACGGGCTCGAAACACTCTATAACCCCTCAAAAGAACAGCAGTCTAGCTCGCTTCCCCCGAGCCCTGCCGCCATAAGCCTCAAGGGGGCTCATTTTGCGGCATCTCCCGGCGGGAGGGTGGCACCTGCACGGGACACATATCAAATGAAAGAGGGGGCGCAGGGCTATCAGAAACAGCCGGCGGAGGGAGTCGGGAGACCACCCCACTGGGGGATCCACACCCCGAAAGTGATGAAGGTGGTGCAGATAGAGCCAACAGAGCAAACAGGACAAAATAAATAGGCTGCATTATGCAGCACAGTTGAGAAAGTGCCTTATCCCATATACTGATGAAGTATATACAGGATTTCAGAACAAAATTGTTTCCGGCGGTGATATATGGGGGATTTTTGGGGATGTCACAGGAAGTGCTGTGAAGTCACTTCCTGTTTCCGGCAGTGGCATTTGGGGGAAATGATGTCATTTGGGGGAAATGATGTCACAGGAAGTGATGTCACTTCCCATTTCCGGCAGGTGACGTGGGGGAAATTATGTCACAGGAAGTGATGTCACTTCCTGTTTCCTGTGGTGGCATGACGTCACCGGAAGTGACGTCACTTCCTGTTTCCGGCGGCACACGCGCTTCGCGCGCGCGCACCCCTACCTTCCCCCCCCCCCCAACGTGTCCCTGGCTGGCCTTCAGACATTATGGTCACCCTAGCCTGGGGATCCCCTGGAATTGCTCATTTCCAGACTACAGAGATTGGTTCCCCTGGAGAAAACATGCTTTGGTGGTGAATTCTGGTTTTAAACAATTTTATTGATAGCATATGGTAACAATATCCATTTATATCATCTCTATCCCTAACCCATATGATATTTTCTAATCCCCCCTCCCTCCGTTACTAGACTCCCACCGATGTTATATACTTAAAGTTCACTTATAAAGGTACCTTTAACTATAACAATCTAAATTGATATTCTACCTTTTCTAATACTCATTATTAAAAAATTGTCCAATGTCTTTTTATGTTCCATTCTTTCTCTACATAACCTCTAAATTTCTTCCACTCCCTTTTAAACACTTCCAAATCATAGTCTCTTAGAATTCTTGTTAGTTTATCCATCTCACTCCACAATAAACCTTTCAAAATCCAATCCCATTTCTCTTGCATTTTTTCTTGCTTCCACAACTGCGCATACAATGTCCTAGCAGCTGAGAGCAAGTACCAAATTAAAGTTCTATCTTCTTTTGGAAATTTTTCCATTTGTAATCCCAACAGAAAAGTCTCTGCTACTTTCTTGAAGTCATATCTCAGAATCTTAGATATTTCTTGTTCTATCATCTGCCAGAACTTTTTCGCTCTTTCACATGTCCACCACATATGATAAAAAGAACCTTCACGTTTCTTACATTTCCAACATCTATCTGACATCTTTTTACTCATCTTTGCCAATTTTTTAGGAGTCATATACCACCTATACATCATCTTAAAACAATTCTCTTTAATACTCTGACATGTTGATATTCTCATAGGGTGTTTTCGCACTTACCTTTTACTGGCGCGAGTACCCTCCTGACGCCGGCGAATCTGCAGGGATTTCGCACCAGAAGCGCCGGCGCACCCAGAAGCGCCGGCAACTTCCGTTGCTAAGCCAGCGCAAACGTTTTCCTGCATCTTTGCGATTTCCGTTTGCGCTGGCTTAGCGACGGAAGTTGCCGGCGCTTCTGGGTGCGCCGGCGCTTCTGGTGCGAAATCCCTGCAGATTCGCCGGCGTCAGGAGGGTACTCGCGCCAGTAAAAGGTAAGTGCGAAAACACCCATAGAGTTCTTCCAAAGATATTCCCATGTACCCATCTGTATTTCCTTGTTTGCATTAATTGCCCATTTAATCATTTGAGATTTTACTACTTCTTCTTCTGTAGACCATTTCAACAATAACTTGTATATTTTCGATATTAATTTTTCATTATCTCCAAGCAGAACCTTTTCCATTTCTGTTGGTTTGTGTCTAATTCCTTCAGATTTAATATCGTTTTCCACCAAACTTTTTATTTGTTGCATTTGAAACCAGTCATACTTGTTGTTCAGCTCTTCAGCAGATTTTAATTCAACTTTATCACCTTGGATCTTTAGTAACTGATTATATGACAACCCTCTCTCTTCATCAGATTCAACCGTTATTTTTATTACTTCTGCTGGTACTATCCATAACAGCTTTCTTTCATCACCATATTTCTTGTACTTTATCCATGTATTTAACAAATTATTTCTGATATAATGGTGAGAAAAAAACCATCCATCTTTTTTTCCCCATAGTACATATAAGCATGCCAGCCAAATTTGTTTCCATGAGCTTCTAGCAATGAGCTGGAGGGTGAATTCTATGGCCCTGTGTCAGTTCTGGATTAACCATTAAGCAAAAGAAACACACGCCTAGGGTACCAAGGGAAGGGGACACCCCACAGATTTTTCTCATAACTCTCATGCCCTTAACTTTTTCACTGGTGCACTCAGAGCCGGCCATAGGGCGCATGAGTGCCCCAGGAAGCCTCACTGCCCGCCGCCCTCCCGCGCTATGGCCCCAATTTTAACACCTGGGTGAAGCATGAAGCACCGCGCTTTTGGGTCTCTTTCAAGGCCGCCCCATGCCATTCAGCTGATTGGCGGGTAAAACAACGCTGAAGCAGAAAGGACGAGGAGCCACTGAAAAAGCAGCCGCCGCCGCTGCTCTTCCCCACTTCCTCCCCACACTATCCAGGGAAGAAGTGAGTAGGCAGTAGCCAGCAGCGGCCGCCTTTTCAGCGGCTCCTCATCCTTCCTGCCGCCACTGCCCAACGCAGATCCTGGTGAGCAGCCAGCCTCTGCGCTGCTTTACCTGCCAAGCAGCTAATTGGCGGGGGCAGCAGCCTTTAAAGAACCCCTGAAGAGCGGCGTTTCACCGGGGCATTAAAACTGGGAGGGAGGAAGGGGAGGCAAATAGGAATTTGTCTAGGGGGCAGGAGCGAGAGCTGATTTTGGGGGCCCCACCCTACCAGCACCCTAGGCAAATGCTTAGTTTGCCTAGTGGGCAGGCCGGCCCTGGGTGCACTCAACTGCTAGTTAGTGCTAAACAAATACAAATAATATAGCAAATATAAATTATACTTAATATAGTTGTGAGGTCTGGCCTGGGGGATGGATTAAAAATCTGAATTTTTAATCTCTTATTTCACCTTCAGCCCTTACTGAGTCTCAATGTTTTGTCAGTTAAGTAATGGAAAGGCAGTGGGGCAATGTTGTTGGGCTGTGATTAGGGCAACTCCACTTCTCAACTGAAGGGGAGGGGGCGGTCTCGTGAGCTGACATTTCTGCTCTTTGGACTCTGTTCCCTAGCCACAGTGACACTTACAAGCAAGTCTTGGCTTTCCCTCTCAATGTCTCCTTGATAGGCCACAATTCTCTCTCTCTCCTTCTTCAGAATCTCCAGACAGTTGCGGAACTGATCCTGCGGGGGGAGGGGGGGGAAATTGAAATGCATTCTTTTTTAAAGGTTTACTCCATTCTCTTCCCTCCTGCCCACTACTACATACACATTTACACACACGTGCCCCAGCTACAGGTTGGATATTTTTTACATTAAAAACAATTATTTGTAGTCAATATATCACTAAATTGTGTTAACACTCCAGCAATCTGTCAAGTATTGCTTACTGTAAAGAGAAAAGGCAAAAACCTCAGTGGTGGGGGATGGTAGTGAAAATCAATACCTTCCAGGGCTGGCTCACCCACTAGGCAAACTAAATGGTCACCTAGGGTGCCAGCAGGATGGGGGTGCCAAATTCGGCCTTCCCCCCTAGACAAACGCCTAGTTTGCCCCCTCCCTTCGCTGTGGAGGGGGGACAGCAGACCACCCGTCTGCCTAGGGTGCCATGGGCCGTCGGGTCGGCACTGATACTTCCCACACTTCCTCAAAAACCTCTTTTGATATGATCTTTAAAGAATGATCCAAATCAGGTTTGAGAAAAAACTGCTGCAGATCTGCAGAAAACTGAGAAGATGAGTGGAAACACCACAATGTTGCACCAAACTAAAACTCCCTGCAATTTCAGAGGAGGCTGAATGCAGCAAGAATTCTGGATAGAAATAACCACAGTTGCAGGAAGCGGGGGGGGGGGGGGAGGATTCCTTGCAGTGCCACAATGCAGCGGGAGGGCTGGGGCTCAGTGGCAGAGCATCTGCTTGGCTAGCAGAAGACCCTGGGTTCATTCTCTTTGCATCTCCACTTGAAATGGTAGCCATTGATGTGAAAGACCTCCGGCTGAGTCCTTGGAGAAGCACAACTAGTCAGAGTGGGCCTGGACATGTGTAGCTTTCCTACCCCACCCCCACCCCACCACCAATGCTGTCCTTCTGATTTGAACTGCTTCTTCACAGCTAGGATGTGCAAATGAGAGACAAGGTTCCAAACCTGCACACATTCTCTCCCAGCCCCCAGGCAAAGAGCAACTCCAGGACAGCAGATGACATCGGGAAAGCAGTGTGTGTATGTGGGGGGGGGATTTAAACTGGGAGTTGGGCAGCTGCCCCCTCCTTGCTCTGTCACACAATCATCTGACTAGAGGGCCACGCAGCCTGACAGGAAATGAACTCATCTCCCCGTATCACCCCATGTCGGCCTCAGCAGTGGGGCAGGAAGGAATGCACTGGGGAGACACCAGGCCAGGAAGGAGGCAGCAAAGAGGGGTTGTCACTCCCCAATTTAGGCCCAGAGGCCAGGGGACAAATTGGAGGGAGTTTACCTGCAAAGAGATCCCACCAACCTCCACCTTTTGGTGTCCTACCTTGTACTCTTGGGAGGCCTCCTCAAGAGGAAGGACTTCGTGATCTCTGTGCTCCTTGGATCGGTCACAGACCCAACAGATGAGGGCTTCATCGTCCTTGCAGAAGAGCTTCAGGGGCTCCTGGTGCTTCTGGCAAACTCTCCCTTTTCCAGCTGCCACTGCTGCCTGCTGCCCAAAACCAAGACACAGGATTTGTTTCATTTTTTCCTCTCCCCCAGGACAGTTTCTCTCTTGTAATGACTGGATATAGCTAGTATTCAGTTAAAAAATAACACCCACATCCACCCATCTGAATGTAACCAAGTTAACCCTATGGGTTATGGTTCTCAGTTGGGAATTTGGGGAGGGGAGAGGCACTTTCTCGATGTGAGGGATCTAGAGGTGCCTCTGTCAAGAAAGTGGCCTTTCTCCAAGCCATTTCTTGGCCTTTCACATTTTGGCTCAGGGTTGGGGCCTAGTAAGTGACAGAAGGCCCCTATCAGGGAAACAAGTGTCCCGATGGCTTGCAGTTCAGAGAGAGATCAGGGATGAGAAGGCCACAGATCATGGAACCTTCAAGATCATGGAACCTTCAAGGCTGAGACCCAATGGGAGATTGGTAATCCCACCCCCTCATTCGCACAAGGAACCTCTGTGTGTGTGTGTGTGTGTGTGTAAAAGCTTGCTTGGACTGTGGGCACACACAAGCAGAAGAACGTGTTGCATGTCTAAGCAATGCCCAAGATTGGCCAAACGGGATCAGGCCAGCTGAGAGCAGTCTGGTCATCCTTTTGACTAGGTTGGGTGTTGTAGTCAGAAAACTCGACTCTTGGATTTTGGACTCTGAAACTGAGACCCACGGGGAGTTTGGCAATCCCACCCCCTCATTTGCACAAGGAACCTGGGAAGGGGAAGGTGAGAGCTTGCTGGGACTGTGGCCACACATCTGAAGAACAAAAATTGCATTAAGACCTGGGAATCTCCTGTCTGCAGACTGGCAACCCCTCCCTGCTAGTGTAGTCGCTACAATAAGTTAGCCGCATAACAGAATGGCAAACAAAGAACAATACACTTGTGCATTCTTTCAAGTTTCTGGAAGTTGCTTCTCAGGGGAAAGGGGCGTAAGAAATTAACAAGTCATTAGGCAGGTGCTTACAAATAACAAACCACAATTAATGGGGCGTGGTTATTAGATCAGGGGCAGGACCACTGACCACGCAGAGGGGGGCTTCCTCCTCGCGGACTCCCCCCTTCGCACCAACCTCTTGCAGAGCGACTCTCTCGGCTATTTCCACAAAGCTGGCCAGCTGCTGGTTGGGGCGGAGGCTGTTGCGCTGAGCCCTTCCTCTGCACTGGGGGCAGGAAGCCTCTGCCCCGGACTCCCCCCAGCTACGGGTCAGGCAGCCTCGGCAGAAACTGTGGCCACACTCGGCAATCATGACAGGGTCGTTGAAATAGTCCAGGCAGATGGAGCAAGAGGCTTCCTCGCAGAGGTCGTGCAGGGGATCCCCGGCTGCCATGGCAGCCGCCTCCGCCAAGCGAGAGGAGAGACGAAGTGAGCTACTTTCGCTTTCCCAAAGTAGCGACGGGGTGTTTCCTTTCCTGGGAATCAGCTCCCTGCCGGCGCCCAATCAGCGGCCGAAGACGAACCGGCGCCAAGAAAGAGAGTGGCGGGAAGACAGCCCTTGGCAGGGAATTCGGTCCTGATGGGGAGCAAAAGTCTGAGTTCAGCTCAGACTTCATTTGGAGCAGGAGCTCACAGGAGCCCCGCTCCGGAACCTCTGAATTGTATCCTGCTCTTTCTTTCTTAACCCCCCCTCCCCCAAAAAACACCTTGCTTCTGGGCTCCACTGCCTGTGAGAATTTTGCTGAACTCTAAGCTTTGACAGACTTTCTAATATCCCCCCTCCCCCCACACACACACAAATAATGGGGAAATAACCCAAACATATAAAGCAGAGAGGCAGAAATCTTCATCATGCCACTGTGGGCACATAGGAGAAAGTACTTTAAAAAGTACGATGGGAGTAAGGTTTTATTAGGACAGTTATCATTCAAGAAGCAGTTTCAGGTAGATGCTGAGCTGACATAATTTAGGACACCTTCCGGTGATGTCAGGGGTGTGTGGCATATGCAAATGAGTTGTGCTAATGAGCCCTGGCATCTCTTTTTCTATGAAATGACCCCTGGTTCAGCGGCATCTTTAAGACCAAAATGTTATATTCAAAGTATACGGAGAGAGGTTCCCTTTACCCTCCTTTGGCTGCTATTTGCAGGCGCCCCGGAGGGAAGAGGCTTCCCTTTGGTCTTTAGGGGACTGGCCCATGCAGTGTCCCAGGGGCTGAGAAGTTTCCCTGTAGGGCTTGACGGGAGGGGGGGGGGGGTCAGAGGTTTCCAGCAACTCCCCTCCCACAAAAAAAAAAAAATCCTGGAAAAGTTCCCCCAAAGATGAGATTAAATCAGCAGAAAACCAAGAGTGCCTTGACCTGGATAGCCCAGGCAAACCCAATCTTCTCAGATCTCAGAAACTAAGCAGGGTCGACCTGGTAAGTGTTTGGATGGGAGACCTCATTGCAATACCAAGTGAGGAAGACAAGGGCAGGCTTTATTCAGACACCTCTCTGAATATCCTCCTGGCCCCCAGTAGGGGTCAGTCACCAGAGGACACCATGACTTCCAGGTGTGTGCACAAACACACACACAAAATCACAAAAATACCAGCCAGAGAGAGAACCTAGCAGTAAGCTTCCTGAGTCTTTTTGTTTCCCTGCTAAAACACCATCCGTATGCTGACTCCTGTTGCAAAGCAACAATGAAAAGATACAGTGTTTGAGCAGAAATGCCACTGGGGACAAAAGAACGCAGAAGCCCCTTCCCCTCACTTGGTTTCCCTATTTAAGCTGCAGCTTCCCTAGCTACACTTTGGGCACGGAAATAAAACTCCGGGGGGAGAGAAATCTACATGCGGCCAGGGCTTTTTTTGTAGCAGGAACTTCTTTGCATATTAGGCCACACACCCCTGATGTAGCCAATCCTCCAAGAGCTTACTGTAGGCGCTGTAAGAAAACCCCTGTAAGCTCTTGGAGGATTGGCTACATCAGGGGTGTGTGGCCTAATATGCAAAGGAGTTCCTGCTACAAAAAAAGCCCTGCAAGCATCCCAAATACTCCCCCCCCCCTTAGAATCAGCACCGTCTGAATCCCACAAGGCTAAATTCAGTCTCAGTGGGGTAGCTATCAGTGCTTCTAGCAAGTATTGGGGGAGGAGTGTTCAGGGAATGAGCTGGCTCTGAGTAAAATCCCAGCTGCAAGATTCCCACCCCCACCCCCCTTCTCAGCTCAGTACATACCAGGTGTTAGCTACTAGGGAGAGCAGCCCGCCTCAGCACTGACCGCCCAAGGCCCCTGTGCAGGCATCCAGCAGCCCTGCCAATTCATTTTACTGGTTTCAGCTGGAACAGTTGGAAGGGGGGGATAGATCCTGGTGGGCACCTGTTTTGGTCTGAAGCAGCAGCACAAAGTCTGAGTCCAGGGGAGCCTTTGAGACCAACAAAGTTTTATTCAAGGGATCAGCTTTTGTGTGCAAGCACACTTCCTCCGATACACTGAAATGGAAGGTGACAGTTCACGGATATGCAGACAGTGGAAATTAGCATACAGTGTAATGACAATGTTTTAATAGATGCGAAAACTAAACAGGAATAACAAGTTAAGTAAAGCAAGTAAACGTGTCAAAATAGGAGATTGGTTGTGTCAAAGTATCCTTCTCAATTGTGGAATTCTAAGAACAGTCAACGTTGTTTTTGTGGGGGAGTTTCTCTCGTCTCTTGGGAGTGGGGGGGAATCCTGATTGGTTGAAGGAGATCAAAAGATCATTGGCCTAAGTTTGGGTTAGGCAAGTCAGCTGCCTGCTGTTGATTCTTCCCGCTCCCCAGAATACTAGAACTCCAGGGCATTCAATGAAGCTGACAGGCAGTAGGTTCAGGACAGATAAAAGGAAATACTGTTTTACACAGAGAGTGATTAAAATGTAGAATCCACTGCCAAAGGATGCAGTGATGGCCACAGGAATCAAGAGCATTCAAAGGGG
The DNA here is from genome assembly GCF_032191835.1 of Heteronotia binoei. Taxonomy (NCBI): domain Eukaryota; kingdom Metazoa; phylum Chordata; class Lepidosauria; order Squamata; family Gekkonidae; genus Heteronotia; species Heteronotia binoei. The sequence goes on along the minus strand of NC_083227.1, from coordinate 19,467,554 downwards.
ATTAGACAGATTCATGGAGGATAAGTCTATCAGTGGCTACTAGCCGTGGTGGCTGAGGGGAACCTCCACATTCAAAGGCGCTAATCCTCTGAATCCCAGAGCCAGGAGGCAATGGGGTGGAGAGAGCTGACAAGAGGATTTTTCTCCTCCTCCAAAAATATTAGGACATGGGGACATCCAATGAAACTGATGGGCAGTAGGTTCGGGATGGACCAAAGAAAATACTTCTTTCCACAGAGGATGGTTAAAATGTGGGATTTGCTGACAGAGGATGCAGTGATGGGCACAGGAATGGACAGCTTTTAAAGGGGATTAGAAAGATTCATGGCAATAGGGCTATAGGTGGCTACTAGCCATGGAGACTGAGGGAACCTCCACTTTCAGGGGTCGTCAATCTCTGAATCCTAGCACCATCAAGCAAAGGCATCTATGCCCTGTTGTTGAGCCTAGGTGATTGCCTAAATGGCACTGGATTGGGGGGTGGGGGGTGGAGAAAAGGCATAGCTTCCACTCCACATTTCCCATGCTCTTGGTGTGGTGGGATTTTAGTGAGACGATTTAAAGTTCATGCCTTACGGTATGATAGGGGTTGGGTTTTATCAGATATGTCAGATGCTCATCACAGACTGATAATGACATTAGCTCCTATGGATGGAAAAAGGGTATTTAATGGGTGATTTTATTCTTGCCACTTTTGTTGTTCTGGACAAACACCTGATAGTCTTTGGGCAGAGCAATCAGCATACATTCTTTAAGAAATAGTAGTGCACTTTAATTGGGTATTTGTTTAATGTAATAAATTCTGTATGCTGCATATTCTGTTACATGATTAACAATAATTGCAACACAGTTTTAATTTTAATAAATGGTTTTAATTTTGGAACAGGTTTCTCTCTCTCTCTCAGATCATGGGATTCTTGCCAGTCATTCCCCACACTCTTACTGAACCTGGTGGGAAGGGGAGTGCTAGAAAAGTCTCTATACTTCAAAAATTCCCTAACATTTTGGTTATGATCTCCCAAGAAAGAGAACACCAAAGCAGAAATAATTCTGCATGAAAGCAGCCACGGCTGTGGGAAGTGGGACAGTAAAGGATTTCTTGTAGTGCCACAGTGCAGCCAAGGGGCCATGGCTTAATGGCAGAGCATCTACTTAGCAAGCAGAAGATCCCGGACTGACTCCCTGACATTTTTGGTTGAAATGAAGAGGTAGCAGCTGATGCGAAAGAACTCCACCTGACTCCCTGGAGAGCCGCTGCCAGTCAGAGTGGACCTGGGCAGACCGAGAGTCTGACTCAGAATAAGGTAGTTTCATGTGTAGGTCTCCCACCCCCCAGTGCTGTTCTTCCAATCTGACCTGCTACCACACAGCTATGGTGTGCAAGAGGGGACACACACAGGTGCCAAATCTCCACACTATTCTCCTCCAGCACTGCCACCACTCCCTCGGCGAACAGCAGCTCTTTACACAAAGAATGATTCAAATGTGGACTTTGCTGCCAGAGGATGAAGAGATGGCCAAAGGAAGACACAACTTTGAAAGGGGATTAGATAGAGATCCTTTTCAAACTGTCTGCATTCCATTTTAGTAACTGGTTGCTAATAAGATTTTGTTCCTGTCATTTCAGACAGACCAGTTTTAGTAACTGGCTCCTAGTGGAATTTATTTACCTGCTCATGCAAGCCCACCTTTTTTTGGGTCAGCAAAGTGTGATTAAGCCACTTTTGAGAGAACCTGCTTTCTTCCATTTTCAGCCCCTTCACAGCATGTCTGAAGCACTGTGGAATGCTGTTTAAAATCTTCATAATTCTTCCAACAGTGCTTTTTTCCTGCCCTTTTTTGCTACACAATCTCCCTCAGACTTAAAAAAATGTTCTAAGGTAAGCATTATAGTGCTTAAACCGCTATAGCACCACTGAGGTGCACTGACTTCATTAAACTATAGCACTCCATAGCACTCCTCTAGTTAAGAGTGTCTTAGAGTCTATAACACTCAGGTGTCTATCCCAGCTGAACCATGGAAACTTGCTCGGTTACCTTGGGCTTGTCACACACTGTTACCTGTGAGGGTCATTGTTGTTGTGCGGATAAAATGGAAGACAGGAGAGGATGGAAGCCACATAGAGTCCACCTTCAGGAGGAAGGCCACAGAGAGAGAGTAAAATGAATTGCCTCCTTTACGAAGGAGAGGTGGGAAGAAGTTCCCTGAGCTGTCAGTCCACGTGGTGTAGTGGTTAGAGCATCTGCCTAGGATCTATTTGACCAAGGTTTGAATCCTCAATCTGCCATGGAAACCTGGAGTGACCTTTGGCCAGTCACACAATCTCAGCCAGATCTCATTCACAGGATTAGGACTGTGGGGATAAAATGGAGGACTGGAGAATGACGCCAGCCCCTTAGGTTCATGCTGAGGACAAATGAAGGCAGCCTAGAATGAGCCAAAGTTGATACTGGACCAAAAGGAATACTTTCAGAGAAATGACTGGTGCTGCTTTCAGGAAGAAGAGAGATCCATTTTTCACAGGTCCTTCTGTAGGAAATTGTTATGTGATCCTGGCTACACAAAAAAGGACAGCAGCTTTTTCTGTTGCTACATCAGATCTTCATGCAGGTTTTTTGGATAGTGGCAGAACCGCTCATTCCATATTCCAAATGGCCGTTGAAGACGAAGATGACATTGCATCTATATGCCACTCTCCACTCAGAGCGGCTCACAATCTCCTTTAACTTCCTCCCCCACAACAGACACCCTGTGAGGTGGGTGGGGCTGAGAGGGCTCTCTCAGAAGCTGCCCGTTCAAGGACAACTCCTGAGATAGCTATGGCTGATCGAAGGCCATTCCAGTAGCTGCAAGTGGAGGAGTGGGAAATTAAATGTGGTGTAGTGGTTAGAGCATCTGCCTAGGATCTGAGACCAAATCCTTGATCTTCCATGCGGAAGCCAGTTTGGTGTAGTGGTTAAGTGCGTGGACTCTTATCTGGGAGAACTGGGTTTGATTCCCCGCTCCTCCACTTACAGTTGCTGGAATGTCCTTGGGTTAGCCATAGCTCTTGTGGAGAAACGCCATTTTAGTCAGTGGTGGTGCTTCATTTGGCAGGGATCAGTAAATCCCTCAGCAGGCTTTGTAGCCTTCCCCTCACTCCCCCCCTCCCTTCCAGAGCCAAACCAACAACGCTAGGGGGAAAATCTCCTAGAGAGGCAGGAAGTGCTGTTGTTCCTTGCATGTGTTAGGCAGGAAGAGAGGGCAGATTTGAACTGGGGCTCGAGCATGTGGTGAGCAATGGAGGCTCCTGCCTGGGAGGCCCCAGGCAGGCAGACTAAGTAAGTAATTCACAAGACAGGGCAAGTTTAGATCAGGGCCAGCAGGATGCGTTTATAATCAACTTTTCTTTGTTATGCTGTTTGCTGTGCTGTGCTAAGTTTGTAAATGCAACTGTTTTTGTTTTGTTTTTCTTTTCCTATCTGTTTCTCTTTTTAAATAAATATATTTTTACTGTTTAAATGCTGGCAGTCAATCTCTGTACCACATAGATCCCCAGACCGCTTTAGACCACGCTGTGTTAAGAAGGGGGCCCCAGGTGAAGGGGGGAGGGCATCCAGTTGGATAAGGTGCCAATCCTCCAGGGGTGCCCCAAAGAAGTGCTGAGGTCTCTGTGAAACCCAAGTGCAGGGTGGCAGAGGACCTTGAGGCCTGGCCTCACAGCTGGAGAGGGGGATTGGGAGTCCTGTTCCTCTCAATCTGAACCCCGGGACTGAGCAGGTGGTGGCAGCGAGCCCAAGGGGCAGGAGGAGAAATAGCTCCCTCCAGGAGTTGGCGACTCCATAGGGAGCTGACGGGACCGGGTCTGAAGGCAGAATCGGGCCGGTTCCGCCACAGCTCTCGCAAGAGTTGTCCTCGAAGGGGCAACTGTTATGAGAGTCCTCTCAGCCCTACCCACCTCACAGGGTGTCTGTTGTGGGGGGAGAAGATATAGGAGATTGTAAGCCTCTCTGAGTCTATGATTCAGAGAGAAGGGCGGGGTATAAATCTGCAGTCTTCTTCTTTTCCCAGATGAGAGTTCGCGCACTTAACCACTACACCAGACAGGCTCCCACACCAAACTGGCTCTAAGCATTGTGAATGCAGCAACCTATGGGGTAGGTGAGTGGGACAGACCTCTGGACAATAAAAGGGATGGGCATCTTTGGGTGTCTCTCCAGCTTCTTCTCTTCCTTCCAGCTGTTGGGAAAAGGAGGGGCCCTGCATTTCCCTTTCCCTCTCTTCTTGTGGAGGGGGGACATTAGCATCTAATTTTGAACCTGGCAGCCCTGCATATCAGAAAATCCAAGGAATGAAGCCAGATACATGCAGGAGATATTTTTTTCCAGGCCAAAGACACACTGCCCACCCACCCCACCACCCCTTTGCAGAAAAATCCAAGCAGCAAAATTGCCCATGTAGACTTTTCGGAAAAGACTGAGATCTTGCAAACTTCTTGTGTTGACTTTCCGTTTGGGAAGGTTGGAGAAGCCGCCAGGAGACCTCTGCAGGCAGAACAGGAGATGCAAGGCCTGGTTCCATCACCCGCCCAGGCCACCACCAAGAGAGCAGGGTGGGTGGCAGAGGAGTTGAAGTTGCCACCCCCCCCCCCCCCAGTCCTGCAGGATGTCAGAGAGGAGGAATGGGAGCTGCTGCTGCCTGGCGCCATTGCCCAGGAAGCCCAACAGTGGAGGTAGTGGCCCCATGAGTGGAAGGGGGAGGGAGGGAAAGGAGACCCCCTGGTTTCTGCCCACCACTGCACCAATGAAGCAGGAGATGCCAGCACATTAGAGTGGCTCTTCAGGGGCGAGCACAGCAAACAAAGTGGGCAGGATTTGGTATTTCCCCCAACAAGTCTCAAGAGGCCCCTGCTTGTTATCACCAGATTTTCCAGGAATGTAGATTATTTCAGGGATGGCCAAACTTGCTTTATGTAAGAGCCACACAGAATAAACAGCAGATGTTTGTGAGCTGCAAGACAAGAAGGAAGGCAGACAGGCAGATAGATGGGGAGGGAAGAATAGAAAGAAAGCAACTTTAAATGCCTTCTCCAAGCCAGCTGATGGAGTGGTGGGTGCTTTGAGAGCCACACAATGTGTGTGACAGAGCCACATGTGGCCCCTGAGCTACAGTTTGGCCACCCTTAGATTATGTATTAGTATGACCATCCGTGCTGAGAGCCAGTGCATTGCACAAGGTGGTAGGACTTGAACTGATGAGGCCTGGGTTCAAATTCCTACTCAGATATAAGATTGCCCGCGTCTTTGCGGGGGGCTGAATATTTGTGGACTGGATGGCATTATGCCCTCCCCCCCACACACACTGGGTCCCTCCCCTCCCCAGACCTCACCCTCCCCAGCTCTGCCCCCAAACTCTCTGGGGTGAAGCTCACTCGCTCTGGGCCTGACTTCCCTCTCAGGGTCACAGAGAGGATAAAGCAGGAGCTCCCAGTTCCTTGGAGAAACAAAGGAGAGCAAGATGGCTGTGTGGATGTTGAAGGGCCTGTAATGGTTTGAAAAGAGGCACAAAAGCAACCGGAAGAGAAACCTTAAAGCAAGCAGAGGCCAGCAGGAGCCTGGCTACGCAAATCCACCCCTGGATTCTTCTGTCCAACTGCAGAGTTGTGGATGGATCAAGTCTGTAGATGACGGCACTGTCTGGGGCTTCTCTGGCAGTTATGACATGGCTTCCCACCCCCCAAAAACAAACAATTAAAGCAGCAGCGTTTTCAACACAACATAACTTTATAATAAGCATAACATCTTCTCAGTCTCTGGTATAACCGAAAAACAAGTGCTATCAGTGCAGCAACCTGGATAGGGACAGGACCCTCAGAAAAGGCAGGCTGAACACAGGCAAGATAGAACAGTTGGTGCCCATTAAAGAAAAGAGGAAGTCCCAAATAGTAACTGAAACATGCAGGGCCTCTTCTTCCTCTGTAGGCTCTGTAGCAATTCCTCTCTTGTGCTTGAGGAGAACGAAGGCTGGAGAGATGGGAGGGCGGGGGGGGGGGGGGGTCTGTTCAGAGCTCTCCTGCATCTTGTACAATGGGGAAGGCATTACAGTCAGTTCAAGAAGATAGGAAGGGGGGGAAAGGAATGCTGGGAAATGGAGGCGGAAATGTCTCCAATTTCCCCCTGTCAGCTTTGGTGGCTGGAGACAGGAGTGGGGTTGCCAGCTTCCAGGTGGGGCCTGGAGATTTCTCACTTTTACAACTGATCTCCAGGTGGCAGAGATCAGTCCCCCTGGAGAAAATGGCTGCTTTGGAGCATGGACTTTATGGGACTGTACCATGCTGAGTCACCTCCCCTCCCCTTCCTCCCCAAACCCCGCCCTCTCCCAGATGTACCTCCCAAACTTTCCAGGTGTTTTCCAACACAGACCTGGCAACCCTAGACAGGAGAGGTCTTTACAGGTATGGAGAAATAATATTCCCGATGGTCCTGGTGTCAAGAAAAAGAACTATGAAGAGATTTTGAGGTGGCCTTTTCCATACACCCAAAAGAAGGGCAGGAGGGTCTCTCCATGGAAGGAGGCTCCAGAGAACTCATAGAGAAGGGCTGCTCGGTCAGCATCAAAAAAGGCCACTCGCCCCCCAGCGTAGTTCAGGCACACTCGGATCCTCTTCAGCTCCCCAGTCACAGTCAGGGGAGGGTAATGTCCTTTTATATAAGCCCTGTGCATCCCTGACTGCTTCCCCACAGCCCAGATCCCTTCCTGAGGAGTAAGAGTGAGGCCTCCCTTCCTCTTCACAGACTTTCTGGCCACCCCCACAACCCAGCTTCCCTCACTTCCCACAAGGACTTCCCAGAAACGGCAGCCTCCTGTGAATCCCTCACGGCCCAGCACAGCACTATAACCTTGAAATCGCTCAGGATTGTTGGGCACAGTTTGAGTTTCTTCTCCTTGTCTCACACTTTTCTGACCCTCAGACAGGATGAGCCATGGATGGGCCGTGTCTGGATCCAGAGTCACATTTGCTGTTGAGGGAAAATGAGGAGACAAGAAGTGAAACGGCATCAGCTGGGGGATTTCACCCACTGGCCTGTTTGGCTTCCTTCTCCTGCCAGTCATGGCCTCCTCCCACCTCTGCCACCCTCTCCTTGGTCATCAGGCTCTCCTGCCTGCTCCTGCCCTTCTAAAAGGCAGAGCTGTCTTCCCACATTCTTCAGAAGGCAGACAATGTACACAACAAGCACCCACAGGGACACAATCTATTTCCTCCCGTATCCCATCCTGAAAAGGGAACTATGAAGGAGAGAAAAAAAGCAATGGCAATTTCAGTCACAGGCTTCTTTGGTTAGAAATCACACACAAGAACAGAAGATTTGTCTCCCTTATCAGGAATCTTCCTTCTCGCTGGTCCTGGGGTGGGGCAGTCTCTACTTCTGGGAGAAGCTCATTGCTGGAGACCGCGAGAGTCCAGAACCTTGCAATTCCGGGAGGGGAAGGGCTTCGTTCCCAGGCCCCAGTCTGGCCCTGAAGCAGCACAACTCCCTCTCCAAATGATCAAACATGAAATCAGACCTCCAATAAAATGGTCCAAAAAAACCTCCAACCAACCACACAGAGAACAGGGTGAAGAACTCAAAAGAGACGCCCACCAGTTCAGGAAACTGAGGCAAAGAAGCCCCATAGAGTCAATACAGCACACCTACTCTGGCTCAAGTGCCTTCTGAGAAAGGGAATTCACCCCCTTGGATGGGAAGAGACTGCCCTACTCTAGGACCACCGACAAGGAAGATGCACAGTGAGACAAATCTTCCATTCTCCAGTGGTCCGGGGTGGGGAAGTCTCCACATCTGGCACATAAGACAGCAGCATGCCTCAGAGAGGGGAAGAATCTCGGACTCTAGCCTGAAAAGGTATGCTCCAGGACCATTTTCTTCCAAAAGTAGTCTCAGCTGAGCCCATTTTGTCAATTCTGTAATGATGAGTGGAGCAATTTCCAGGTTGCAGCCCTACAGACCACCTCTAAGGAAGGGAAGGACCGGATAATGCTGAGGTTTCTGCCCCTCTGAGGGAGTGGGCTGTAACACCCGAAGGGGGATCCAGTCCCCTGGACTTATATGCCAGGAAAATGCAGCCTCTGACCCATCTGCTAGTGGTGGATGCGGAGACCTTATGGCCTAAGGAACATTCCCTAAAAGGAATCAAATCTATTCGAAACAAACAATTAAATGCCTCCAAAAGTGAGGGAAAGAAATGCTCACCATAGGACAGGGTCAGGGAAATAGTGGCCACAGAGGCTGGAAAAATCTAGATTCTCCCACCCACATAGCAGCTGCCCAAACTTCACTGCAATCCTTTCCAAAACTCCACTGGAAACTTGGTTTAAGTAAGCTGGGAAAACACGGAACGTGCCTGAATGCAGTGGAAAAGCAGGGAGAAAACCTGCTACACATTGAACAAGGGGCAGAGCTAGAACTGACAGAAATATCCTTGGTACTTAATTCAAATTGCTCCCACCCCCAACTGCTACAAAAATTAATGCCTGTTCTGGTATCCGCAGTGGAAATTTTAAAAGAATTGCAATATTACCAGTTGGAACTTCTTCTGGACTGGAGTTACCAACATGGAGCTATTGAACATCAGGCATGATCTACCCTGGGCTGGCAAACCTGATGCCCCACCTTTGGCAGGAGAATAGCAAGACTTTTCTTATGGAACTCAGTCAACCTGTTGCCCAGCAACCATTCTCCCATCAGTTAAATATGGCGGCAGGTTTCATCCCCTCAACCTTTTCTTTCACCCTTACCAACATCCTCGGAACAAGAAGGAACTGGCTGTGGCAGGGAGCATAAGATTTTGAGGAACGAAACAAGAGCATTCAGTTGTGTTATCTCTGAGAACACCAAGTGGGAGAACACGAATTGTTAGGTGAAGCTTTTTAGTTTAGAAATAATTGATCAGTTTATGAAGAAAAATGTACCTTTCTGCAGATGAAGTCCAGAATCCAGAGTGTCTGAGGAAGCAAAGGAATGGAAAGTGAGCAGCAGGCCCTTCTTGTGACAAAAATACCAGCTAATAATACTATTTTCTTTTGGGGAGGGGAGGGGCATGATACAGCCCAATGATGTCAAATCGCTGAAGCTAAACTGAGTACGTGGATCGACCAAAGAAGACTCTGCAGAGGAAGAAAATAGCAAACACTGGTCTTTATCAGCTCCTGGTGGGGGTTGCCAGAAGTCATTTGTGACTTGATGGCACACAGGTACATATTTCTTCTGAGTTACAGCTTAAGGGTCAAGTAGAAACTATCTGAGTCCGCTTGCGGAGAGGGCGGGATATAAATGTAAAGTAATAAATAAATAAATAAATCTTGGGGGTGGGGGATTGTTCACAAGTCACTGGAGTTGAGATTAATGTCATAGAAAGTATGCTAAGGACTGCAGCCCAAGGGTCCAATCTGGCTAAATTCAGGATGCTTCTAGACAGAGGCTCCGCAGCTCATACTGAGCTGAGTTACACTCTTCCAACTCACTGAATTCAATGGGCTTCGAAGGGTGTGACTCTACTTTAAAACCAGTCTGTCCCTTTGAGACCATTCTGTGGGCTCTGCTACGACATATTCCAACAAACACAAACATCCAATCAAAGGGATCAGTTCTGATAAGTCTGATTTGGTCACAGACACATTGCAAATAGAAGGGGGGGGGGGTGTCCCTGAAATGGATCCAGCGGCTGTTTCATTAAAAATAGATGCCTTAAAGTGCAGTTTCCCTCCCTGTCATTTTAGGTGCTTTTTTCACCATCTACCTCACCATGTGCCCTTGCATGGTCGCAGTAATGATTAGAGAACAACAACATAATATAATCTCGAGAAGTCCATGTAATGCAATTGTGAGCTGAAGTTATGGCAGAATTTTTATCAGAAAACTTTCCATGGTGAACTAAAATGACCTTCTGAACTGATGCGTAAACTCTCCACATTCCTGGGTCTGTTAATGATATAGCCAGCCTGGGACATACTAAAACACATCTGGCCCACTCTAATGTTCAGTCTGAAACTCCGGCAGTGTTTTTTCATTACCTTTGTGTTGTTTCTCGATGCCCTCCAAAAGGAGATTTAAACCTGAGAAGTCCCAGATGTGCCACTTCAGTGCAAGTGGAATAGCCACTGGATTCTCAAACGACTCCTTGTCTTCATACCTGGAGAAAATCCCATTAGGGTACCATCCATCCCATTCAGAATCTCCCTCCCTCCCCTCCGCCCCAAGTGGGTGAGAGAAGCAGAGGAAGGAACGGGCAGAAAGCCAAGAGAAACAGGCTGATGCTGAAAGGACTGGAAGGTGGGCGGGCTCTTGAAGAGGAACGCACAGCTCCTGCTTTCTTAAGAACTGGCTACACTAAACCTATTGGTTACTGTGACCAGGATTACTAAGTACTCATTACATTTATTATAATAAAGACAGGTAAATCAAAGATTACATATCATAGACAGACACACAAAAGGGTAAAGTCCTTTCTCTGAAAAAATTCCTCAATGATGGTCCAGATTCCAGTGTGGACTTCAATACCATGAAGTAAGTTGCAATTTCTTGAATCTCATGAAAGGTATCATTAGGATGCTCTGTATTCTCAGTGCTGGGGGGGGGGGGCAACAGTGGGAGGGCTTCTAGTGTCCTGGCCCCACTGGTGGACCTCCTGATGGTACTTGGGTTTTTTGGCCACTGAGTGACACAGAGTGTTGGACTGGATGGGCCATTGGCCTGATCCAACAGGGCTTCTCTTATGTTTTTATGTCTGGGGCAGTGATGCTCTGAATTCTTGGTGTTTTGGGGGGGGGGGCAGCAAAGTGGGAGGGTTTCTAGTGTCCTGGCCCTACTGGTGAACTTTTTGATGGCACCTAGAGTTTTTGACCACTGTGTGACACAGAGTGTTGGACTGGATGGGCCACTGGACTGATCAAACATGGCTTCTCTTATGTTCCTATATTCTTCACAAACTGCCCAGTTCAATCCGAGGATTAAGAAGGTTAATGTTAAAGATCCACTTACCTCTGCAATGTGCTTCTGACATCCTAAAGAAAGAAGGCAGAGGGTGAGAAGAAGAGAGAGAGACCTTCAGAGTAGGTGTGTTGTGTTCCCCTTTTGGACTTTCCCCCTTTTCCCTGCAGCCTTGCAACATGGTTCAGCCATGAAAGGAAAGAGAGGAGAGAGGGTCTGTCTGGGCATAAGTGCCATCACATCTGCACAGACATGCTAGACAGACAGCGGCAAGCACAGCAGTGCCCACAACAGCTGTGTGGATGCTGTTCCTGTAACCATATGCCGTTGCCATTGTGTGTCGGTGTGCATTTTATATATAAGTGACATTCCCCACACCACACCGCCCCTAGACATCCTCCTTTAAAAATGGGTTGTGAAAAGTCTTGCATGTGACCCAGCTTCCTGGTTGGTGGTGTTGTGAAAGAGTTTCCCGGGAACCTTGGGCTTCCTCAGACTGTTGGTTGAAACACAAACACACTTTGGCTTCCAGTGGCTGAAGTCTAACAGGGAGGGGCAGGGGGCTGTGGGGGAATGTATTTCCAGGGAGTGTTGTTTTGCACGGCCCCTGGGATTGTCCAGTCTGCCCCTGGCTGGAGATGGAAAGGGGCAGAGGGGAAAGTGGCCCTGCTGAAGAGGTAGAAACTTGCTAGCGACATAAACTGGGCTGGTTTGCTTTTGCTTTTCTGCTAAGCAGAGAGGATTTGGAGCCAGCCTTCTCCCCAAGGGGACTCCACCTGTTTCTGCCACAGTCTCACCTGCAGGAGATCACTGGCCGGCTGCTGACATTTCTCTTCCATCTCCCGGATGAGGCTTTCCAGAGAAGAGAGCTCCTCAGAGATTCTGGCCAGATGCTGGTCCCTGTTTCTCGCCACCTCCTTCTCCACCTCTTCCATCTGGGCCAGCAAAAGTTTCTCTTGTTCCTCCAGAAATGTGTGCAGTTGCCTGAACTTGGCTATTGTCTCTTGCTTTTCTTCTTTGGTTTGTTTCTGAGATGGAAAGAGAAGAAAGGCAGGCCAATATCAGGAACACAGCTGGTCTCTGCAGTGGGAAGAGACGCTTGAGGAGGCTCCTATCCCATCCTATCCCAGAGGGGTTCTTTCAGCCACAGAGGATTCAGTCTGCAGCAGAAAACCCAGAAAGTAGAAGGGGCTTCATGAGTCCATTTGTTCCCCCACTAAAACAGCCTCCACAGGTTGATTTCCCCAGTTCCCATCGGGGGATGAGACATGATGGTTGAGGAGAAACACCACAGGGGGCAAAAGTGCTCAGAAGCCCCCTCCCCTCGCTTGGTCTTCTAACCTTAACTGCAGCTTCCCTGGCTGCATTGTGGGCAAGAGAAAATTGTGGGGGGGGGGCAGGAATGTACATACTACTGAATATCCCAAGTATACCCCCCCTAGAATCAGCAGTGGCTGAACCCCACTTTCAGTTGGCCTTAACCCAGCCCTGCATTAGACCCTCCTGAGGTCTCAGTCTCCCTCCCCAAATCTCCAGGAGTTTCCCAACCTGGATCTGGCAAACCTACCCCCCCCACCCCCCACTGGTGGCCAGAGGAGACCCGGCAACCGTCCTTCTAAATTGAAAGTGGGGGCAGCCTCGTGGGTTGATTTTTCTGCTATTTGGACTTACGAGCAGGTCTTGGCTTTCCTTCTCCACATCTCCTTTATACACCACAATTCTCTCTCTCTCCTTCTTCAGAATCTCCAGACGGTTGCAGAATTGATCCTGGGGAGAGGGGGGATCACAGTTGAAATGTGTTCTTTTAAAGGTTTACTCCATGCTCTTCCCTCCTGGCCACCATGACACATTTATTTAAATCCATATATATAACCATGTTCGTTAAAAAAAAAAAATCAAATTCCAGTATGCTATTCCATCAGGAGAGCCTGTGTGCAGTAACACTTAAAGTGCTGGACTAAGATCTGGGAAATCCAGGTTTGAACCCCCAGTCCTGCCGTGGAAGCTCGCTGGGTGACCTTGGACCACTCTCATGACTCTCAGCCTACCCCTGACCTGGTTAGTCCCAGGATAGCCTGATCAGCAGGGCCGACCTGGAGGCAGGCAGTGGCAGGCAAACCACCTCCCAACCTCTCTTGCCTTGAAAAGCTTACAGGGTGTCCATAAGCCAGCTGTGACCTGACAGCAAAACAAACTTCTGTCACGCCACTCGTGTTCTGAGCAGGCACTTGGGTGGGCTTCTGTTCTCCTTTTTGAAACCCATGACCTGACAATCTCAAACATTCACAAGAAATTTTTGAGAGCTAGGAGTCTGCCTTTGTACTAATTTTAGCTAACTAGCTAACTAGCCAAAGCATCACACATCTTTTAACAAATGAAGGGTCCAATGTAATATTCTTTCTGATGTGACTCATCATACTGGATGTTAAGAAGCACACTATGCCCAAAGAAGGTGCTCCCGTCCTTCATAGTTTCCAAAGGACTACGTCAGACCAGATCATCTCTGCAGGAGAAACTGAAGGGAGGGGCCACAATTCTGCAAGCCTAGTAGAACCAAAGCGATGTACAGAGTACCCAGCAGTAGTAGTGCAATCAGAGTGCCCAGCAGAACCCAGTGCCGTTGTGGCAATGCCAGCTGATGTCAAGCACAGAATCGCAGTCCAAGAAAGGGGGATGGAACCTCAGCAGCACTAGTGCAAATGTGCCCAGCAAACCCAGTGCCATTCATAATATCAGCAAAAGTTTGCCACTATACTGCTTTTAAATACATTCTGTCGCCAAGCAGGATAGGGATGAAAAGGTCTTGAGGTCAAGAAGTGAAAATAAAGGGGGAGGAGAACATGGAAAAATTAGGTGAAGGGAGATGGAAAACATGAATGAGAAGTGTGTGGGAAAGGGGGGGGGGAGTTGTTTATCTTACTGCATGCCATGGGCTCTGACAAGGGGACTGCCCAGGCAGAGCCCACAGGGTTAGCAAACCCAGCGGAGCCGACAGCTGGCTCCTCTCACAACTTGACTGATTCACTCACAACTTGACCGCAGGTTCTCAGAACCTGGCTGTACAGCTGACCAACAACAGGTAGACACACATCCCAGTTCACCACCTTGCCATGCTCGAGTACAGGAAAGGCTCCATCAGGACTCAGCGATCTGAAGGAAAGAGGCCAAAATGCGGGCAAGACGTTCTCTCAGCCCAGAGTTTTAGCAGACACCAGGCTGGCCCAACTGCCTGCTAATTGGAAACAGCAGCGGCGGGCTATCAAAGCTCCTGCTTCGAGTTGCATGCTCTGTGGAAGCAACAAGTCCATCCAGTGACTTGTGACTACTCCAGCTCCCATTCCTTGGCTCTGTTCCTGCTCTGACTTCCCGGTTTCCTGACTGCTGGATTGTACGATCCTGCTTTAAAACTGCAATTTGGACTCGGTACTGGTTCCTTCAACGCTCCTCTGGCTCTGACTTGGACTGGACTCGGACTTCCCCCTTACCTGCTCTCCAGCGTGTGACACTGCAATACCAGAACTGCTGCTTTGCAAGATCTAACTGAGCTGGGGGCAAGGAAAGGAAGAGATAAAAACTAGACTATTGGAGAAAATGAGCTGCAGGCTGGCTACACATGGGCTTCCACAGAGACCAATGTATCAAGAGGCCTCTCCTGTAAATACAGTGCCCTCATATTCTCACACACATGATACCAGACAGCCTGGCCATTTGAGGAAGGGAAAGTACTCTCTAGATTAAGTTTCTTTCTCTTCTTTTGACTGCAACCTGAATGTGGATCTACTTGAATAAATGTAAGTTTACTTTTTTTGCCATATACTTCTTGGGAGATGTATTTACTGCACTCTGCATCCCATTCTGTGTCTGGACAAACTCTCCTACATTAACCAAATATCCCCATAATGAGTACCCCTAATATCTAGCTGTTGCCTTTTCCCTCGCTCCACCCATTTTTATTCATCCTTTGACTATTGTTGCCTCCCTCTGCCTTTCCTCTTCTAAAACTTCATGTTGAGCCAAACAAATCTTTGAGTCTTCTTGTTGCTATATCCTGTTGCTCTGCAAAGACTGGCACAGAAGAGTGTACCCTACTAAGCATGTTGGATCAGGCCAATGGCCCCTCCAGTCCAACACTCTGTGTCTGTGTAAATAAATCTTTATAACTTGTAGTAATAAAACCATCTTCATTAAACAGAGAAACTGGGTTGGTCTTAATTTTGTTCTCAGTATGGCCCAAACACTCATCATAAAAGGAGAAAACCCACAATTGGTATCTTCAATCTCCTTACAGTTGCAAGCACCAGCCCTGGAGGGAGAGCTCCTCTTCCGCTATGCTGGGAGGAAAGTGCATCTTCTCCAGAGAATGATGGAATTCCACCAGCAAGGATCAGGATGAGTTCCTACCTTGTATTTTGGAGCAGCCACTTCCAGGGGAACTATTGTGTGTCCTTGGTGTTCTGGGAATCGCTCACAGACAGCACACACCAATTTTTCATCCTCTTTGCAGAAGAAGTGGAGTTTTTCCTGGTGTCTCAAGCAAACACCTTTTCTTGAACTTTGTGGCACCAGTTGAATTTTTTCAACTAGGTTTGCCAGCTGCCAGTTTCGGCGGAAAGCCCCTTTCTGGAACTTGAATTTGCAGACAGGACACTCCAAGTCTCCCAGAGTCTCCCATTTCTCACAGTAGTTGGTGATGCAGGCCTGGCAGAAGCTGTGCCCACAGTCCAGGACCATGGGGTCCGTCAGGCACTCCAGGCAGATGGGGCACTTGGCCTCCTGCTCTATCTCTGTGGATGGTGGAGCTGAGGCCATGAGGGCTGGATTCTCAGTGGCTTGGGTGACGGGAAGGGCAGCAGCTTGTCAGATCTGTAAAAGGGCAGCATAAGAACAAGAACATAAGAGAAGCCATGTTGGATCAGGCCAATGGCCCCTCCAGTCCAACACTCTGTGTCACATAGTGTCAAAAAAAAAAACCCAGGTGCCATCAGGAGGTCCATCGGTGGGGCCAGAACACTAGAAACCCTCCCAACTGTTGTTCCCCACAAGTACCAAGAATACAGAGCATCACTGCCCCAGACAGAGAGTTCCAACAATACGCTGTGGCTAATAGGCACTGATGGACCTCTGCTCCATATGTTTATCCAATCCCCTCTTGAAGCTGGCTCGAACTCAGGGCATGAGCAGAACTTAGAACTTCAGTAGTGCAGCTTTACCACTCTGCACCATGGAACTTTATTCCCCGGGAGAGCCACCTGGCCACGCTTTCAGCTCATTTTTGCTGGCAGGTAAAGAACTTCCTGTGCCAAAGAGGTTTCCTACAACCAGAAACTGCGGGCTGCCAGGAGCCTTTTCAGAAGAAGGTAGACATTGCTGTGGATTTTAGCTCTATCAAGATTTTAGCCTGTTTTTATTTATCACACAATGTTCTTTTAATTTAGCGACTTAACGGTTTTTTTTTTAAAAAGTAACACCTAAACTGTTCATTAATGAAAAAAGAACATTCCTCTTACAATATATACAAAAACTTCCATGAAACCTAGCAGAAAACTCTCACAAAATCTATATCTCTACAAAAAATAAAATCTTAATGGCAGTTCAGCACTTCTTCCCTTGATTCCTTGGTAGGAAACAACCCATGCCAGCATCTTATTAAAGGAAACCACCATTGAATAAACCATTTCTGTGCCTCTGTGCCTCTGTCTTCTTTACATAGTCTTCTTAAAGCATTCCTGTCTTGGCTATTAGCATAATAAACCAAATTTTGCATAATAAACTTTGGCAGATTGCTACTTCCAGTTTTTAGCAAGGAGCATTCTGGCTGCCAGTGTGGAGTAGTGGTTATAATTAGTAGACTGTAATCTGGAGTACCGGGTTTGAGTCACCACTACTCCTCCACATGAAGCTTCCTGGGTGACCTTGGGCTAGTCACAGTTCTCTCAGCCCCTCCCATCTCACAATATGTGCCTGTTCTGGGGAAACTAAGGGAAAAGTGATTGTAAGCAGCTTTGAGGCTACTTAGGGTAAAGGAAGATGGGGTAGAAAAACAGACTCTTCTTGTTCATCTTTACAAGTAACTGCCACAGGGCATCCTACTGGTTTTTAGGCAACCCAGTGTGGCTAGTCTAACAAAACATTAGGCCAAAACATGTGGCCAAGTGCAAAGTAATGCACATTGGGGCTAAGAATCCCAGCTACAAATACAAGTTGATGGGGTGTGAACTGGCAGAGACTGATCAAGAGAGAGATCTTGGGGTCATGATAGATAACTCACTGAAAGTGTCAAGACAGTGTGCGTTTGCAATAAAAAAGGCCAATGCCATGCTGGGAATTATTAGGAAGGGAATTGAAAACAAATCAGCCAGTATCATAATGCCCCTGTATAAATCGATGGTGCGGTCTCATTTGGAGTACTGTGTGCAGTTCTGGTCGCCGCACCTCAAAAAGGATATTATAGCTTTAGAGAAGGTGCAGAGAAGGGCAACTAGAATGATTAAAGGGCTGGAGCACTTTCCCTATGAAGAAAGGTTGAAACGCTTGGGACTCTTTAGCTTGGAGAAACGTCGACTGCGGGGTGACATGATAGAGGTTTACAAGATAATGCATGGAATGGAGAAAGTAGAGAAAGAAGTACTTTTCTCCCTTTCTCACAATACAAGAACTCGTGGGCATTCGATGAAATTGCTGAGCAGGGCTTCCGGAAGATGGCGGAGTGAAGCGGAGCTCCTTTCTCTAGCTCGAGAAGGGACTCTGTTTGGGGGGCGACAGAGGGGGTTTCCCGGACGGGAGACACCCCTATCGGAGCTGTCAGGTGACGCTCCGGAGTCTGGAGGGCTTCTGGCTGTTGGGGGGGAGCGGAGGTTCCCCACCCAGCGCCGGTTTCCTCCTGGCCGTTGCCTCTCAATGCTTAGGCGCTTAACTGTGCTGCCGGAGTGACGGAGAACGGAGAGGAAGCGAAACTCCTATTAGCTGTACCCTAAGACTGATCGAAAGTGGGTACTCTCTTCTGGCGAAATATTTACCGATCGAAGAGAAGGCTTTCGGGGTCGGTGGTCCGAGAGGCGCGGAAGCGGAGGTGAGGAGAAAACGGCGGTGAGTGGTGGCAAGTGGCGGTGCGCTTTTCGGGAGACTGGCCGAAGCCGCAAGCGGAATCGAGGGTGGTTGTGGAGACGAGTAAGAGCACGAGCGTGGTCGGGTGAATGGAGCTGGCAGAAGGGGATTGAAAGACAAGGCGAGAAGCAGGAGTGAGGAGGGGGAAAGGAGAGGCTAGATCACTGAAGGTCCGGGAGAGGTATTTCCGGAAGCAAGCTGGAATGGCGGACGGGACTTACAGTGTCTATTAGGAAGCTGTGGATCAAAGAGAAGTATCAGTAACTCCCCGGGACTGAAGAATTCCCCCCCCCCCACTATTGACAATCTCGTTTGGCAAGATTTGACGGTGTTTGGTGGTCGTTGAAATACATCTTTCTTTTTCTGTTTGGTTTTTTTTTTTTTATCCGGGGCTGGAGTTGAACAACGGAAAGGGTAAAGTGGCGGTTCTTAGCGGCATCAGCCGCGGCCGTACTTTATCGAAGATCTAGGTGTTGTGTCTGTGCCGGTGTTGACAATTAACAGGAGCAGAGAGAACTTGGCGGAGGATTTGTTTTGTTTTGTTGTGGCTTGCTCTGGCTTTTTGCCCAGACTTTCTTTTCTCCCGTGGTCGCGTCCATAATAACTAGACTGTCAGAACTTTGGGGTCAGAATTGAATACAGCAGGAGCTGAATATAACTGAGCACAACAGAATTCAACAGGAACTATTTTCAAAAATTGGATTCAGCCTGATAGAATAATAGGACAGGACTGGAGTGACAGTGATACAGAAGGCAGAAGAAAAGAAGCAGGGGAAAGGAAGAAAGAAGAAAGAAGAAAAGAAGAAGAGGCAGATAAGAAGCAGGCAAGATAAGACTGTGAATAAAATTCTTATTCATTTTTGGGAACATTTATATATATCATAATTGTATAACTGTTTAATTATTTCAGAAACTGTAATTAGCCACTGTCCTGAACTGATTGCTGAAAGATTTGCTTTTTATCAAAGAACTGAAGTTTCTAACCATTAAGTAATAAGAAATTAATTGAAATATTTGATTTATATTATAATTGAATTGAAATATTGGTTTTTTGAGGGTTAATCTATTTAGGGGAGTTGATTTGATATAAGAGAATTTTGAATGGTGAACTAATGATTGGGGGAGACTATTGATTATTGAATTGGTACAGTTTATCCTTAACAAGAGGGGTGCCGGTCTTGTCAAGAAGATACTGTGAGATTGGATTATATAGTACCTACTAGATCTGGTCCGGTAAAATTAGAATGACAGAAGCGAAGATAAAAAAATATCAGCAAGGTACCCCACCACCGGGGGGAACAAAAATGACTCCAGGCTCGGTCAACCAGGATGCACTGGAAAAACTGCAAAAGAGTGTAACAGCGGGATTTAAGAAAAATCATGAAGCATTGGATGAGTTAAGAACTGATTTGATGAGTGAGGTAAAGAAGACAAATGACCAGTTGGTAGAATTCCAAAAACAATTGCTGGCAAACACGCAACAGGTCCATGGTCTAACTGCCAAAGTAGATAGAATGGAAGAACGGAGTAAGCAGACAAGTGACATAGCCAGAGAGAATCAAAAGGAGTTGACAGAGATGGAAGACCGTCTGATGAGACTTGAAATGGAGAAAGCAGCAACAATTTTGCGTTTCCAAAATATACCTGAAGAGAGGGAAGAAGATTTACCTAGTAAAATAATGGATATTTTAACAGTGGACAATGAAGAATTACTGGAAGAAGGCCCAAGAGACATCTTATGGGCCAAAAGAGTCTCATCAAGCTACATAAGAAAGTTTAAACTCCCTAGGGAGGTTCAAGTCAAACTTCTACGATCAGAAACAACGGAAAGAGTCCTGAGAAAAACAAGAGAATGTGAAATCAATTGGAAAGGAAATAAAATAAAGATCTTAAAAGAGATACCCTGGAGTGTAAGGCAGAGGAGGTTTAAATTCAAGAAATTATCTGCGTGGTTAATTAAACATGAAATTCAGTTTAGATGGCTTTTTCCACAAGGTCTTTTTTTCACTTTTCAAGCGAAGAGGTACAATATTACCACTGAGGCAAAGATGGAAGAATTTTGGGACCAGTTTGTGGAGCGGAGTGGTTCGGAGTCAGGAGGTGATCAAGAGCTAGAAGGCGATGAAGAATCTCCGGCTGGAGGATCTCCAAAAAAACAACGAGAAAAGATGAAGACAAGACTTCAGAGTAGGAAGGAAGTCAAGATACCTGATAGTAAGGAACCAGCAAAATGAATTCTAAGGCAGAGACTACAATATTTTCTTTGAATGTGAACGGATTAAATGAACCCGGCAAGAGGAAGAGAGTCTTTCAACAACTGAAAAAATCTGGTGCACAAATTATTTGTTTACAGGAAACCCACATCCGGAAAGATAATGTAAAGTATTTGGAAAATAAGAAATAGGGAATTTTATATGCTTCTTGTGACTCGCAGAAGAAGAAGAAAGGGGTAGCAATCTTCATTTCTCACCAGATTGAATCGAGCTGTTTGTATTCGGATGAGCAAGGAAGAATTCTTATAGTTGAAATAGAATTAAATGGTCAGAAAACAATTTTGGCGAACATATATGCCCCCAATGAAAATCAAGAAAAATTTTATCAAGATTTGTACCTTAAGTTAAGAGAATTGAAATCGGACAGATATTGTATTATAGGAGACTACAATGCGATATTTGACATCAAACTGGATAAAAAATATGAAGACTCACAAAAGAAAAAGAAGAAGACTCGAAATTTATTACCCAACTCCTTCCTAAAAATGGCTGAGGAATTGAATCTAGTAGATGCTTGGAGAACAAGAAATTCGAGCACAGCAGATTTCACCTTCTACTCACAACCACATAAGTCTTGGTCAAGAATTGACATGGTTTGGATGTCTCTAGATATGATGTTGACAATTAATCGAGTGGATATTCTTCCCCAATCGTATTCGGATCATAACCCAATCTCGGTGGCATTTCAGGAACAAAAAAGAAATTTTAGATGGTCTTTAAATTTACAAATTTTGAAAGAAACCAAATTTCTGGGAGAAGCCAAAAAAGAAATACAAGAATTTTTTAAATGTAATCTTGAAAAAGATACAAAGATCTCAATAATATGGGATGCATTCAAGGCCTTCTTTAGGGGGGTTGCCATCCGATATTCATCAAGGAGGAAGAGAGAACAAAGAAAGATTTATAATGAGCTTCTAACAAAGTTGAACCATTTTGAGAAACAACAGAAAACGGTGAACCCAAATGGGATCAAGACAAAAATTATAGCTGTCCAACATCAGATAAATATTCTTTTGGCTGAAGAAATTGAGAGGAAATTAAAGTGGACAAGACAAAATTATTTTGAAAATGCGAACAAAGTGAGTAGATGGTTGGCGTATAGATTGAGAAAAGAGAAGGAGAAAAAGATTATAAAGATGTTAAGGAATGAGGCGAAAGAGGAGACTTTTCAAAACTCTCAAATGAAAACCATTATCCAGGATTTTTATCGGAATTTGTATAAAAAACAGAAACTTGATCAACAAAGACAAGAGGTTTATATAAAGGAAGTGGAGATGCAACAATTAACAAAGGAACAACAAGCAAGCTTAGAAAACCCAATCTCAATGCAGGAAGTAGTAGATGCCATAAAAACTCAAAAAAGTAACAAGACGCCGGGTACAGATGGATTGCCGATTGAATTTTTTAGAGCTTTTGAGGATGTGTTACTCCTTCCCTTCAAGAAAGTATTGGAAAATGTTTATAGTACAGGAGAAATCCCAGAATCGTGGAAAGAAGCTCTAATATCCCTTATTCATAAAGAGGATTCCGATCCAGCAGAAATTAAAAATTACAGACCAATCTCTCTGCTGAACAGTGATTACAAGATCTACGCGACAATACTAGCAAATAGATTGAAGAAAGTTATTGGAAGTTTAGTTCATGAAGATCAATCGGGTTTCGTTCCAGGACGCTTAATGAACCAGAATGTGAGACTGTTCTTGAACGCAATTGAGTATTATAGAGAACACCCAGATAAAGAATTTGCGGCGATCCTGATAGATGCTGAAAAGGCTTTCGACAATGTTAATTGGAATTTCATTAAAGAGACTTTGGCAGGAGTCGGGTGCGGAGAAAGGTACTGTTCAATGGTTGAAGCAGTGTATACGAAGCAGATAGCGAAAGTTAATTTTAACGGAGTAATGACTGACTTAATAGAAATAGAACAAGGTACAAGACAAGGATGCCCACTATCTCCGCTACTATTTATATTGACTCTAGAACCGTTGATTAGGAAGATTAGGGAAGACTCTCAAATTAAAGGGATCAGAATAAATAACACAGAATTAAAAACGTTGGCGTTCGCAGACGATCTGGTATTTACATTAGAACAACCTTTATCATCGATTGAGCTCTTAAAACAAAGATTAAGAGAGTATGGAGAAGTATCTGGATTTAAACTAAATGCTATTAAAACCAAGATCTTAACGAAAAATATGGAAAAGGACCAAATTGAAAGGTTGGAACAGCTGTCTGGATTCAAGAATGAAAAGAAGGTGAAATATTTGGGAATTTTCCTGACTAATAACTTAAAGAATTTATACAGAGATAATTATGAAAAAATCTTGAGAGAAATCCGGAGGGATCTAACTAATTGGAAAGATCTCCAAATTTCGCTCCTTGGTCGAGTCGCAACGATTAAAATGAACATTCTTCCGAGAGTGCTATTTCTATTTCAAACGATTCCAATTATACTACCTAAATCTTTTTTTCAGCAACTCAACGAGATGACCAAAATGTTTATTTGGCAGGGTAAGAAGGCTAGAATTAAAATGTGCAAGATTCTAAACTAAGAGGAGGACTAGCTCTTCCTGATTGGAAACTCTACTATAAAGCGTGTAATATGGCGTGGTTGAGAGCCTGGTGTAAATTGGAAAATAAAAGACTATTGTCTTTAGAGGGCGATGGGTTAGGAGAAGGATGGCATAATTATATGTGGTATAAAACTCCTATCAAAACCGGACGCTTCTTTAGGCATGAAATAAGAAGATCTTTGTATGCGGTCTGGAGTGAAATTAAAGTGCTGTACAAACATACTCCGAAATGGATATCCCCGATAGAGGCTGCATCACACCCCAAACTATATAACTGGGAAAACCAACAGGACTATGCTTACCTGCTAAATGACCAGAATGAATTGATTGAGGAGGAAATTTTAAAGTTATCTTGGTGGTTACAATGTCAAGTGAGATCAAGATTCCGGAAAGATAAAGAGGTCGGTTTCTTGAACTCTTATTCTGACTTAGACTTGATTCTGGAGTCTAAACAAAAATTAATTACCAAGGTATATGACTGGTTGCTCCAAGTCAAGATGCAAGATGAGGTGGTTAAAGAAGCATGGATCAGATGGCTGAAGGACTTTGGCTACAATATAGATTTGGAAGAATGGGAAAAGCTATGGAAGCAAAATATAAAGTTAATAAAGCCAGCAGATCTTAAGGAAAACATGTACAAAATGGTATATAGATGGTACCTAACACCAGATAGATTGGCAAAGATATATCCTTCTTATTCTAATAAATGCTGGAAATGTACTGAAGTTAAAGGCTCTCTGTTCCATATATGGTGGCAATGTAAAAAGGCCAGAAAATACTGGACACAAGTCAACATTTGGATCCAAAAAATCCTACAAATACAAGTGAAACATGTCCCGGAACTGTATCTTATAAATATCTGTAGACAAAATTTACCTGCGACCAAGCTGAAACTATTGTTGTATATAGTTACAATTGCCAGAATTTTATACGCAAAATACTGGAAGGAAGATAGAACACCTAATAGAGAAGAATTTATCACTAAACTTTTAGAAATAGCGGAATCAGATCTGTTGACTACCCGGCTGCGAAGTGGTAATGTGCAGAAATGCCGGGAGGAATGGGACCCTGTATACGAGTGGGTTAAAAGCAGAGGTTTTGATATAAAATAATTATATCAGCTTTAAAGTAGTGATGGAGTAATGAATGTTTTATGTACAAGTTTAATCCTCTCCCTCTCCTGTGTGTGGGGGTTTTTGTAGTTATGTTGTAGTTGTTTATGGTTTGAAGTTGTATGTTGCTATGTTTATTGTGTTTTGTGTTTCTTTTCGTTTCAATGTTTTAGTGTTTTGTTTTGTTTGTATTTTTTGTTTTGTTTGTATTTTACTTTTCTCAATAAAATTTAAAATTTCTATAAAAAAAAAAAAAAGAAATTGCTGAGCAGACAGGTTAAGACGGATAAAAGGAAGTACTTCTTCACCCAAAGGGTGATTAACATGTGGAATTCACTGCCACAGGAGGTGGTGGCGGCCACAAGTATAGCCACCTTCAAGAGGGGTTTAGATAAAAATATGGAGCACAGGTCCATCAGTGGCTATTAGCCACAGTGTATGGAGCACAGGTCCATCAGTGGCTATTAGCCACAGTGTATGTGTGTATATAACATTTTTTGCCACTGTGTGACACAGAGTGTTGGACTTGATGGGCCGTTGGCCTGATCCAGCATGGCTTCTCTTATGTTCTTATGTTCTTATTAGAAATTGCAAAGGGGGTGGTGGGGGGTGGGCTCCCTCTGGGAATCCTACCCCCCAGGGAAAGTGCATGCGCAATACATAGCCTCTCCTCTCCCGGTGTAGTGAACGCCGCGTGGTCACTGTCTGGCTATGCCTGGCAGATGGTCACTGCAATGGCCTCTCCTGCATTACTGCATCCGTAGCAACACCTTCTCGCTGGTCCCCCCCGTTTTCACAGAGTTTGCTACGTCATGGTGCGACCGAATTGTCCGGCGGTATAACCGGATGGGCAGGCTGGGCCCACCAACTTCGTCAGCCTAAGAGAAGGAAAACTCTAACATCAAACCCGGGCAGATAGAGCTCGTTAATGTAACACCTACCACCTGGAGGACTCACTGCCGGCGTCCCGGCTTACTGGGCCATGGCAGATGACCCCCAGGTGAAAGGGTGGAGCCAGTACCGCGCACACTGCGCTTCACCTAAAAAATTCCTCTGCGCAGGCCTGAAGGGCATATCCACACACACAACCCACAACGCATCAAGTCCTGCAGCGATAGGCAAGGGGCGAAACGGCAGGTGGAAGGTGCCACTGGAAGCCGCAGTCCCGATCCTGCATGTAGGCGGTTCAGGATATTGGTCGCCTGATGCTAACCCGGAGACGAAAGCATCTTTCGGCAGCACCCTGAACGACCAAGCAGCCTTATCTAGGGACAGCACTGCTTGCTCCACACGGAGAGGGGCCTAGAAAAGGTGGCCTAAACAAAGCTCGTCTCCCCCACCCCAGTTGGCTAGCCGCGGTCAACGGGCATCCTTACTTGCGGTCGAAAAATAACAACAAAGAAAAGGCATGCACCTGCCTCACAAAGTGTGCAAAGACTAAAGCTTGCGTGTTGGAACATCAGAACCATGCTTGACACAGTAGGCAGTGGTCGCCCTGAACGACGCTCTGCTCTAGTTGCCCATGAACTTCTCAGGTTGAATATCGACATAGCAGCTCTCAGTGAGGTCCGTTTCCCTGAGGAAGGTAGTCTTCAAGAACACGGTGCTGGCTATACCCTCTACTGGTCGGGTAAGTCAAAGGCTGAGAGCCGCCTTTCTGGCGTTGGCTTCATGGTCAGGAACTCCATTGCCTCCAAACTCGAAAACCTTCCAACAGGTCACTCAGATCGCATCATGTCCATGCGCCTCCCACTTCAAAACAAGCAGCATGCAACACTCTTCAGTGTGTATGCCCCAACCCTTCAAGCAGATCCTGCAGAAAAGAACAAGTTCTATGCTGATCTACGCAACCTCGTACGGAAGACCCCTACAGAGGACAAGGTGATCATCCTTGGCGACTTCAATGCCAGAGTAGGTAAAGACTCGGAAGCCTGGAAAGGAGTACTTGGCAAACACGGCATTGGCAACTGCAATGACAATGGGCGCCTCCTGCTAGAATTCTGCATGGAGCACCAGCTCACCATCACTAACACTATCTTCCAGCAGAAGAACAGTCTGAAGACAACCTGGATGCACCCACGGTCCAAGCATTGGCACCTTATCGACTACATTCTGGTGCGCCAGAGAGACCTTCGAGATGTCTTACACACCCGAGTAATGCCCAGCGCAGAATGTCATACGGATCATCGTCTTGTACGCTGCAATCTCCATCTTCACTTTAAACCCACACCCAGGAGAGGAGGTATCCCTCGGAGGAAGTTTCAGGTTGGCAGCCTCCAGTCAGCCGAAGTTAAAGCTGCCTTCCAGGCAAAACTCCAGTCAAGAATTGAGGACCTCAGTTGCCCCACAGACCCTTCTCCAGAAGCACTCTGGGAACACCTAAAAACTACCGTCCTGCAGATCTCTGAAGAAGTCCTCGGGTTCTCCACAAGGAAGAACAAGGACTGGTTTGATGAGAACAATCAAGAGATCCAAGAATTACTGGCAAAAAAGAGATCTGCCTACCAAGCACATCTTGCTCAGCCCTCCTGTCCTGGGAAAAAAGCAACCTTTCGCGCTGCACGTAGCAACCTCCAGTGCAAGCTTCGAGACATTCAGAACGAGTGGTGGACCAAGCTTGCAGAGAGAACCCAGCTGTGTGCAGACACTGGTGATTTAAGAGGGTTCTACGAAGCCCTGAAGGCAGTATATGGTCCATCATATCAGGCTCAGAGTCCCTTGCATAGTGCAGACGGCCAAGTGCTCCTCACAGACAAGGCATCCATACTGAACCGGTGGTCGGAGTATTTTCAGGTTCTCTTCAGTGCCAACCGCGTAGTTCAAGATTCAGCAATCCACCTCACCCCACTTCAACCGGTGAAAACAGAGTTGGATGAGATCCCCACCCTAGAAGAGACTGTTAAAGCCATCAAGCAACTGAAAAGTGGCAAGGCAGCAGGAGTTGATGGAATTCCACCAGAGATCTGGAAGCATGGGGGCACAGTACTACATAGCTCACTTCACAAAGTACTTGTCACCTGCTGGGAACAAGGCAAATTACCACAGGACTTTCGCGATGCAATCATCATCACCCTATACAAGAACAAAGGGGAAAAGTCAGACTGCTCCAACTACCGGGGGATAACCCTGCTCTCCATCGCAGGCAAAATCCTTGCCAGAATACTCCTGAACAGACTGGTGCCCACCATTGCAGAAGAACTCCTCCCAGAGAGCCAGTGCGGCTTCAGAGCTAACAGGAGCACCACCGACATGGTATTTGTTCTCAGGCAGCTCCAAGAGAAATGCAGGGAACAGAACAAGGCTCTGTATGTGACTTTTGTCGACCTTACCAAAGCTTTCGATACCGTTAGCAGGAAAGGCCTGTGGCAAATCTTGGAACGTTTAGGATGTCCCCCAAGGTTCCTCAGCATGATCATCCAGCTACACGAAGACCAGCGAGGCCAAGTCAGATACTGCAACGACCTCTCGGAGCCCTTCCCAATAGGCACAGGTGTAAAGCAAGGCTGCGTTCTCGCGCCAACTCTCTTTACGATCTTCTTTAGCATGATGCTTCAAAGAGCCGCAGTAGATCTAGATGAGGACGATGGTGTCTACATCCGCTATCGCACCGATGGCAGCCTGTTCAACCTGAGGCGACTAAAGGCACACTCCAAGACAATGGAAAAACTCATCCGAGAGCTACTGTTTGCTGATGATGCTGCACTCGTCTCCCACTCGGTATCAGCTCTGCAGCATATGACGTCCTGCTTTGCAGAGGCTGCCAAGCTATTCGGCCTAGAAGTTAGTCTGAAGAAGACAGAAGTTCTCCACCAGCCTGCACCCCAGGAAGATTATCACCCTCCCTGCATCACTGTGGGTGAATCAGTTCTGAAGACAGTCCAGCAGTTCAGCTACCTGGGGTGCATCATCTCCTCAGATGCCAAGATCGACAAGGAGATTGACAACAGGCTGGCAAAGGCAAACCGTGCATTTGGCCGACTGCACAAAAGAGTGTGGAGCAACAAGCATCTGAAAAAAAGGCACAAAGATCAATGTTTACAAAGCAGTTGTGATGACAACCCTCATCTATGGCTCCGAATCGTGGGTTTTATACCGTCATCACCTGCGACTCCTTGAACGCTTTCATCAGCGCTGCCTTCGCACCATCCTCAACATCCACTGGAGTGACTTTGTGACCAGCACTGAAGTCCTCAAGCGGGCAGAGGTTACCAGCATCGAGGCACTGCTGTTGAAGACGCAGCTGCGCTGGGCAGGGCATATTTCTAGGATGGAAAACCACCGCCTTCCCAAGATTGCCCTGTATGGCGAACTCTCCACCGGCCATCGAAATAGAGGGGCACCAAAGAAGAGGTACAAGGACTCCTTGAAGAAATCCCTTAGCACCTGTCACATCAACCATCACCAGTGGTCTGACCTAGCCTCAGATCGCAAAGCATGGAGGCACACCATCCACCAGGCTGTCTCTTCCTTTGAGAACACACGCATAGCTGGTCTTGAGGACAAAAGGAGATTGAGGAAGAATCGCACTGCTACAGGACCAACCCTAAATCAGACTTTTCCCTGCAGCCGCTGTGGCCGGACCTGCCTGTCCCACATTGGTCTTGTCAGCCACCAGCGAGCCTGCAGCAAACGTGGACTATTGCACCCTTCTTAAATCTTCGTTCGCGAAGCCAAGCCGAGAGAGAAATTGCAATGGTTCTGGATCAACCGCTGCATACATTCCATTCTGAATATTTTCCCAACACTTTCTAGCAATGTGACAGTCCCACCACATATAGGAAAGTGCCCGTTCTCACATCTCAGGCACATACCTGGGTTGACACAAGTTTTTGTTAATTCATTAGGATGCTATCCTGCAAGGGGGACCTGGGCTGCCTTGGAATGACAGCTCACCTCCAGCTACAGAGATCAGTTCCCCTGGAGAAAAAGAGGTTCCTGTCCTCCCCAGGCTCCACCCCAAATCTCTGGGAATTTCTTAACCTTGAGCTTGTATCCCCACCCCCACCCCTGCCAGTGACCTGGGAGAATCTGGCAATGCAATCTGAGGCATACTTGTGATGAAGCAGCAAGAGCATCTTATAGGACATTTATGGAAGCCTACAAGATGGTGGTGAAGGCTGCAAAGAAAGATTTCTCTGTGGCCTCCATTGCATCTGCAAGCTCTTGCCTGGCCCAGTTGTTTAGGACTATTTGCTCATTATCTACGTAAATTGCCTTGAGGCAAACAAAACAGTTGGGAATTGGCTATTGGCTGTGGGGCATCTGGAGCTACTTTGCAGACAAAGTCACAGCGCTCCGCCAGGATCTCCCAACCACAATTCATATAGTAAAAGAACCTGAAGCCCCTTGCCTGTCTTCAGGTCCACTTTTGGACCGTTTCAGCCGACTCTCCCTGGAGGATGTCAGCAGGATCCTGGCAGCTGCAAGGCCTACTGCTTCTCTCCCTGACCTGTGCCCATCCTGGCTGGTCAAGGCCTGAGGGAATGGTGTTCCAGCCCCTACTAGAAGAGATTATCAACTTGTCGCTTTTGTTGAGGAGCATTCCAGGGGGTTGAAAGAGGCTGTGGTACATCCACTAAAAAAAAATCACGGGACTCCATGGTCCTGGCCAACTACCACCCAGTTTCCTGAGCTAAGACAAAAATGTGTGAGCCAGAGGCTAAAAAACTGTGAGCTAGCTCACCCTAACTCAGCTTAGAGAGAACACTGGTCCCAATTTATATTAGGTTCCCATATGCTTGAGAAATGAGCTTCCTTGGAAATGATGAAGAGGTAGCTGGTGAATTCTCCACTTGCTATGCAACACTTGAGCTAGACCAGGGGTGGCCAAACTTGCTTAACGAAGGAGCCACATAGAATAAATGTCAGATGTTTGAGAGCCGCAAGACACAAACATCAGATATTTGAGAAGGAAGGAAGGAAAGCAAATAGACAGAGGGAGGGGGAAAGAAAACAACTGTAACTTTAAATGCATTCTCCAAGCCAGCCAATGGGGTGGGGTGGGGTGGGCTTCT
This sequence comes from Heteronotia binoei, assembly GCF_032191835.1. Lineage (NCBI taxonomy): Eukaryota > Metazoa > Chordata > Lepidosauria > Squamata > Gekkonidae > Heteronotia > Heteronotia binoei. Next base: position 19,437,510 of record NC_083227.1, on the reverse strand, counting down.
AGACCCACACAATGTGTGACAGAGCCACATGTGGCTCCCGAGCCACAGTTCGGCCACCTCTGCACTAGACCAAGTGGTTTCAGTGAATGAGACAGAGCTTTGGATATTACAATCTTCACAAGTCCCCTGTTCATAACCCCTCCTAGGCTGTACTCCCTCCTCTCACTGAATCCTCTCTTGACCTGTGCATCCACTGCAAACTCCCCATCCTCTGACTTCCAGTTTGCCTTTTAGACATCCTTCAGCCCTCAAGGCACCATTTCTTAGCTGAATGTCCATCCCCAACTCACAGACAAGATCAATGGCATTCACTGATAGAGGGCTCCAAGCACAGCCCTTGTAAGTAGAAGCTGAATCTCCTCGTTCTCTCTCCACCCACCACCAGCATGGCTTCTCCTCCATTATGCAAGAATTACCTGCTGGTTGTCTCACCTCAGAATCACTGGATGGGCACAACGGTCTCCCCCTTGCTTGGGAGCTCTCAGTCTTCATATGTCCACGGAGAGTCAATGATCTGAGGTCCCCTTGGCAGCTGGCACCCCACACTCCCGTGGTGGTTGTTGCCGCCCTTCACTTCTTCAGGGAGCAAGAGCTAGAAAATGCACTTTGATTTCTAACACTGCAATAAACACACCAGCAGTCAAACAAAGCGGAAATAATATTGTATTTCAGATGCAATATCTATTAGGACAAATTTATGATTCCAAGGTCCATTTGAATTCTAAAGTCCAAACTATGCTTGCATTTCATCTCCTTCTGACTCCATATTTTCTTCTTTTGAACATGTCGGGTATGTGCAGGCCGCCCAAACAGCCCTGATGTGCATTTAGATCTCAGCAGGTTTAAAAGAACCTTGGAAACTGCTTCTGTTTCTGATGGTGCACAAGTGTGCCTCTACATCTCAGCTGGAGGAAAGCTCATGGGCAGGGCAAGCAAGCAGATCCATGCGGCTGTTCCCTGTGAGCAAGGAAGAGAAGCGAGCAGAGTCCCTCTGCTTGTTTTGCATTCACTTCAGAAGTCACGTGTATACTAAAATGGATAGTAAAGCATTCACTAGAACCTGATGATGGGATGGAGGAAAACTCCACCCCCTAGACCGCTCAGTCTGAAGAAGTTGGTTGAAATACAGCAACTCATGTGAGTAAATTGTCCCAATGAGATCACAAAGGTTTGTGCTTGCAAACTGTGTTTCTTTTGGCTTCTTTGTGAGAGAGAGTGTGTGTGCTCTTAAGCCGAAATGCCCTCAAAACGAGGTTGGGGAATTAGTTAGGTGGGCATCTGGCTCACTAGGAATCTTTTTACCAAATGTATACAAGGCTCAACCAGCCAGAGAGTGATGCTCAATAAAAGGACTCTAATTTAATAAAACCAATTGTAATTTATTGAGAAAAATATAGTTCTGTCATACAAGATAAAAATACAATCACACATTCACACAGTCCTAAGAAATACAGATAGATTGATAGGGGAACATATAAGGGTAGACAAACAGGGCAATATTACCTCTCGTAGTCTTCAAGGAAGGCTCCGGTGGCGACAGTTGAGGGAATGGGGTAAGGACCCGAAACTGATCAGGAATCGGGGATGGATCTATGCAGCGGAAGGTGGGATACTGCTAGAAGCACACATGAGTGGAGTTGGGTCAGAGGTTAAATAGGCTCCCTTAGACCCTCAGGGGCTGGGAGGTCCAAGGGAGGAGAGAGAGGAGGCTCTGTGATGACCATGAAGGCTGGACATTTGCAGAGCCAATAGCGAGTCCCTTGGTGGCACCTAATTGGGTGCCTGCTTTTGACCAATGAGCTTGCCTGGATCCTGGGTACCTGAAAGAATTTCCAGATTGCAACAGGCTCCAAAATGACAGTTGGGAAAATGAATAGAAGTGATTACTAGGTGGGGAACACTTAAGATTAGGTGGACTTATCTGAAAAGGTGACAATAGAGAATCAAATACTGGCCTAGGTATCACCCGGGTTAGACAAAAGACTTGGTTGAGACAGGAGATCTTCTTTCTCTTTTCCCATCATCTTCTGGGCAGGAGCCTTTGTTCTGGGTTACCTTAGGCAAAGGCTTGAGTGGTCTGGCAGGGTATGCTTGGATAAGCTTATGCAAAGCTGAAGCAGATGCTGGAGATGGAATCAGGAAAGCAAGATGGATTCTGGTGGTGTTAGCCTTTGGTTCATGGAATCAGGCTGGAAACATGGTGGCCTGGCTTCTTCCACTGCAGTGGCCAAGACTGGGCACACAAGGAGCAGAGTTCTGGCTAACACGCATCCAGAGGTGTAGAATGCAAAGCTGCCACATAAGCCTTAGAAGCTGTGGGCAAAGTCCACTTCTTAGAGCAGATGTGTGAGAGTCAAATCTCCAGGCACCCTGGCAACCATACTGGTGATCACGATGTCCATATGTATAAAAAGTAGGGGGCTTTTTCCTCACAGTTCATTCTCATTTAGTGGAAGAGCAGCTGCTGGCATCGCTGGTGCTAGGCTGCTGGAGTGAGGCCAGCACCCCAGGCATTGTGCCCCCTGCCTCCCTCTTCTCCACCCTCATCCGCAGAGAGCACAAGTACAGCCGGCAGCGGCACAGCTTCTGCCCCTCAGAGCACCCGCCACCTGGCTGCTGTCACTCCACCTCCCATGTCTGTGCTTCTGGGATGTGGAGCGACAGCAGCTGGGCATTGGCACACACTCTGAGGCACAGGAGCCACACTGCAGCCGGCATCACTTGCATATTTCCCTCACCAGGGTGGGGAGGGCTGAAACTGGTGCCCACAGGCTGCGCTCCAGACAGCTGCCTAGGGCTGCATCATGGATGCACTGGCCCTGGCTGCTGGGGAAATGCATATTTAGATCCAAGGGAACTGCAGTGCTGCATTTTTATTCATTTGGGGGTTTGGGAAAATCTTTTGGTCCTGCCCCCAAAGTCTCCCAGCTCAACCCCCAAAGTCCCCAAATATTATCTGAGTTGGACCTGGCAACCCTGCCTCTCCTAAATTTTAACAATTGATAGGGCATCTATAGAGAAAGGACAGAGGATTTGCATTTTACCAATTTTGTTTATATCTCTTCTTCAGTCTGGTGCTGTCCTAAAAGCATGTCACGCAACGTTTTATTTTAAATAAATACTTCATAACTTTTGATGCTGCGAGTGGTTACCGGCACCACATAGATCTTCACGGTCTCAGACACAGTATTTTAAACGGAGCACTGTGGAAAGCCAGGAAGCTGGCAAGTGGCTATTCCTCCAGGGGTGCACAAGACAGTAAATGGTCCCTTTGGTGACCAGGCAGCAGGAAACACAGAGGCAGGGCCTCGGAACTTGGAAGGGAAGCTGGGATGCTCCCAGTGGGTAATTTCTAGGTAGTGTAGGAGAGTTGCTGGGGAGCGTGGGGGGGGAGGTACTGGAGAGAACAGCAACTGAGCAGCTCCAGGTCTTCTTGGATGATGCCTCCCCCAGATCCATTCCAGTCTGGCTTCTGCCCTGGCCGTGGGGTAGAGGCTATACTGGTTGCCCTCACAAATGACCTCCAGAGACACTTGGATCGAGGCAGGTCAATGCTGTTGTTACTCTTTTTTACTTTTTAAATAATTTATTTCAATAAGAGAAAAAAACCATGAAATAGAACATCAGTTCAAACAACCACACACCGCCCCCCCCCCCCCCGGAAATACACAACAAATGATTAACCAATGGATTACAAGCCTAAAGTTTTTGACAATATAAGATAAAAACATCAGAATACCGTACCTAAAAGAAATCAATAAAAAACAAAGTTTAGATATTGCTTTGGAACCATACAATACTCCTTATTCGAGTGCTCAACATAGTTCTACATTGTGCAAGGGGTTGGACTAGATCCTGGAGGTCCCTTTCAACTCTATGATCAAAAAAGGAAAACAATTTTTCAACCAAATTATCTTTTACCTGTGGAACTTCCTGTTGTAAGATTCGATGAGCCAGTTTATCTATGATTAAGACATCCCATACCTTTAAAAACCAAGGGATTTTTTTGTATCAGGAACTCCTTTGCATATTAGGCAACACACCCCTGATGTAGCCAATCCTCCAAGAGCTTACAGGACTCTTTTTAGAATAGCATTCAACATGGTTGACTCTGACCAGTCAACCCACCACCTCACCGATGTAGGGATTTGTGGAACTGCTTTACTGAGGTTTTCCTTCTTTCTCCATGATCAGGGTCAGAGGTGGTGCTAGGGGAGAGGATGTCCCCATGATACCTGCTTGAATGTGGAGTGCCACAGGGGACAATCCTCTCTTCAGCGTTGTTTAACATCTATATGTGCTTCCTCACCCAGTTGATCTGGGGCTTTGAGCTGGGTTGCCATCAGTACACTGATGACACTCAGCTTTATATGTTCATAGAATCATAGAGTTGGAAGGGACCTCCAGGGTCATCTAGTGCAACCCCCTGCACAATGCAGGAAACTCACAAATACCTCCGCTTCAATAGGACTTAGTCTCCAGACCCCTCACCATCTTTGTCACCCTCCTCTGGACCCGTTCCAGCTTGTCTATATCCTTCTTAAAATGTGGTGCCCAAAACTGAACACAATACTCCAGGTGAGGTCTTACCAGAGCAGAGTAAAGCGATACCATCACATCACATGATCTCGGCACTATACTTCTGTTGATACAGCCCAAAATTGTACTTGACTTTTTAGCCACCCCATCACACTGTTGACTCATGTTCAGCGTATTATCCACTAAGACCCCTAGATCCTTTTTGCACATACTACTGCTAAGACAAGTCTCCCCCATCCTATAACCATGCATTGAATTTTTCCTACCTAAATGCAGAACTTTACATTTATCCCCGTTAAAATTCATTTGATTGATTTTAGCCCAGTTTTCCAGTCTGTCAAGGTCATCCTGTATCCTGTTTCTGTCTTCTTCTGTGTTTGCAACCCCTCCCAATTTAGTATCATCTGCAAATTTAATAAGTGTTCCCTCTGTTCCTTCATCCAAATCATTGATAAAGATGTTGAACAAAACAGATCCCAGGACAAGCATGCATGGATCCATGTTGTAAAGAGTTGAGCTGTGGCTCTGTGTACGTCGGGAGAAAGAGGCTGAGGAAGAAATCTATTGAAACTGTGAGGAGTCCTTTTAAAAGCGGTTCCTTATTCTCTCCGCACCATCACAAGTGGAACACTAAGAAATTAAAGACTGTACCCACGTCTTCATTAAGTCCTATTTGAAGAGGTTATCATTCTTTGTGACTTTTGAGAGACTTTGTGGGAAAAATTTCAAGAATGTTCAGTGTCCCTTAGTTCTGTTTTTGTTTAACTTCACTAAAAATGCATATTTACATGCCTGGCGTGAAAGTTTTATTGCTTCCAGTGGTTATCTTACATTGCTTATTCTCCACAGTTGCTGTGCGGTTGTGGGGAACCCAGGCCCAACTCTTTCAAAAGCACACCTCAAGCTTAGCAACCCCACATCCTGTGCTCTTCTATGCTGGACTGTGATTCTTTTAACCTGCTAAAAAACATTTCCATGGTTTTGCATGCTGAGTCACGGCTCACTTTCTCTATATTTAGGACTCCTTGCCATTCCATCCCACTGTCTGATGAAGTGTGCACACGAAAGCTTACATTCTGAATAAAACTTTGTTGGTCTTAAAGGCGCTACTTGACTCCTGCTTTGTTCTACTGCTTCAGACCAACACGGCTGCCCACCTGGATCTATATCAAACAATTGTCTTTGATGGGGGAACTCTCTAGTTCTTTTCATTGCGGAGTTATAAAGGGAGCTCTGTCAAGATGTGTAGCTGAGTTAGGCTGTCTGTTGACCTAGAATCTTGTAGCACCCTAAAGACTAATGAAATTTGTGGCAGGGTGTGAGCTTTTGTGAGTCACTTTTGACTTTTGAAGTGAGCAGTGGCTCCTGAAAGCTCGTATCCTGCCACAAATTTCTAGAGGTGCTACTGGACTTTTGCTCTTTTCTACTGATAAAGCGAACTGTATTGGCTTTTCATTAACTGTTTATAATTCTGAAAAGAAAAGGACGAGAGAGTTATTTTTATAAAAAAAAAGAAATCTGGGAATTTGTGCATTATTACTACAGCTGGGGGTATAAATAGTTTAATATTTTGATCTAGCTGTTACCAATTGTTTAAATAGCCCTCCAGTAGGAGGGGCATGACCTGGATAGCCCAGACTAGTCCAAGCTCAGAAGCACATCTGGGTTGGTCCTGGTTAGTTCTTGGATGGGAGACCACCAAGGAATCACTATGCAGCATCACTGTGCAGAAGCAGACGATGACAAACCACCTCTGTTCATCTCTTGTCTTAGGGAATGGCCTACTCAGAGCATTAAGATGAGGAAACTGCACATGTGCAGAAATTCATTGTAAATTAAGAAACAAGAAAAGCCAGAATATTGAGTCCTGTCCATATCATTGCCAGTGCAGAAGTCTCATTCCCTGCACCTCCCCACTGCATGTTCACAAATGACACCCACAATGTGTGTAGAATGAGGACAAGAGCACGCCAGCTCTGGCCTGCAGTCCCTGCCCTCCTAGGCTTCGCAGCACCCGGAGCGGCTTTCCTTCTCTCTCCAATAACACCCCCACCACCCCCACCTGATCTTTGTGCAGAATTGCCCAGTGGGAGGGTCAGGACTCCCAGCTTCCCTTCCAAGTTCTGAGGCTGTCTTGCCTCTGCAACTTCCACAGCCCCACGCCTGGCCTACCATGGGGACAGTTTAATGCTTTGGGCACCCTTGGAGGAGTAGCCGCTTGCCAATAGCCTGCCTTCTCCCCGGCATCACTTTTAAAATAGTGTGTTTGAGACAGTGGGAGGTCTGTTGGTTCACAGATCAAGTTATAAAATATTTCTTTAAAATATAATGTTTACAAGCATACTTTTAGCACAGCACCAAATTGAGCAAGGGATTCAAAAAGAAATGCTCTAAAGCACAAATCCTTGGCCCCTCTCACAATACATGCCCTATCAGTTCTTAAAATATAGAACACGCTCATTAGCATAGACAGTCTGGATTTAAAGAGAGTAGCCAGTAATTTGACGCTTGCTCCAACTCCTCCACGCGAATACATGGTGAAGAGCTGCCTGCTTACGGATCTCAGCTAAGAGTTCTCATGGATGCAGCATCCCGCAGAACAAAGACCTCCTTCCTCCTGCAAGGAGTTTTTCTCAGTCTTTTTCTCCACCTGCTGACCAGATCAGTGAAGCAATTCTTGCAGTCTCCAAAATTTCCCTTTCTGTACCACTCTCAAGCACATTGTTCTTCAGTCTCTTGTCAAGTCATGAGGCTTCTTCCTTTATGTCCCACCCCCCACCCCCCCAGCACTTCCTCTCTGCTCAAAGTTTGGTTCATGCTCTTGTCACCTCTCCCCTTGCAAACTTCTCTGCTCTCACTCTGATCTTCCAGAGTACCCCTCAAGCCCCTTTCCTTCTGCCCGGCACTCTGCTTTCCAGGGCTGGATTAACAAATATGCCAAGTAGGCACTGGCCTAATGAGCCCCCACACCTTTAGGGGCCCTGGGCTGGTTTGTCTCTCTCTGCCTCTCCCTGCAGCTTTGTCAAAGGGGCTTTTGAGAAGGTGCCTGCAGGAGAGATTAGGAGATAATTACCGGGGGGGGGGGGAGTTTTGATTACCTAGGGGCCTCCACAGGATTTAATCTGGCACTGCTGCACTCCAAATCCTCCACCTATTCCCTTCATTCTCAACAAGTGACATCACTCCTTAAATCCCTCTATTTCCTGTCTGTTCGCAGATCCTGCCCTTCAAAGCCGTCCATGGTCTCCCCTCAATCTGTATGTCTCTGCTCTTATATCCAAAATCTTTTATAAACAGAAAATTGTAGGAGATGAAGAAACTTGGAACTTATTTACATTTTTAATTTACAGTTTTTTTTATTTTAAACTTTAATCTTAAAAAATTGTGAGACTAAGCAATAAAAATTTTGAGAATACTACTTGATCCTTTTAGCTGGAGGTGCCAGGGACAAGATCCTCACATGACCATTTCGACTTGATCCTTTCAGCTGGAGGTGCCAGGGACAAGACCATGAGCATGTGAGAAAGATGCTCCGCCACTGAGCTATGGCTCCCACCCCATGGCTGTGTCAAAGTAGAATAGGAAGGATGAGTGGCAGCAGACCACTTCAGCAGGAGCCAATTTTTAGAAACTGTAATTGGCTCTTCTTCAGCTTTTACACGTGGTTAATTTACCCCTGCCAGGCTCTGAGGAGCACACTGCGCAGGCGCTGTCCGTGTTCACATTTCCTGGGTCTGTAACAGACCTGGGGAAGGTGAAACTGGCTGGGCAGCGTCTGTGCTCCATGGAGCCTTCTTCCCATTGGGGAAGGCAGACTCCAGGGAGGACACACGCTACTTGTGGGGAGAGGGGGTGCCTGGCGATGTACACTAGTCCAGGTCTACTTGGCCTACTCCCTGCTTGGCCTACTCCCATGCACCGGCCATGTTTGCATCCTCCAAGAACTCTTCCCTACCTGTTCTGCCCCTTATGCCTACAGCTGCCTCCCAAGAACACTTACATGCTACCATCTCTCTCCCTTCCCTCCTTTTCTTCGACCTCTTGGGCACAACTTCTTAGCTCCATTTCCCTGCAGAAGAATGTCTATTCTTCCAATTTCTCCCTGCTGCCACCCTCTACTCCTACTTCATGGCAAGGATTGCACTGCAAGCTCATCAGGCAGAGACCTGTTTTCCTGTACTTTGCCAAGTGCCATGCCCAAAGATAGCACTTTGAAAATAAACGTATAAAAAAGCAAGGACACATTTGTCTGTTCATCTGGCACTGGCAAGCATAACATATCAGAAAAAAGGACAGGAGGCTCAGAACATCTAGAGCCAAAAATGAAGGGAATCCAGAAATCCTAGTCTGGGTAGGTCCAGAAACTCTGTTCTTCGCAAATGGAACCAAAGGGTTTATGAGGAACCAAGAAAATGGAATCAGCACAGACAGGGAGGGTGGAAAACATCTTTCCAAAACAATGGCGAATTTAACATTAACAATAGGTAAAATTATTGAGAGGGCAGTGGCGTTGCAGCTGCAGAGGTTTCTTGATGACGCTTCCGTCCTAGACCCGTGCCAGTCTGGTTTCCGGCCAGGCCATGGGACGGAGACGGTGTTGGTCGCCTTGGTGGATGACCTCCAGCGGCAACTGGATCGAGGCGGCATCGCGGTGCTGATGCTGTTAGACCTGTCGGCGGCGTTTGATACAGTCGACCATCAGCTACTGACCCGCCGCCTCGCCGACATAGGGGTTAGGGGGCTGGCCTTACAATGGCTTTCCTCCTTCCTCAAGGGTCGGGGACAAAGGGTGGCGATCGGGAGCGAGCGGTCCCAGAGGCGCACACTAGATTGTGGGGTGCCCCAGGGAGCAGTTCTCTCCCCGATGTTATTTAACATCTATATGCACCCCGTTGCCCAGATTGCCCGGAGGTTTGGGCTGGGTTGCCATCAATATGCAGATGACACCCAGCTCTACCTGCTAATGGACGGCCGACCTGACTCCGCCCCAGGGAATCTGGATCAGGCATTGCAGGCTGTGGCAACATGGCTTAGACTGAGTGGGCTAAAGTTGAACCCGACGAAGACAGAGGTCCTTTGCATGGGCCGCGGCGCTCTGGGGAAGGAAATACCTCTCCCGGTCTTTGACGGTGCGCCATTGAAAGCAGCGCACCAGGTAAAGAGTTTGGGTGTTTTACTGGAGCCTTCATTATCAATGGAGGCCCAGATAGCAGCCACTGCCAAGTCAGTGTTCTTCCATCTGAGGCGGGCAAGGCAGTTGGCCCCTTTCCTAGAGCGTCGGGACCTAGCAACAGTGATTCATGCGACGGTCACCTCAAGATTGGACTACTGTAATGCCCTCTACATGGGGCTGCCTTTGTGCTGAACCCGGAGGCTGCAGCTAGTGCAGAACGCGGCGGTTAGGCTGTTATTAGGACTCCCGAAGTGGGAGCATATACAGCCGGGGCTATGCGGAGTGCACTGGCTGCCGGTCATGTACCGGGTTCGCTACAAAGTGCTGGTCATTACCTTTAAAGCCCTATTTGGCCGAGGACCGGCCTACCTGAGGGACCGTCTTTCCCCATATGAGCCCCAGAGAGCACTGAGGTCAGCCGGGAAAAATAAACTGACTACCCCTGGGCTGAAAGAAGCTAAACTTCAGAACACTCGTGCACGGGCCTTTTCTATCGCGGCCCCATGCCTATGGAATCAGCTCCCGGAGGAGGTGCGGGCCCTGCGGAGTCTTGACCAATTCCGCAGGGCCTGCAAGACCACCCTTTTTAAGCTGGCTTTTATGGACTGCTGATTTATGATGGTTAAATAAGGGACCCGCCAACATGATTCTGTTTATTGATTTGCTTTTATATAAACTGAACTGAATTGTTTTTAAATAATGTTAATTTTAATGTCTGTATACCTATTATATTGTATTGTATACCTATGTATGTTGTTAGCCGCCCTGAGCCTGCTCCGGCAGGGAGGGCGGGATATAAATAAAAAAAATATTATATTATTATTATAACAGCTTTCCTGACCTACCAAAGCATCTTGAGATCCAGGTGCCAATCCCAACCGCACCATGGAAGCTTCCTCGGTGACCTTGGGCCAGTCACACACACTCACCCTAGCCTAGCTCTGAGGGTTATTGTTGTGAGGATAAAATGGAAGGACTAATTTTTCCGCCTGTGTTCACTGTGCATGTCCATTGGGTTTTCTTTGTCGTTCTGTATTGATTTTCCTCCTTTCAGCACTCCGTTCACTTTGTGGTTGCCGTATCCCCCAGGGTTTTCTGAGAGTGCTTTCATGAGGATTTTTCTCTTGCTTTGCTTCCAGGCCAAAGTTAAATCAAAAGCATACAGATTCCCTCAGATTCCACCCACCACAAACCTTTTTACTGCCCCCTGAGGGCCACCTCCCTCCCATTGAGGTTGTTCCATCAACTCTGCACCTTCTGCCATCATCTCCCACACATTGGTACACAAATTCCATTTGTTTTTAAAGTTTGAATTTTTTTGGACAAGTGGCATGAGACTAGCTATGAAAGACTATCACTAGTCTCAGATCACTGAACGAAAAAACATTAATATTAATATTAGGTAGTCTTTCAGATTATTTAATTATGTCTCGTGATCATGATTACTGGTTTCCCCCCTTGTTGTTAGTCTATTTTGGTTTTAAATTATTTGTAATCTGTTTTGTATTTACTGTTTTGTTTTATCTTGATCTTAAGACCATTGGTCAAGGAAGCTAACAAATAAAAGCAAAGGAAAAATGAAGACAATGGGAGAGGGAAGTTTAAGAAGTGCTCACGTGTATCAGGGTGAAGGCAGAAGAGGGAGTGGAAGAAGGAAGGAGACCCATCGTTCCCCCTCACCACTGCACCAATGAGGTAGGAGATGGCAGCACATTAGGCTGACACGGTGGCAGTTCAGCAGTCAGCACAGGAAACGAGGGTAAGATAGGATTCCTTCCCTGCAAGTGTCATGGAGCCCTTACTTGTCATCACCAGATCTTCCAGAAATGTAGGTGACCTATTAGTATGAGCTGAGAGCCAGTGCATTGCAGTGTGGTAGACTTAAAGTGATGAGGCCTGAGTTCAAGTTCCTGCTCAGCTATCAGATTGCCAGCCTCCAAGTGGGGCCTGGAGATCACCCAGAATTACAGTTAATCTCCAAACAACATAAATCAGTTTCCCTGAAAGAATGGCCACTGAGAGGATGGCTATGGCATCATGCTCCTCCCAGTCCTTCCTCTTCCCAGACCCCACCATCCCCAGCTCTGCACTCAAAATCTCCAGGACAAAGCTCACTCACTCTTGGACTGGCTTCCCTCATGGGGGCGTGGGTAGGAGAGAAAACAGGAGCACCCAGTTCCTTGGAAACACAAAGGAGGAGAGAAGAGGAGACTGGAGTTATACCTTCCCTTCACTCAGAGAGCCTTACAATCTCCTTTCCCTTCCCTCCCCACAACAGACACCCTGTGAGGTAGGTGGGGCTGACAGAACTCTGACAGAACCCTTGAGAGGAACAGCTCTGACAGAGTTATGGCGACCCAGGGTCACTCCAGCAGGTGCATTTGGAGGGGTGGGGAATCAAACCTGGTTCTCCCAGATTAGAGTCCAAGCATTTAACCACTACACTAAAGGAAAGCAAAATGGCTGTGTGAATGTGAAAGGGATATAACGGTTTGAAAAGAGACACAAAAACAACAGGAAGAGCAACCGCAATGCAAGCATAGCCCAGCAGGACCCTGGTTATGCAAATCCACCTCTGGATTTTTCTGTCCAACTGCAGAGTTGGGGATGGGACAAGTCAATAAATGATGGCAACCTTTATGACTTCTCCGGCAGTTATGAAATGGCTTCACCCACCTCCCCCCGCCCCCACCAAAGAAAACTGCAGAATTCAAGCAGCAGACTTTTCAACAAAACATCACTTTATAATAAACATAACATCTTTTCAATCCCTGGCATAACTGAAACACAAGTGGTATCTGAACACAGCTACCTTGGCAGGGACAGGATCTCCAGTGTCCATCAGAAAAGGCAGGCTGAACACAGGGCAAAACCTAGCAGATAGTGCCCAGTAAAGAAGAGAGGAAATCCCAAATAGTAACTGAAACATGCAGGACCTCGTCTTCCTCTGTAGGCTCTGCAGCACTTCCTCTCTCGTGCGGGAGAACGAAGGCTGGAGAGATCGAGGGGGGGGGTCTGTTCAGAGCTCTCCTGTATCTTTTACAATGGGAAAGGCATTACTGTCACTTTAAGGAATAAGATACAAAGGGGGGGGGGTAGGAATGTTGGGAAATGGAGGGGGAAATATTTCCATTTTACCCCAGTCAAATTTTGGTGGCTGGAGACAGGAGAGGTCTTCACAGGCCTTGAAAAAAAGGAAGAATATTGAGAAATACTATTTTCTTCTTGATGGTCCTGGTGTGAAGAAAAGGTCCTAGGAAGAGATTTTGAGGTGGCCTTTTTTATACACCCAAAAGTAGGGCAGGAGAGTCTCTCCAAAGAAGGAGGCTCCAGAGAACTCATAGAGAAGGGCTGCTCGGTCAGCATCAAAAAAGGCCACTCGACCCCCAGCATAGCTCAGGCACACTCGGATCCTCTTCAGCTCCCCAGTCACAGTCAGGGGAGGGTAATGTTCTTTTATATAAGCCCTGTGCATCCCTGACCACTTCCCCACAGCCCAGATCCCTTCCTCAGGAGTAAAAGTGAGGCCTCCCTTCCTCCTCACAGACTTTCTGGCCACCCCCACAATCCAGCTTTCCTCACTTCCCACAAGGACTTCCCAGAAATGGCAGCCTCCTGTGAATCCCTCACGGCCCAGCACAGCAGTATACATCTCAAATCTCTCCGGACCTCTGGGCAGAGCTTGAGGTTTTTCTCCTTCTCTCACGCTTTTCTGACCCTCAGACAGGATGAGCCATGAATGGGCTGTGTCTGGATCCAGAGTCACATTTGCTGTTGAGGGAAAATGAGACGACAAGAAATGAAATGGCATCAGCTGGGGGATTTCACCCACTGGCCTGTTTGGCTTCCTTCTCCTGCCAGTCATGGCCTCCTCCCACTAGGCTTCCCAACCCCCCGGCCTGGCAGGGGATCCTTGTATTTGCAGGCTCCTCCCCCACTCTCCAAAAATCCGGAAGCAATTGGGGGAGCGAGGGAGAACTGACAGCAACACTCCCAAGAGCTACCCAGCCTATGCTGGCCGCACCGACTACATGGGCGGAAGAGCACCACAGCGGTGGGAGCAACCCCCCCCCCCCCGAGAGGAAATTCCGGAAGAGCAACAAGCGGTGGACAGTCCTCTTCAGGCAGCACCCCACCACGAGGAACCAGCCGCCCCGCCAGCCATGGCGGCCGCTCCAACTCCCCAAATAACCCCGAGGTCGACCAGGGAATGCAGGGCGCCAGCCTACTCGAAAGACTTTGTGTCCAGAACTAGGGGGGGAGGAGTGTTGTGTCTTGCATTTCAGTCCTGAAGTTACATCACAGCGAACGCTACAGAGGTGACCAGTGGAAGCCCACTGGTCCCTGGATGTAGCTCGCAAATACGCTCCGCCAATCACGATCTGTGGCAGGAAGCTTAACTGGCCAGGATTGGACCTGGCCAGATGGAGGGTTGTTCCGGGGTATGTATATAATCGGGACCTGGCCCGCATTTCTGCGCCTTGTGATGTACTTGTCAATAAAGCATGTTGCCTTCAACACGTCTCGTCACTCAGTACATTACAGGGGGGAGAATAGCAAGACTTTTCTTATGGAGCTCAGTCAAGTTCTTGCCCAGCAGCCATTCTCCCATCATTTCAATATGGCAGCAAGTAGGTGAAAAAAGGCAATTCATCTCCTCAGAGTTCACCTTTTCTTTCATCCTTACCAACATCCGCAGAGCAAGAAGGAACTGGCTGTGGTACGGAGGGTCAGATTTTGAGAAACAAGAGTGTTCTGTAATAGGCTTGCCAATCCCCAGGTCCCAGCGGGGTTTCCCTCACTTTTGCAGGCTCCTTCCCCTCCTCCCAGTCAGCTGGCCAGCGAGGGAAGCCTCGCCCCTGCAGCCACCATGTGCCTTTTTACTTCTGGAGACTTGAAAGATGCTCGAAAAGACTTACATTTTAGACGGTGTGTCTGTGCCTTTAAATCCAGAAGCCAGGCTGAATGTGGGTGGGGTGAGCTGGCAGAATAACATGGTTGCTCCCAGTAGCTGTGACAGGAGCCCAGAACCATTGTTTTACAATCTTTTCAGAGGTCGTTTGCATAGTTAGGGGTAAACTAGAACCTTGGTTTCCCCTGTGTTAGTCTGAAGAACTTGGAACTTCAGCAACTCATGAGTAAATTGCCCCAGTGAGACCACACAAGTGTGAAATTGCAAACTATTTTGGAGAAAGAGAGAGAAAGAGAGAGAGAGAGAGAGAGAGAGAGAGAGAGAGAGAGAGAGAGAATGTTTACAGGGAACATGCAGCTGCTTGGGGTGAGGAAATGAAGATTGTATTCAGGGGAACTGCACTGCTGTATTCTTATTTATTTATTTCAGGGAATAGGAAAGTCTCTTGGCTCCACCCTCAAAGTCTCCCACCCCCAAAGTCCCCAGGTATTTTCTGACTGACTTGGTAACCCTCTTCTGCAGTGCTATCTCTGAGAACACCAAGCAGAAGAACACAAATTGTTAGGTGAAGCTTTTACGTTTAGAAACAATTGATCCGTTTATGAAGAAAAATGTACCTTTCTGCAGATGAAGTCCAGAATCCAGAGTGTCTGAGAAAGCAAAGGAACAGAAAGTGAGTGGCAGACCTTTCCACTTATCATAAATCCTGGGACAAAAATATCAGCATGGGGAGGGAAGGCAGCATGATATAGCCCAACATTATCAAATCTTGGAAGCTGGGTTGATACTTAGATAGGAAATTAAAGAAGACTCTGCAGAGGAAGAAAATAGCAAACTGCCTCTGTTTCTCACTTGCCTTGAACACCTCTTGGTGGGGTCGCCAGAAGTCCTTTGCGACTTGATGGCACATAAGTATATATTCCTTATGAGTTACAGCGAAAGGGTCAAGTAGAAGCTATTGGGGGGGGGAGGGGACTGTGTACAAATATTCAAATTTGTTTTCACAAGTCACTGGAGTTACTAGAGATTCATGTCATAGAAAGTATCCTAAGGACTGCAGCCCAAGGGTCCAATCTGGCTATATTTAGGATTTTTCTAGACACAGGTTCTGCAGTGCCATCCTGAGCAGAGTTACACCCTTCAAACTGATTTAAATGGGCTTTTGACTTTACTTTAAAGACAGCACTGCAAAGAGAAGGGGGGGGCCCTGAAATTGATCCAGTGGCTGTCTTCATTAAATGCAGATGCCCTGAAGGGCAGTTTCCCTCCCCTTCCAATCATTTCAGGTGCTTGCTTGACCATCTACCTCACCATGTGCCTTTGCATGGTCACAGTAATGAATAGAGATCAACACAGAATAACATCGAGTAGTCCATGTAATGCAATTCTGAAGTTATGGCAGAATTATCAAAAAACTTTACACGGTGAACTAAAATGGCCTTCTGAACTGATACAAAACTTCCCCACGTTCCTGGGTCTGTTAACGATATAACCATCCTGGAACATCAGGTCCACTCTAATGTCCAGTTTGAAACTCTTGCAGTGTTTCTTCATTACCTTTGAATTGCCTCTTGATGACCTCCAAAGGGGGATTGAAATATGAGAAGTACCAGATGTGCCACTTCAGGGCAAGTGGGAAATCCACTGGATTCTCAAATGACTCCTTTTCTTCATACCTGGAGAAAATCCCATTAAGATGCTATCCAACCAATTCAGAATCTCCCATCCCAATGGATTAAAGAAGTAGAGGAAGGAACTGCCAGAAAGCCAAGAGAGACCCAGGCTGATGCTGAAAACACTGAAGGATGTGTGTGTGGGGGGGGCCTTTGGACAGGCCTGTAGCCATGGGGGGCCTGGCCCCTCCACCCAACCCCACCCTCCACCTATATGGCCCCTCCTGGTGACCCGGCTCTCCCCGGTGCTTTCGCGGCACCCGCTCTCTCTGTGGCTGCTGCTCTGGCAGCCGCTGATCTCCCCACCACTCTGGTGCCTCCCCACTCCCTCCCACCGACACACAGGAAAAGCAGCACAGAGGCCAGCAGCTGCCTCCTCCCCACTTCTTCGCGATTGCTGCTTTTCCCGCTGATCAGCTGATGGGGGAGGCTGCAGCTTTGAAAGAGTCCCATTTTTCCAGCGCTTCGGTCTGTCGGTGGGTGGGAGGGAAGGGGGAGGCACTCTGGAGGGGAGTGGGGCCGCCACAGTGGTGGGCCCCTCCATCTGAAATTTAATTCGGTGGGACCCCCCACCTAAAATTTTCTGGCTATGGGCCCGCCTGTGGAGAGAAATGTTCACCTCAGTGTAGCTCCTGCTTTGTTAAGAACTGGACCTGGGTTCCACACAGCAACTGCAGAGAATGGCTACCACAAAACAATACAGCTGGTTTTGTGCACTAAATAGCACTGCAGAAATTAATTGTTCATTTTTCCTGCTCCTTGTGCTGTGTTTTGTGCAGGTGGAACAACAAAAACAGGGAAGTCCCCTTCCCAACTCTGTCTTGGCATGACACAAATGGCATGAGGAAGAGAAGGCAGGAGCCCTCCCTCTCCCAGAGTGGCATTTGAGGCCTAAACAGGGTCTGCTTTCTTTTTTTAGAGCCATTTGCTGCAGGTGGCATGTGACCCTGTGGAGCCCAGGCCAAACTATCTTTTCTGGTTTGGCCCTAGGAACTGCAACCCCAAATCCCCTGCTCCTTTCTGTCTCGCAAATGTCCAGGTAAAGAACAAGAAAGCTAGCGAGGGTTCTGGACAAGGACTATCCCGGCTGTCTGTCTGTCTGTCCCTCTCCCCCCCCCCTACCCCGAACATGAAAAAGGCCAAAAAATAGGTGAGGGAATGACTGCTGTTGCTGCTCCATGCAGTACTGAATGAAGGACAAATTCACAATGCGGAAACAGCCGTGGCCAATCTGCTGCTACCATTACAGAAGGATCTTTATAAAGGGACTGATGGTAAGCTGCGGCAGCCGTTTTGTGGCTGACATCATCTCCTGTGGCAGCGTCCTTCACACCATGTCAGCATTCCAAAGCTGCCGGCAGCCTCAAAAAGGCTGGAGACCCTTGTTCTAGAGGTGCACATCTAGGTGCCAACCCAGACCACCCACCATTTCACTACACAATTTCCTGTTGACAAGGCTCTGTGTATAAGCTGTTTGCCACTGAAAGATGGATGGAGATCTGATTTGGCTCTGAGTCAAGATGCTGAAGGACTGTGTTCTTCACAGGCTACTCAGTCCAATCCCAACATTATGAAGGTTAATGCTGAAGGCCTACTTACTTCTGCAAGGTGCTTCTGGCATCCTGAGGAAAAATGGCAGAGAGAAAAAGAAAAGAAGAAGATATTGGATTTATACCCCGCCCTCCACTCAGAGTCTCAGAGGAGTCACAATCTCCTTTACCTTCCTCCCCCACAACAGTCACCCTGTGAGGTGGATGGAGCTGATATGGCTCCCACAGCAGCTGCCCTTTCAAGGACAACCTCTGCCAGGGCTATGGCTAACCCAAGGCCATTCCAGCTGCAGCAAGTGGAGGAGTGGGGAATCAAACCCGGTTTTCCCAGATAAGAGTCCACACACTAAACCACTACACCAAACTGGCTCTCAGTGCTTGCTAAGAGACCTCAGTGCTTGCTAAAAGATCATACCAGGAAGACCTCTCTGGAAGATTCTACCCTCTGGCATTTTGCTTGTGTCCAGCTAGCAGACTTCACTCAAAGACTGGGGTAGATCTTCATAAAGTGGAAGAAAAATCTCTGTGAGGTTAATACCAGCAGACAAAGTGGAGCCATTTTGGAGTGGTGTGATCTGCTCCGACAACTTAACAACGATAGTGTTCACAGAGATTTTTCTTCACATGGAAGGCTTCTGGCCACCTGCAGATGCAAAGGCATTCCTAGCAACGTTTCTTCCATCAGCCTTGCATCACTGCAAGACTGCCTCCCTTTTCCCTGCTACATTGCTGAGCCAGCTTGCAGGAGTTTCCCTGCAAGATGGCTCAACAACAAAAGGGAAGGGAGGGTCTAGCCATCAATGCCATCGTATCTGCACAGATGTGAAGGGCAGGCAGAAGCAAGCTCAGCGGTGGCAGGAACAGGTGTGCGGATGCCATTCCTGTAACCACCTGTTGTTGCTGTTGTGTGCCTGTGTGCATTTGGAGCGCACATCTGTGAGCCGCCACTATAAGCCACGTTCCCTGCCCCACAGACATCCTCCTTTTAAAATGTACTGTGAAAAACCTTGCATGGAATCCTCACTCCAGGGGTGGGGAGGTTTCACAGAGCCCCTGCTTTTGTCCAGTCTGCCCCTGGCTGGAGATGCAAAAGGACAGAGAGGAAAACAGCTCACATGCAGAGATGAAAACTTCCTAGCAGCATAAACTGGCCTTGTTTGCTTTTCTGCTGAGCAAAGGAGGCACAGAGAAGATCTGGAGCCAGCCTTTTACCCTAGGGGACCCTGCCTGTTCCTGCCACCCCCTCACCTGCAGGAGATCACTGGCTGGATGCTGACACTTCTCTTCCATCTCCCAGATGAGGCTTTCGAGAGAGGAGAGGGCCTCAGAGAGTGCGGCCAGGTGCTGGTCCCTTTTCTTTGCCACCTCCATCTCCACCTCTTCCATCTGGGCCAGCAAAAGCTTCTCTTGTTCCTCCAGAAACATGTGCAGTTGCCTGAACTTTGCTACTGCCTCTTGCTTCTCTCCTTGGGTTTGTTTCTGAAATGGAAAGAGAAGAAAATCGGTCCAGTGTCAGGAACACAGCTGGTCTCTGCACTGGGAAGAGCCTCCTATGAGAAGAGCACTTGGGCCTTTCAGAGATCACAATTAACACTCAGCAGGGACAGCGGAAAATCCACCAGGCCCAAAGAACACAAGGATCTCCCTCCAACTCCCGGAGGGGTTCTTTCAGCCACAGAGGATTCAGCCTGCAGCACAAGACCCAGAGAAAAGAGGGGGGGGGGCTTCAGTCCATTTGTTCCCCCACTAGAACACCCTTCTCATAGGCTGACCCCCCCAATCCATATTAGGGGATGATATACTATTTGAGTAGAAACCCCACTGGGGGCAAAAGAGCACAGAAGCCCCTTCACCTTGCTTCGTCTTCCAATGTAAACTGCAGCTTCCCTGGCTGCACTATGGGCAAGGAAAAATTGCAGGAGAGGGGGGAACTACACACTACTCAGTATCCCAGGTACTTTCTCTGCCTTAGAATCTGTGATGGCTTAACCCCACTTGGCCCAATTCAGCATCGCTGGGCTACCTATCAACATTTGCAGCAAGCATGAGGAGGAGGCAGAGACTCCTCTCAGGTTGCTTGCTGGTGCATTTACACATATGGGGCCTGAACACGTATGTTCTTCTGCCTATGATTCTCTCTACAGCAAAGAGTGCCTTGGAAAGTCAACTGATGCTGCTCGAAACAAAACATCTAGGGCACTGGAGGGCAGGGAGCTCCCGAGGCACAAGAGCGTGCAGTTCCACAGCATCCCCAGACTCACCACCCAGGTAATACCTCTGCTTAGAATTGCAATGTTACCCCTACCTAAGAGCTGCCTTTGGGGCCTGTTCTGCTGAATACGGACCAGGCTGTGCATCTAGGGATGCCAGCCTCCAGGTGGGGCCTGGGGATCCCCTGGAATTGCTCATTTCCAGACTACAGAGATTGGTTCCCCTGGAGAAAACATGCTTTGGTGGTGAATTCTGGTTTTAAACAATTTTATTGATAGCATATGGTAACAATATCCATTTATATCATCTCTATCCCTAACCCATATGATATTTTCTAATCCCCCCTCCCTCCGTTACTAGACTCCCACCGATGTTATATACTTAAAGTTCACTTATAAAGGTACCTTTAACTATAACAATCTAAATTGATATTCTACCTTTTCTAATACTCATTATTAAAAAATTGTCCAATGTCTTTTTATGTTCCATTCTTTCTCTACATAACCTCTAAATTTCTTCCACTCCCTTTTATACACTTCCAAATCATAGTCTCTTAGAATTCTTGTTAGTTTATCCATCTCACTCCACAATAAACCTTTCAAAATCCAATCCCGTTTCTCTTGCATTTTTTCTTGCTTCCACAACTGCGCATACAATGTCCTAGCAGCTGAGAGCAAGTACCAAATTAAAGTTCTATCTTCTTTTGGAAATTTTTCCATTTGTAATCCCAACAGAAAAGTCTCTGCTACTTTCTTGAAGTCATATCTCAGAATCTTAGATATTTCTTGTTCTATCATCTGCCAGAACTTTTTCGCTCTTTCACATGTCCACCACATATGATAAAAAGAACCTTCATGTTTCTTACATTTCCAACATCTATCTGACATCTTTTTACTCATCTTTGCCAATTTTTTAGGAGTCATATACCACCTATACATCATCTTAAAACAATTCTCTTTAATACTCTGACATGTTGATATTCTCATAGAGTTCTTCCAAAGATATTCCCATGTATCCATCTGTATTTCCTTGTTTGCATTAATTGCCCATTTAATCATTTGAGATTTTACTACTTCTTCTTCTGTAGACCATTTCAACAATAACTTATATATTTTTGATATTAATTTTTCATTATCTCCAAGCAGAACCTTTTCCATTTCTGTTGGTTTGTGTCTAATTCCTTCACTTTTAATATCATTTTCCATCAAACTTTTTATTTGTTGCATTTGAAACCAGTCATACTTGTTGTTCAGCTCTTCAGCAGATTTTAATTCAACTTTATCACCTTGGATCTTTAGTAATTGATTATATGACAATCCTCTCTCTTCATCAGATTCAACCGTTATTTTTATTACTTCTGCTGGTACTATCCATAATGGCTTTCTTTCATCACATATTTCTTGTACTTTATCCATGTATTTAACAAATTATTTCTGATATAATGGTGAGAAAAAAACCATCCATCTTTTTTTCCCCATAGTACATATAAGCATGCCAGCCAAATATGTTTCCATGAGCTTCTAGCAATGAGCTGGAGGGTGAATTCTATGGCCCTGTGTCAGTTCTGGATTAACCATTAAGCAAAAGAAATACACGCCTAGAGTACCAAGAAAAGGGGACACCCCACAGATTTTTCTCATAACTCTCATGCCCTTAACTTTTTCACTGGTGCACTCAGAGCCGGCCATAGGGCGCATGAGTGCCCCAGGCAGCCTCACTGCCTGCCGCCCTCCCGCGCTATGCCCCCAATTTTAACACCTGGGTGAAGCATGAAGCACCGCGCTTTTGGGTCTCTTTCAAGGCCGCACCCCGCCATTCAGCTGATTGGCGGGTAAAACAACGCTGAGGCAGAAAGGACGAGGAGCCACTGAAAAAGCAGCCGCCGCCGCTGCTCCTCCCCACTTTCTCCCCACACTATCCAGGGAGGAAATGAGTAGGCAGTAGCCAGCAGCAGCCGCCTTTTCAGCGGCTCCTCATCCTTCCTGCCGCCACTGCCCAACGCTGATCCTGGTGAGCAGCCAGCCTCTGCGCTGCTTTACCTGCCAATCAGCTAATTGGCGGGGGCAGCAACCTTGAAAGAACCCCTGGAGAGCGGCGCTTCACCGGGGCATTAAAACTGGGAGGGAGGAAGGGGAGGCAAATAGGAATTTTTCTAGGGGGCAGGAGCGAGGGCCGATTTTGGGGCCCCCACCCTACCAGCACCCTAGGCAAATGCTTAGTTTGCCTAGTGGGCAGGCCGGCCCTGGGTGCACTCAACTGCTAGTTAGTGCTAAACAAATACAAATAATATAGCAAATATAAATTATACTTAATATAGTTGTGAGGTCTGGCCTGGGGATGGAGTAAAAATCTGAATTTTTAATCTCTTATTTCACCTTCAGCACTGAGTCTCAATGTTTTGTCATTTAGGTAATGGAAAGGCAGCGGGGCCACGTTGTTGGGCTGTGATTAGGGCAACTCCACTTCCCAACTGAAGGGGAGGGGGCGGCCTCGTGAGCTGACATTCCTGCTCTTTGGACTCTGTTCATTCCCCAGCCACAGTGACACTTACAAGCAAGTCTTGGCTTTCCCTCTCAATATCTCCTTTATACGCCACAATTCTCTCTCTCTCCTTCTTCAGAATCTCCAGACAGTTGCAGAACTGATCCTGCGGGGGGGGGGGGGGCAAAATTGAAATGCATTCTTTTTTAAAGGTTTACTCCATTCTCTTCCCTCCTGCCCACTACTACACACACATTTACACACACGTGCCCCAGCTACGAGTTGGATATTTTTTACATTAAAAACAATTATTTGTAGTCAATATATCGCTAAATCTGTCAAGTATTGCTTACTGTAAAGAGAAAAGGCAAAAACCTCAGTGGTGGGGGATGGTAGTGAAAATCAATACCTTCCAGGGCTGGCTCACCCACTAGGCAAACTAAATGGTCACCTAGGGTGCCAGCAGGATGGGGGTGCCGAATTCAGCCTTCCCCCCTCCCCCCAGACAAACGCCTAGTTTGCCCCCTCCCTTTGCTGTGGAGGGGGGACAGCAGATCACCAGTCTGTCTAGGGTGCCATGGGCCGTCGAGTTGGCGCTGATACTTCCCACACTTCCTCAAAAACCTCTTTTGATACGATCTTTAAAGAATGATCCAAATCAGGTTTGAGAAAAAACTGTAGCAGATCTGCAGAAAACTGAGAAGATGAGTGGAAACACCACAATGCTGAACCAAACTAAAACCCCCTGCAATTTCAGAGGGGGCTGAATGCAGCAAGAATTCTGGATAGAAACAACCACAGTTGCAGGAAGCGGGGGGTGGGGGGTGGGATTCCTTGCAGTGCACAATGCAGCGGGAGAGCCGGGGCTCAGTGGCAGAGTATCTGCTTGGCTAGCAGAACACCCTGGGTTCATTCTCTTTGCATCTCCACTTGAAATGGTAGCCATTGATATGAAAGACCTCCAGCTGAGTCCTTGGAGAAGCACAACTAGTCAGAGTGGGCCTGGACATGTGTAGCTTTCCTACTCCACCCGCAATGCTGTCCTTCTGATTTGAACTGCTTCTTCACAGCTAGGATGTGCAAATGAGAGACACACACAGAAAGGTTCCAAACCTGCACACATTCTCCCCCAGCCCCCAGGCAAAGAGCAACTCCAGGACAGCAGATGACATCAGGAAAGCAGTGTGTGTATGTGGGGGGGGGGGATTTAAACTGGGAGTCAGGCAGCTGCCCCCTCCTTGCTCTGTCACACAGTCATCTGACTAGAGGGCAACACAGCCTGACGGGAAATGAACTCATCTGACGATATCATTCCATGTTGGCCTCAGCAGTGGGGCAGGAAGCAATGCACTGAGGAAACACAAGGCCAGGAAGGAGGCAGCAAAGAGGTGTTGTGACTCCCCAATTTAGGCCCAGAGGCCAGGGCACAAATTGGAGGGAGTTTCCCCGCAAAGAGATCCCACCAACCTCCACCTTTTGGGTGTCCTACCTTGTACTCTTGGGAGGCCTCCTCAAGAGGAAGGGTTTCGTGATCTCTGTGCTCCTTGGATCGGTCACAGACCCAACAGATGAGGGCTTCATCGTCCTTGCAGAAGAGCTTCAGGGGCTCCTGGTGCTTCTGGCAAACTCTCCCTTTTCCAGCTGCCACTGCTGCCTGCTGCCCAAAACCAAGACACAGGATTTGTTTCATTTTTTCCTTTCCCCCAGGACAGTTTCTCTCTTGTAATGACTGAATATAGTTAGTGCCTTGTTCAGTTAAAAAATAACACCCACGTCCACCCATCTGAACCCTCTGGATTGTGGTTCTCAGTTGGAGTTTGGGGAGGGGAGAGGCATTTTCTCGATGTGAGGGATCTAGAGGTGCCGCTGTCAAGAAAGTGGCCTTTCTCCAAGCCATTTCTTGGCCTTTCAAATTTTGGCTCAGGGTTGAGGCCTAGTAAGTGACAGAAGGCCCCTATCAGGGAAACAAGTGTCCCGATGGCTTGCAGTTCAGAGAGAGATCAGGGATGAGAAGGCCACAGATCATAGAACCTTCAACCCAATGGGAGATTGGTAATCCCACCCCCTCATTCAAACAAGGAACCTCTGTGTGTGTGTGTGTGTGTGTGTGTGTGTGTGTGTGTGTGTGTAAAAGCTTGCTTGGACTGTGGGCACATGCAACCTGAAGAACGTGTTGCATGTCTAAGCAATGCCCAAGATTGGCCAAACGGGATCAGGCCAGCTGAGAGCAGTCTGGTCATCCTTTTGACTAGGTTGGGTGTTGTGGTCAGAA
Source organism: Heteronotia binoei (assembly GCF_032191835.1). NCBI lineage: Eukaryota > Metazoa > Chordata > Lepidosauria > Squamata > Gekkonidae > Heteronotia > Heteronotia binoei. Next base: position 19,412,699 of record NC_083227.1, on the reverse strand, counting down.
TACTCGACTCTTGGATCTGAAACTCACAGGGAATTTGGCCATCCAACCCCCTCATTTGCACAAGGAACCTGGGAAGGGGAAGGTGAGAGCTTGCTGGGACTGTGGCCACACATCTGAAGGACAAAAATTGCATTAAGACCTGAGAATCTCCTGTCTGCAGACTGGCAACCCCTCCCTGCGAGTGTAGTCCCTACAATAAGTTAGCCTCATAGCAGAATGGCAAACAAAGAACAATACACTTGTGCATTCTTTCAAGTTTCTGGAAGTTGCTTCTCAGGGGAAAGGGGCCTAAGAAATTAACAAGTCATTACGCAGGTGCTTACAAATAACAAACCACAATTAATGGGGCATGATTATTAGATCAGGGGCAGGACCACTGACCACGCAGAGGGGGGCTTCTTCCTTCGCACCGACCTCTTGCAGAGCAACTCTCTTGGCTATTTCCACAAAGCTGGCCAGCTGCTGGTTGGGGCGGAGGCTGCTGGGCTGAGCCCTTCCTCTGCACTGGGGGCAGGCAGGCTCGGCGGCCCCCGACGACTCCCCCCAGCTGCGGGTCAGGCAGGCTCGGCAGAAGTTGTGGCCGCACTCGGCGATGGTCACCGGGTCCCTGAAGAAGTCCAGGCAGATGGAGCAAGAGGCTTCCTCGCAGAGGTCGTGCAGGGGATCCCCGGCCGCCATGGCAGCCGCCTCCGCCAAGCGAGGAGAGAGACGAAGAGAGCTACTTTCGCTTTCCCAAAGAAGGACGGAGGGTTTCCCTTCCTGGAAATCAGCTCCCTGCCGGCGCCCAATCAGCGGCCGAAGAGCGAACCGGCGCCAAGAAAGAGAGTGGCGGGAAGACGGCCCTTGGCAGGGAATTCGATCCTGATGGGGAACAAAGTCTGAGTTCAGCTCAGACTTCATTTGGGGCAGGAGCTCACAGGAGCCCCGCTCCGGAACCTCTGAATTGTATGGTGCTCTTTCTTTCTTGCTTCTGGGCTCCATGGCCTGTCAGAATTTTGCTGAACTCTAAGCTTTGACAAACTTTCTAATATCCCCCCCCCCACACACACACACACAAATAATGGGGAAATAACCCAAACATGACGCAGAGAGGTAGAAATCTTCATCATGCCACTGTGGCCACATAGGAGAAAGTACTTTAAAAAGTACGATGGGAGTAAGATTTTATTTGGACAGTTATAATTCAAGAAGCAGTTTAAGGTAGATGCTGAGCTGATATAATTTAGGACACCTTCAGTGATGTCAGGGGTGTGTGGCATATGCAAATGAGTTATGGAAATGAGTTGTGCTAATGAGCCCTGGCATCTCTTTTTCTATGAAATGACCCCTGGTTCAGCGGCACCTTTAAGACCAAAATGTTATATTCAAAGTATACGGAGAGAGGTTCCCTTTACCCTCCTTCGGCTGCTATTTGCAGGCGCCCCGGAGGGAAGAGGCTTCCCTTTGGTCTTTAGGGGACTAGCCCATGCAGTGTCCCAGGGGCTGAGAAGTTTCCCTGTAGGGCTTGACGGGAGTGGGGGGAAGGTCAGAGGTTTCCAGCAACTCCCCTCCCACAAAAAAAAAAAAAAAATCCTGGAAAAGTTCCCCCAAAGACGAGATTAAATCAGCAGAAAACCAAGAGTGCCTGGACCTGGCTAGCCCAGGCAAACCCAATCTTCTCAGATCTCAGAAACTAAGCAGGGTCGACCTGGTAAGCGTTTGGATGGGAGACCTCTCTGGAATACCAAGTGAGGAAGACAAGGGCAGGCTTTATTCAGACACCTCTCTGAATATCCTCCTGGCCCCCAGTAGGGGTCAGTCACCAGAGGACACCATGACTTCCAGGTGTGTGCACAAACACACACACACACAAAATCACAAAAATACCAGCCAGAGAGAGAACCTAGCAGTAAGCTTCCTGAGTCTTTTTGTTTCCCTGCTAAAACACCATCCGTATGCTGACTCTTGTCGCAAAGCAACAATGAAAAGATACAGTGTTTGAGCAGAAATGCCACTTCCTGAGTCTTTTTGTTTCCCTGCTAAAACACCATCCGTATGCTGACTCGCAAAGCAACAATGAAAAGATACAGTGTTTGAGCAGAAATGCCACTGGGGACAAAAGCGCAGAAGCCCCTTCCCCTCACTTGGTTTCCCTATTTAAGCTGCAGCTTCCCTAACTACACTTTGGGCACAGAAATAAAACTCCGGGGGGAGAGAAATCTACATGCGGCCAGGGCTTTTTTCGTAGCAGGAACTCCTTTGCATATTAGACCACACACCCCTGATGTAGCCAATCCTCCAAGAGCTTACTGTAGGTGCTGTAAGGAAACCCCTGTAAGCTCTTGGATGACTGGCTACATCAGGGGTGTGTGGCCTAATATGCAAAGGAGTTCCTGCTACAAAAAAAGTCCTGCAAGCATCCCAAGTACTCCCCCCCCCTTAGAATCAGCACCGTCTGAATCCCACAAGGCTAAATTCAGTCTCAGTGGGGTAGCTATCAGTGCTTCTAGCAAGTTTTGGGGAAGGAGTGTTCAGGGAATGAGCTGTCTGAGTAAAATCCCAGCTGCAAGATTCCCACCCCCTTCTCAGCTCAGTACATGCCAGGTGTTAGCTACTAGGGAGAGCAGCCCACCTCAGCACTGACCGCCCAAGGCCCCTGTGCAGGCATCCAGCAGCCCTGCCAATTCATTTTACTGGTTTCAGCTGGAACAGTTGGAAGGGGGGGGGTAGATCCAGGTGGGCACCTGTTTTGGTCTGAAGCAGCAGCACAAAGTCTGAGTCCAGGGGAGCCTTTGAGACCAACAAAGTTTTATTCAAGGGATCAGCTTTTGTGTGCAAGCACACTTCCTCCGATACACTGAAATGGAATGTGACAGTTCACGGATATGCAGACAGTGGAAATTAGCATACAGTGTAATGACAGTGTTTTAATAGATGCAAAAACTAAACAGGAATACCAAGTTAAGTAAAGCAAGTAAACATGTCAAAATAGGAGATTGGTTGTGTTAAAGTATCCTTCTCAATTGTGGAATTCTAAGAACAGTCAACGTTGTTTTTGTGGGGGAGTTTCTCTCGTCTCTTGGGAGTGGGGGGGAGTCCTGATTGGTTGAAGGAGATCAAAAGATCCTTGGCCTAAGTTTGAGTTAGGCAAGTCAGCTGCCTGCTGTTGATTTCCCCCCCTCCCCAGAATAGTAGAACTCCAGGGCATTCAATGAAGCTGACAGGAAGTAGGTTCAGGACAGATAAAAGGAAATACTGTTTTACACAGAGAGTGATTAAAATGTAGAATCCACTGCCAGAGGATGCAGTGATGGCCACAGGAATCAACAGCTTTCAAAGGGGATTAGACAGATTCATGGAGGATGAGTCTATCAGTGGCTACTAGCCATGGTGGCTGAGGGGGACCTCCACATTCAAAGGCGCTAATCCTCTGAATCCCAGAGCCAGGAGGCAATGGAGCGAAGAGAGCTGACAAAGAGAATTTTTCTCCTCCTCCAAAAATATTAGAACATGGGGACATCCAATGAAACTGTTGGGCAGTAGGTTCAGGATGGACCAAAGGAAATACTTCTTTCCACAGAGGGTGGTTAAAATGTGGAATTTGCTGACAGAGGATGCAGTGATGGCCACAGGAATGGACAGCTTTTAAAGGGGATTAGAAAGATTCATGGCAATAGGGCTATAGGTGGCTACTAGCCATGGTGACTGAGGGAACCTCCACTTTCAGGGGTCGTCAATCTCTGAATCCTAGCACCATCGAACAAAGGCATCTATGCCCTGTTGTCGAGCCTAGGTGATTGCCTAAATGGCACTAGATTGGGGGGTGGAGAAAAGGCATACCTTCCACTCCACATTTCCCATGCTCTTGGTGTGGTGGAATTTTAGTGAGACAATATAAAGTTCATGCCTTACATTATGGTAGGGGTTGGGTTTTATCAGATATGTCAGATGCTCACCACAGACTGATAATGACATTAGCTCCTGTGGATGGAAAAAAGGTATTTAATGGGTGATTTTATTCTTGCCACTTTTGTTGTTCTGGACAAACACCTGATAGTCTTTGGGCAGAGCAATCTGCATACATTCTTTAAGAAATAGTAGTGCACTTTAATTGGGTATTTGTTTAATGTAATAAATTCTGTATGCTGCATATTCTGTTACATGATTAACAATAATTGCAACATGGTTTTAATTTTAATAAATGGTTTTAATTTTGGAACAGGTTTCTCTCTCTCTCAGTTCATGGGATTCTTGCCAGTCATTCCCCACACTCTTTCTGAACCTGGTGGGAAGGGGAGTGCTAGAAAAGTCTCTATACTTCAAAAATTCCCTAACATTTTGGTTATGATCTCCCAAGAAAGAGAACACCAAAGCAGAAATAATTCTGCATGAAAGCAGCCACAGCTATGGGAAGTGGGACAGTAAAGGATTTCTTGTAGTGCCATGGTGCAGCCAAGGGGCCACGGCTTAATGGCAGAGCATCTACTTAGCAAGCAGAAGATCCCGGACTGACTCCCTGGCATTTCTGGTTGAAATGAAGAGGTAGCAGCTGATGCGAAATAACTCCACCTGACTCCCTGGAGAGCCGCTGCCAGTCAGAGTGGACCTGGGCAGACCGAGAGTCTGACTCAGAATAAGGCAGTTTCATGTGTAGGTCTCCCACCCCCCAGTGCTGTTCTTCCAATCTGACCTGCAACCACACAGCTATGGTGTGCAAGCGGGGACACACACAGGTACCAAATCTCCACACTATTCTCCGCCAGCACTGCCACCACTCCCTCGGCGAACAGCAGCTCTTTACACCAAGAATGATTCAAATGTGGACTTTGCTGCCAGAGGATGAAGAGATGGCCAAAGGAAGACACAACTTTGAAAGGGGATTAGATAGAGATCCTTTTCAATCTGTCTTTGCATTCCATTTTAGTAACTGGTTGCTAATAAGATTTTGTTCCTGTCATTTCAGACAGACCAGTTTTAGTAACTGGCTCCTAGTGGAATTTATTTACCTGCTCATGCAAGACCACTTTTTTTGGATCAGCAAAGTCATTCTCCAGTCCTCCATTTTATCCTCAGTCATAATCCTGTGAATTAGATCTGGCTGAGATTGTGTGACTGGCCAGAGGTCACTCCAGGTTTCCATGGCAGATTGAGGATTCAAACCTTGGTCAAATAGATCCTAGGCAGATGCTCTAACCACTACACCACATGGACTGACAGCTCAGGGAAGTTCTTCCCACCTCTCCTTCGTAAAGGAGGCAATATGTTCTACTCTGTCTCTGCTGCCTTCCTCCTGAAGGTGGACCCTATGTGGCTTCCATCCTCTCCTGTCTTCCATTTTATATGCACAACAATGACCCTCACAGTGTGTGACAAGCCCAAGGTAACCGAGCAAGTTTCCATGGTTCAGCTGGGATTGGCACCTGGGTGTTATAGACTCTAAGACATTCTTAGCCACTTTTGAGAGAACCTGCTTTCTTCCATTTTCAGCCCCTTCACAGCATGTCTGAATCACTGTGGTATGCTGTTTAAAATCTTCATAATTCTTCCAACAGTGCTTTTTTCCTGCCCTTTTTTGCTACACAATCTCCCTCAGACCTAAAAAAAAATGTTCTAAGGTAAGCATTATAGTGCTTAAACTGCTATAGCACCACTGAGGTGCATTGACTTCATTAAACTATAGCACTCCTCTGGTTAAGAATGTCTTAGAGTCTATAACACCCAGGTGCCAATCCCAGCTGAACCATGGAAACTTGCTCGGTTACCTTGGGCTTGTCACACACTGTGAGGGTCATTGTTGTGCATATAAAATGGAAGACAGGAGAGGATGGAAGCCACATAGGGTCCACCTTCAGGAGGAAGGCAGCAGAGACAGAATAGAACATATTGCCTCCTTTACGAAGGAGAGGTAGGAAGAACTTCCCTGAGCTGTCAGTCCATGTGGTGTAGTGGTTAGAGCATCTGCCTAGGATCTATTTGACCAAGGTTTGAATCCTCAATCTGCCATGGAAACCTGGAGTGACCTTTGGCCAGTCACACAATCTCAGCCAGATCTAATTCACAGGATTATGACTGAGGATAAAATGGAGGACTGGAGAATGACGCCAGCCCCTTAGGTTCACGCGGAGGACAAATGAAGGCAGCCTAGAATGAGCCAAAGTTGATACTGGACCAAAAGGAATACTTTCAGAGAAATGACTGATGCTTTCAGGAAGAAGAGAGATCCATTTTTCACAGGTCCTTCTGTAGGAAATTGTTATATGATCCTGGCTACACAAAAAAGGACAACAGCTTTTTCTGTTGCTACAGCAGATATTCATGCAGGTTTTTTGGATAGTGGCAGAACTGCTCATTCCATATTCCAAATGGCCATTGAAGAAGATGACATTGCATCTATATGCTACCCTCAACTCTGAGCGGCTCACAATCTCCTTTCCCTTCCTCCCCCACAACAGACACCCTGCGAGGTGGGTGGGGCTGAGAGGGCTCTCTCAGAAGCTGCCCTTTCAAGGACAACTCCTGAGATAGCTATGGCTGACCCAAGGCCATTCCAGTAGCTGCAAGTGGAGGAGTGGGAAATTAAATGTGGTGTAGTGGTTAAAGCATCTGCCTAGGATCTGAGACCAAGGTTCAAATCCTTGATCTGCCATGTGAAAGCCAGTTTGGTGTAGTGGTTAAGTGCGTGGACTCCTATCTGGGAGAACCGGGTTTGATTCCCCACGCCTCCACTTGCAGCTGCTGGAATGGCCTTGGGTTAGCCATAGCTCTCGCAAGAGTTGTCCTTGAAAGGGCAACTGTTATGAGAGTCCTCTCAGCCCCACCCACCTCACAGGGTGTCTGTTGTGGGGGGAGAAGATATAGGAGATTGTAAGCCGCTCTGAGTCTCTGATTCAGAGAGAAGGGCGGGGTATAAATCTGCAGTCTTCTTCTTATCCAAGGTAAGAGACCACACACTTAACCACTACACCAGACTGTCTCACACACCAAATTGGCTCTAAACATTGTGAATGCAGCAACCTATGGGGTAGGTGAGTGGGCCAGACCTCTGGACAATAAAAGGGATGGGCATCTTTGGGTGTCTCTCCAGCTTCTTCTCTTCCTGCCAGCTGTTAGGAAAAGGAGGAGCCCTGGATTTCCCTTTCCCTCTCTTCTTGTGGAGGAGGGACATTAGCATCTAATTTTGAACCTGGCAGCCCTGCATATCAGGAAATCCAAAGAATGAAGCCAGATACATGCAGGAGGTATTTTTCTACCAGGCCAAGGACACACTGCCCACCCACCCCACCACCCCTTTGCAGAAAAATCCAAGCAGCAAAATTGCCCATGTAGACTTTTCGGAAAAGACTGAGATTTTGCAAACTTGTTGTGTTGACTTTCAGTTTGGGAATGGAGGAGAAGCCGCCAGGAGACCTCTGCAGGCAGAGCAGGGGATGCAAGGCCTGGTTCCATCACCCACCTAGGCCAACACCAAAAGAGCAGGGTGGGTGGCAGAGGAGTTGAAGTTGCCTCCACCACCCCAGCCCTGCAGGATGTCAGAGAGGAGGAATGGGAGCTGCTGCTGCCTGGCGCCATTGCTAGGCTTCCCAACCCTCCCACCCTGGCGGGGGACCCCAGGATTTCCACCTTCTTCCCCCGCTCCCCAAAAAAATGGAACCGGGGGGAGGGGGGAAATGGCGAGCCGCCCCATCCTGGAGCGGGCGAGGCCGCTGCGCTGCTGCCGCCCCCTCCCCGCCCACCGCAGCTGCTCCTCAGAGATGGGCCCAGGCTGAGCCCATCTCGGAGGAGCAGCCAAGAGGCAGCAGCAGCGCAGGCAAAACCAGGGGAGGGCGGAGGCAGGCCAGGAGCATGGCGAGCCGCGAATCCAGGCCCTTCTAGGACCCGGACTTGCAGCTCGCCATGCCCCCGGCCCGCCTCCACCCCCTCTCCAATTCCACCCCAGAGGCGAGGCGGAGCGGGCGAGGCCGCCGCTCCGCTGCCGCCCCCTCCCCCCCGCAGCTGCTCCTCCGAGATGGGCTCAGCCTGAGCCCATCTCGGAGGAGCAGCCACGGCGAGCGGAGAAGAGGCGGCAGATGCGCAGCGGCGTCGCCCGCTCCGAGACGGGGTGGCTCGCCACGCTCCCCGGCGCCGTTTCCTTCCTCTCCCCTAGCTCCACCCCAGTGTCTCCTGGCTCCACCCCCAAAGTCCCCAGATATTTCTGGGATTGGACTTCGCAACCCTAGCCATTGCCCAGTAAGCCAGACAGTGGAGGTAGTGGCCCCGTGAGAGGAAGGGGGAGGGAGGGAAAGGAGACCCCCTGTTTCTGCCCACCAATGAAGCAGGAGATGGCAGCACATTAGAGTGACTGTTCAGGGGTGAGCACAGCAAGCCAAGTGAGTAGGATGGGATTTCTTCCCCCCTCCCCATGTCTCAAGGTGCCCCTGCTTGTTATCACCAGATTTTCCAGGAATGTAGATTGTATCAGGGGTGGCCAAACTTGCTTTATGTAAGAGCCACACAGAATAAACAGCAGATGTTCAGGAGCCGCAACACTAGAAAAAAGGCAGGCAGGGAGATAGATGGGGGGAGGGAAGGGTAGAAAGAAAGCAACTTTAAATGCCTTCTCCAAGCCAGCTGATGGAGTGGTGGGGGCTTCGAGAGCCACACAACGTGTGTGGCAGAGCCACATGTGGCCCCTGAGCTACAGTTTCGCCACCCCTAGATTATATATTAGTATGACCATCTGTGCTGAGAGCCAGTGCATTGCACAAGGTGGTAGGACTTGAACTGATGAGGCCTGGGTTCAAATTCCTGCTCAGATATAAGAGTGCCCCCCCCTCCAGAATATCTGTGGACTGGATGGCATTATGCCCTCTCCCCCACACACACACTTGGTCCCTCCCCTCCCCAGACCTCCCCCTCCCCAGCTCTGCACCCAAACTCTCTGGGGTGAAGCTCACTTGCTCTGGGCCTGACTTCCCTCTCAGGGTCACAGTGAGGATAAAGCAGGAGCTCCCAGTTCCTTGGAGAAACAAAGGAGAGCAAGATGGCTGTGTGGATGTTGAAGGGCCTATAATGGTTTGAAAAGAGACACAAAAGCAACCGGAAGAGAAACCTTAAAGCAAGCAGAGGCCAGCAGAAGCCTGGCTACGCAAATCCACCCCTGGATTTTTCTGTCCTACTGCAGAGTTGTGGATGGATCAAGTCTGTAAATGACGGCACTATCTGGGACTTCTCTGGCAGTTATGAAATGGCTTCCCACCCCCCAAAAAACAAACAAACAAAGCATCAGCGTTTTCAACACAACGTAACTTTATAATAAGCATAACATCTTCTCAGTCTCTGGTACAGCCAAAAAACAAGTGCTATAAGCGCAGCAACCTGGATAGGAACAGGACCCTCAGAAAAGGCAAGCTGAACACAGGCAAGATCTAACAGTTGGTGCCCATTAACAAAAAGAGGAAGTCCCAAATAGTAACTGAAACATGCAGGGCCTCTTCTTCCTCTGTAGCAATTCCTCTCTTGTGCTTGAGGAGAATGAAGGCTGGAGAGATGGGGGTGAGGGGGGGTCTGTTCAGAGCTCTCCTGCATCTTGTACAATGGGAAAGGCATTACTATCAGTTCAAGAAGATACGAAGGGGCGGGGGGAAGGAATGCTGGGAAATGGAGGGGGAAATGTCTCCATTTTACCCCAGTCAGTTTTGGTGGCTGGAGACAGGAGTGGGGTTGCCAGCTTCCAGGTGGGGCCTGGAGATCTCCCACTTTTACAACTGATCTCCAGCTGGCAGAGATCAGTCCCCCTGGAGAAAATGGCTGCTTTGGAGCATGGACTCTATGACATTGTACCATGCTGAGTCCCCTCCCCAAACCCCACCCTCTCCCAGATCTACCTCCCAAAGTTTCCAGGTGTTTTCCAACACAGACCTGGCAACCCTAGACAGGAGAGGTCTTTACAGGTATGGAGAAATAATATTCCCGATGGTCCTGGTGTCAAGAAAAAGTCCTATGAAGAGATTTGGAGGTGGCCTTTTTTATACACCCAAAAGAAGGGCAGGAGGGTCTCTCCATGGAAGGAGGCTCCAGAGAACTCGTAGAGAAGGGCTGCTCGGTCAGCATCAAAAAAGGCCACTCGCCCCCCAGCATAGTTCAGGCACACTCGGATCCTCTTCAGCTCCCCAATCACAGTCAGGGGAGGGTAATGTTTTTTTATATAAGCCTTGTGCATCCCTGAACACTTCCCCACAGCCCAGATCCCTTCCACAGGAGTAAAAGTGAGGCCTCCCTTCCTCTTCACAGACTTTCTGGCCACCCCCACAGCCCATTCTTCCTCACTTCCCACAAGGACTTCCCAGAAATGGCAGCCTCCTGTGAATCCCTCACAGCCCAGCACAGCAGCATGACTTTCAAATCGCTCAGGTTTGTTGGGCAGAACTTGAGCTTCTTCTCCTCGTCTCACACTTTTCTGACCCTCAGAAAGGATGAGCCTTTTATACGCTGTGTCCGGATCCAGAATCACATTTGCTGTTGGAGGAAGATGACAGAACAAGAAGTAAACTGGCATCAGCTGGGGGATTTCACCCACTGGCCTGTTTGGCTTCCTTCTCCTGCCAGTCGTGGTCTCCTCCCACCTCTGCCACCCTCTCCTTGGTCATCAGGCTCCCCTGCCTGCTCCTGCCCTTCTAAAAGCTTCAGAAGACAGACAATGTACACAACAAGCACCCACAGGGACACCATCTATTTCCTCCCGTATCCCATCCTGAAAAGAGAACTATGAAGGAGAGAGAAAAAATGGCAATTTCAGTCACAGGTTTCTTTGGTTAGAAATCACACACAAGGGGTTTGTACGCATGCGTTAACTAAGCCGGCTGTGTGCTCGTCCTCCCCTTCGAACTGGAATTTTAAATAGCTCAAAAGAATGTAAATAGCTCTTTGGCAAGTCTATTTGAAGAACGAGCTTACTTACGAAGGTCTGAAGATTATAAGAATTCCTTTCTGGGGTCCCAGAGGGTAAGACAACAACTTTTACTATCAAATTAATGAGGCAATGCCCTGGTTAATTACTCAACGGTCGCGGGTAACTCCAGAAAATAATTATCATGGCTAAGACAATTAAAGACCTTTCTGAGCAGATATCAGCTTTTCAGACTTTAATAATGTCGTCCCAGGACCAGATGAGATCTGAAATTAAATCACTCAGGGATGCTTTTACAGAGTTGAGGGCAGAGCTCAAGGACATACGGAACATTGCAATCTCTGCTAATGACCTGGCCTTATCTAATAAACAAAAAATACTCCAGCTGAATTCGCAACTTACAGAGCTCTCTGATCGTAACAGAAGAGCGAATCTGATCCTGGGTGGAATTTCAGAGGAAATAAATAATAAGCTCCTGGAAGGAACCCTTATAGACTGGATGGGTGAGCAAGGAGTCACTCTGCAATCTCAGGATATTGAGAGAGCTCATAGACTGCAAAGGAGACAAGATGGGGGTGCCCCAAGGGAAGTCATAATTAAATTTTCAAGGGAAAAGACTCAGCAGACAGTTTTCAAGACTTTGAAAAAAAGGAAAGACCTTTCTTTTAGAGGAAGGAAAGTTTGGGTGAGAGAAGACTTCTGCCAGGAAACCATCAGAAAGAGAAGGCTAATGAGACCCTTTGGGCAAAAATTATATGACAACAAGATTAAATTCTCTTGGGGGTACCCCTCCTCAATAATTATTTTTAAAGACGAAAAAAGGCTGGTGGCCCGCAACCCTAAAGAAGCAAGAGATCTCCTCACTCGCCTGGGCATCGCCACAGACGACCTGAGAGACCCGAGAGAGGAAGAAGAAGAAGAAGAAGAAGAAACAGTGGAGCTCGATGTGGACCCGGGAGAAGGAAGCTCAAGTAGACAAGAGAAAAGGCCAAGAACGGACTACTAAAGGGAAGTATAAAATATTTTGAGCTAAATTTAGCTATAAGCTTGAAGGGGAGGGCGGGATGCGTGCCCCCTGGAAGGTGGAAGACAGGATGATGGTTTCATCCAAGAAGTTGTCTGTGCCACAGGGGAAGGGAATAAGGGGGGGGGAGTTCAGTAAGAAGTATAGAAAAATACCCTCAGCCATTAGGGCCCAAGTCTGTTACATATAAAGAGAATGGATAGATCTTTAAGAGTCCTTTCACTGAATGCGAATGGTCTATCATCAAATCTTAAGAGATTCAGAGTAATTAAAATGGCTAAAGAACAAAGAATAGATTTGTTGTGCCTACAGGAAACTCACAAAAAAATAAATGATAGAAAACCATTGATAAAAGATTTGAGGTGGCAGGTTTTAGCAGAAGCAAGAGGGTCTTCCAAAGCTAGAGGCGTGGCTACATTGATTCGTAACGATATTAAGGTGGAGAACATGGAAAAATTAGTAGATAAGGAAGGTAGATACCTCTTAGTTAAGTTTAAGCTGGAAGCCATAAAAATCACTATAGTAAATGTTTATGCACCAAATAAAAGACAAAGGAAATTCTTAAACTTGGTTTTTAAGAAGATACAACAGTTTTCAGAGGGCGAACTAATCGTAGTGGGCGACCTAAATATGGACATAACCAAGAACAATAGTATTAACCTAAGAGATTGGGGCTTGAAGGACGCTCATGAGTTCATCAATACGAGACCCAGTTCGACACATATTTCTTGTAGACATAAAACAGCATCCCGCTTAGATTATATAATTTTGGAAAAAAATAATAATATGGTGGTTAAAGAGATCAAGACCCATCCAATTTTGATTTCTGACCATGCCCCTCTAACTATTGAATTAGAATTAAATCTTCCCTCGAAAAATAGACCTTGGAGGTATAACAACTTGGTAATGACAAAAGAAGAGGATAGGGAATACTTAATGACACAGTTAAAATTATATTTTAAGGAAAATAGAGGAACTGTGTCAACTAATATATTGTGGGACGCTGCTAAAGCGGTAATAAGGGGCCATTTGGTTAGGAAGGAAAAAGACATAAAAAGTGAATGGTATAAAAAAAGGCAAATAAAACTTAAGGAATTGGAGGAGTTACAAAAAGAAATAGTGGGAAAGTGTAATCCTAGTTTACAGATTAGAATTAAAGAGATTCAAAAACAGTTGGAGGCCCTAGATATGGCAACAATGTGGAAAAAGGAAATAATGGTTAAGAACGACTTCCAGAGGAATAGCATTAATACAGCAAAAAGATTAGCTAATTATTTGAAAGTTAAAAAGGCAAAACAATCAATTAGAACTATTAAAATTAATAATAGTACAACTCAAAACTCTAAGGAAATCACTAAGGCATTTGAAGACTTCTATAAAAATTTATATAAGAAAAAGAATATAACGGAGGTGTGGGATGCACCTAAGCTAATTATAGAGGAGGAAGCAAAAGCCTCACTGGGTGCTGAGATTACACTCCAAGAGATAAAGGAAGTAATAAAAGCGCTCAAAAAGGGTAAATCACCAGGGCTGGATGGCTTTACTTCTGACTTTTATAAAGAAATGGTAGAAATTATAGCACCTGAATTGCAGGTAGTTTTTAACGAAGTCTTGGAAGGAAAGAAAGCCCCGGACTCATGGAAGGAAACAGAAATAATTTTGATATTAAAGCCCCAGAAAGATCCGGAAGAAGTAGGTTCATATAGGCCCATTAGTTTACTAAATCAAGATTATAAGATTTTTGCTAAGGTTTTAGCAAATAGACTTAAGAGAGTTATCCCGTCAATCATAAAAGGGGACCAATACGGTTTTATTGAGGGTAGATCTATTGCCCATCCTATTAGAAATATCTTAAATGTATTGCACCATGGCCAAAAGAAAAAAATAGCTCTATTAAAATTGGATGTTTATAAAGCCTTTGATACTCTCTCACATGAATTTTTGTGGCAAATATTAAAGAAGATAGGTTTAGAGGAACGGTTCCTACACGCTATACAGGAAATATACAACGGAGGTAAGGCCAAAGTTAGAGTCAACACTGACCACTCACAAGCGTTCCCAATTCAAGGGGGGGTAAGACAAGGCTGTCCACTGTCCCCGCTTTTATTTATAATAGCTATAGAGCAACTAGCAGAGCGAATTAGGAATGCCGGGAGAATAGAGGGGTATAAGTCAGGTATTGAAGAAATGAAAATTAATTTATTTGCGGATGATATCATAGTAATTATGTCTAATCCAAAAGACGGAGTTAAAGAGATTAAGATAATTTTAGAGGATTTTGAAAAGTGTTCAGGGCTCGGAGTGAATATGGCAAAATCAGAAATTCTATACCTTAATGTTAATAGAGAGGAAAAACAGGAAATAAATAGGATTACGAATATAGGAATGGGAGCCAAGAGATTAAAATATTTAGGGATAGTCCTCCAAAAAAATATGGATAAAATGATAAAGGAGAACTATGGTAAAATATGGAAAAAAATAGAGAGGGATATGAATAATTGGAATCATAAAATACTAGGGATATCATCTAGAATAAGATCTCTTAAAATGTTCATGATACCAAAGTTAATGTATTTATTCCAAACGTTACCCTTAGGTTTGAGGAAAAATCAAATTGAACAATGGAATAAAGCAATCAAAGTGTGGATTTTTAATAATAAAAACAGTAGGTTTCATAAGAGAATTCTATACAACCTTAAATCAGAATTAGGTTGGGGAATCCCAAATTTAAGTAAATATTATGAGGCCTTCCAACTAAGAGCGTTATTAGATTTGAGTGAGGATAAGGTACAGAAGTGGATTAATTTTGAGAATGCGGTCAACAGTGGCATTGGAAAATTTGGAATTTTTTCCACAGTGTCAACAAAAGATCTAAAATTAGCTCTAGGGCCCAGAAGAGCAGCATTAGAAACCTGGATGAAATGGTACCCACAGTGGCTAGGGAAGGTTTCAAGGTGGAGCCCCCTGGAAGCTGTTGTTAAGGAGGTGCATGCTATAAAATGGTGGGAAAGGCTTAAAAATAAAGGCTATTTTAGAGTGGACGATATGTTTAGGGGTGGTAAGCTAAAACCCTTACAGGACATTATAGAAGATTTAGGTAATCAATACTGGTTAAACATAGCAGGCTTGCATAAGAGAATTAAGATGATCAGTGAAAAGGGAGAGCTTTGGTTAGACACTCCAATGGAAGAGATATATAAGGTGATGGCCAAACAAAGGAAGGGTCTAGTGGGGTTATTATACAGAAAAATGATTTCAAATAAAGATAAAATAATAGTACATTTACAAAAGATTTGGAGTCATGAAGGTCAGTTAACAGAGGGGTTGGCTGGGAAAATCTTGGATGGTTTAGAAAGGATTAAAGTAACCAAATTTAAAGAACTGGAATATAAATTTTTCACAAAATGGTACAAAACTCCCGCACAAATAGCCAATATATTCCCAGGAGTGAGCTCCAAGTGCTGGCATTGCAAACAATTTAAGGGTTGGTTTGCACATATGTGGTGGGAGTGTGAAGAGGTTAAACCCTTTTGGGGGGAAATTATTCAATTTATTAGAAAAGTCTGCAATGTACCATTAACCATTGGCTTTAATATGATGATGTTAAGCACAATAGGAAGTCCGGCACTAAGTAGACCCATGCAAAACCTTGTCAAGGCAATGATACTAGTAGGGAAGGCGGTCATCGCTTTGGGGTGGAAAGATAAAAGTAAATGGTCAATAGAAATCTGGCACAGCTATTTGTTTGATTACATACAGTCTGACATCGTGGCAACAATCAACAAGGATTCCACGTGGGAAGATAAAGCCAAGGAAATCGAGACCAGATGGAACCCTTATTTAGAGTGGATCTCAGGAGAAACAAGGAAGGACATTCAGTGGAAGATCAGGACTCTGTGCCCTTGGCTGAGGGGAAAAGACTAAGAGAAGATGGGGAGGGTTGGGGGGGGAGGGTTATTTGTAATTTCAACATCCATATCCTGTAATGGCCAATTGTACTAAAGACAATAAAACATAAAAATATTTATTAAAAAAAAAGAAATCACACACAAGAACAGAAGATTTGTCTTCCTTCTTGCTGGTCCTGGGTGTAGTGTATTGCAAGGATGTCTTACAACGTCCTAACGATATAATGCAATAACGCTAAACCTAGCCACGCGTGGCCATGCGCAGAAGCGACTGGGGCTGCCCCCAGGCGACTCCGCACAGAGCGCGAAGTACCCCGCCAATCACCAGCTGTGGCGGGAAGTTTAACTGGCCAGGATTGGGCTGGCCAGTCTGGGAGGTTGTTCCGGGAGATGTATATAAGCGGGACCCAGCCCGCGTGTTCCCTCTCTTGTAACGTGCCCGCATTAAAGCATGTTGCCCTACCAACGTCTCCTGTCTCAGTACGTTACAATGGCGACGAAGGTGGGATTCTAGCCACATCGGCTACACCGGAGACAAGGGCAACCCACAGGCCACGACCGCCACCGCAGCCACCATGGCTAACCAGAGCGGAACCACCGGTCACGTCGAGGCGTTCGATCCCACGAATCCAGAGGGCTGGGAGTCCTACTCGGAACGGGTTGAATGCTACCTGAGGGCCAACCGAATCACAGAGGACAGCATGAAGAGGGACGTTCTCCTGAGCGTCTGCGGGGCGGCCACGTTCGAGATCGCCAAGGGTCTCTGGGCCCCCGGCAGACTCACCGAGAAGTCCTATGAGGAGATCGTCAGGCTCCTCACTGGCCACTTCTTGCCTCAACCTTCACGGGTGGCCCGCTGGTTCCTCTTCCACAGGAGGGACCAGGCAGCAGGAGAGTCGGCCGCCGACTACCTGGCAGCCCTACGCCAGATCGCAGGCATCTGCAACTTTCCTCAGCTGGAGGAGACCCTGGCCGATCGGTTCACGTGGGGCCTTCGCGACGAGAGGCTCCAACAGAAGCTCTTCGCGAAGGACGAGCTCACCCTCCAGAGCGCCTTCAGCGAAGCCGTGGCGTTCGAGAGAACCACAAGGACCTTCCCTAAGGCGAGGACCGACGCAGTCCACCATGAGGAGCTGGACCCCGACCGTTAGGAAGAGGTAGAAGCGTTCCAGCTGCGCCGCCCAGCAGGGGCAACCAACCGAGTGCCACAGCGACCCTGAATGGCGGAGAGACCACCCGCAACGAAGTGCGCCAGCTGCGGCGACCCCCACAACCAAAGGGACTGCCAGTACAGGACCTGGGACTGCAGGAGCTGTGGGAAGACCGGCCACATTGCACGGGCTTGCCGAGCCAAGTCCAACCGCCGGAGACCGACCACGCACCATGAGTCCGCAGAGTCTCACTCCACCGCCTCCACCACCTTACAGGTACTGAACTTGCCCCTGGCCACCCCCGACAAGATCAAAATGGCGGTCCTCATTGAAGGAGCCCCATGCCAAATGGAGGTGGACTCAGGCTCCTCCATTTCCATAATTGTGGAGGAGACCCTGAGGAAACTGTGCCCCCGCCAGCGGATTCCACTGAGGCCGGCGGACTTCATACTGCGGGACTTTCAGAAGAACCCAGTTCAAATCGTGGGGTGGGCCCGGGTACAAGTAGAGAGGGGGTCCTTCAGAGGCCCGCTGGACATCCTGGTGGTAAAGTGCCAGCTTACCTATCTGCTGGGACTGGCATGGTTCAAACCCTTGGGGATCCGTTTGGTGGGAGTGGGGCAAATCCTAACACCCGAAGGGTTCGGGGAGGTATGCCGCGAGTTCCTCGACGTGTTTGACGGTTCCCTGGGGAGCTACAAAGGGCCGGCCATCTCCCTACCGCTCGACCCGACAGGCCGATCCGGCTCAAGGCCAGGAGGGTCCCGTTCGCCTTGAAGCCCAAAATCGAGGCCGAACTGGACCGCCTTATGGCCCAAGGGGTCCTGGAACCGGTGGATTACGCCGCGTGGGAGACCCCCATAGTAACCCCGGTCAAGCCCAACGGGGAGGTGCGGATTTTTGCTGACTATAAGTGCACAATAAATAAAGCACTTCAGGACAATCCCTACCCCGTACCGGTGGTGAGCCACGTATTGGCTGCCCTAGCCGGGTCAAAGATCTTCGGGAAGCTGGATCTGGCACAGGCCTACCAACAGCTCCCGGTGGACGCCAAAACGGCTGAGGCCCAGACCATAGTGACCCACAGGGGAGCCTTCCGGGTGAGGAGGCTACAGTTTGGGGTCAGCGTAGCTCCAGGGATTTTCCAAAGTATAATGGATCCCCGGAGTCCAACCGTTCTTTGATGACGTTTTAATCGCCGCCTCGGACTCCGAAGAATTCAGCAACCGCCTAAGAGAAGTGCTCCGCCGGTTCCAAGCAGCGGGGCTCAAGGTCAAGAGGGAGAAATGTTTGCTAGGGGTACCGCGGGTGGAGTTCCTGGGATTCGCCGTGGACGCAGCAGGAATCCACCCGATGGAGGAAAAGACCCGAGCCATCGTACAAGCCCCGGCCCCCACCTGCAAAGCGGAGCTACAAAGCTTCTTGGGGTTGCTCAATTTTTACCATTCGTTCCTCCCCCACAAGGCAGCCGTCGCAGAACCACTACACCGGCTGCTGGACAAACAAGCCCCTTGGGTATGGGGCAAGCAACAAGCCGCCGCGTTTCAGGTAGTTAAGGACATTCTGGTTTCCAATGCGGTGCTTCACCATTTTGATGAGCGCCTCCCGGTCATCCTGGCTTGCGATGCGTCACCTTATGGGGTGGGCGCAGTCCTGGGGCACCAACTGCCGGACGGGAGGGAGGTACCAGTGGCCTACTACTCCCGCACACTCACACCGGCAGAGCGCAATTACATGCAAATTGATAAGGAGGCTCTTGCCATCGTGGCGGGGGTCCACAAGTTCAATGACTACTTGTATGGGCGGAGGTTCACCATAGCCACCGACCACAAGCCACTACTGGGTCTGCTAGCCCCGGACCGCCAAACCCCCCAAATCCTGTCGCAGTGCGTGTTGAGGTGGAATCAATTCCTCAACTCTTACATGTACACACTGGTCCACCGGGCAGGCAAGGCTATGGGCCATGTGGACACGCTCAGCCGTTTGCTGCTACCTGACATGGACCCAGCCCCAGCCCCCGCACACCATGTCATGTTGGTCGAGACGCTCCCAGAGCAGCCCCTCCACGCCGCGGAGGTTGCGAAGGCCACCGGGAAAAACAAAACACTGGCAAGGGTTCTCGACTGAGTGGTGAGGGGTTGGCCGGAAGGGAACATGGGGGAAGAGTTCAGGCCATACAAAACAAGGAGGGAGGAACTAGTAACCCACAAAGGGTGCATCTTATGGGGAAGCAGAGTGGTGGTCCCCCCTCCCGCTACAGAAGCGAGTTCTGGAGTCGCTCCACGAGACCCATCCCGGCATAGTTAGAATGAAGGCCTTAGCAAGGAGCTACATCTGGTGGCCGGGGATGGATGAAGAGATCGAGAACTGGGTTCGAAGGTGCAGCGTGTGCCAGGAGTCGCGCCCCAAACTGCCCAGTGCCCTTGCCACATGATGGGAAACCACTAGGAAACCTTGGTCAAGGCTCCACCTAGACTTCGCAGGGCCATTCCAGGGACAGATCTTCTTGATCATAGTGGACGCCTACACTAAATGGCTGGAGGTCATCCCAGTAGCATCCACCTCGTCAGCAGCCGCAATCCGAGCGCTGCGCAGGGCCCTGTGCACCCACGGCATCCCAGACACTATAGTTTCGGATAACGGGGCAGCTTTTACCTCTGGGGAATTTCAGGCGTTCCTACAGAGGTACCTGATCAAGCACATATGGTCCGCCCCATTCCACCCGGCCACCAACGGCCAGGCTGAGCGTATGGTGCGCACTACTAAGGAAGCCCTGGGCCGGATCGTGCAGGGCGACTGGGACCACAGACTAGCCGCATTCCTGTTTGACAACAGGATAATCCCCAACCCAGTCACCGGGGTTAGCCCGGCGGAACTCCTCATGGTGCGCAAACTCACTACGAGATTAGACCGGTTGCATCCCGACCGAGCCTCAGACACCCGCGGGTCCCCCGAGATCAGGGACGCAGCCAGGGGTTTCTTTGCAGGGGATCCGGTGTTCGCCCGAAACTACGCTAGGGGACCGGAATGGCTAGCAGGTCGGGTGCTGCGGGTAATAGGGTCCCGCCACTATGAGGTATCCACTGAGGGGGGCCAGATCCTAAGGCGGCACATCAACCAAATGCGCCGCCGCACCCTACCGGAAGTGCCTACAGAAGCGGGGGAGGCAGGGCCCGGAGAAGAGCCAGCCAGGGGTCGGCCAAAGACAGCAGCAGCACCAGCACCGATCCTGCCCACACACGAACCCCCAAGACCGGCGGATCCCGAGCGACCAGCAGAGCCAGACCTACAGCCCGCAGCCGCATCACTCCCCGGAGAGACTCCAGCAGCCGAAACAACCCCTACACCACAAGCAGTCCCTAGACGATCAACCTGGGAGCGCCGGGCTCCCGCCTACCTGCAGGACTATGTACAACAACTAGGGGGGAAGGAGTGTAGTGTATTGCAAGGACGTCTTACAACGTCCTAACGATATAACGCAATAACGCTAAACCTAGCCACGCGCGGCCATGCGCAGAGGAGACTGGGGCTGCCCCCAGGCGACTCCGCGCAGAGCGCGAAGTAACCCGCCAATCACCAGCTGTGGCGGGAAATTTAACTGGCCAGGATTGGGCTGGCCAGTCTGGGAGGTTGTTCCGGGAGATGTATATAAGCGGGACCCAGCCCGCGTGTTCCCTCTCTTGTAACGTGCCCGCATTAAAGCATGTTGCCCTACCAACGTCTCCTGTCTCAGTATGTTACACTGGGGTGGGGCAGTCTCTACTTCTGGGAGAAGCTCATTCCTGGAGACCGGGAGAGTCCAGAAGCTTGCAATTCCGGGAGGGGAGGGGCTTCTCTCCCAGGCTCCAGTCTGGCCCCGAAGCAGCACAACTCCCTCTCCAAATGATCAAACATGAAATCAGACCTCCAATAAAATGGTCCAAAAAAACCTCCAACCAACCACACAGAGAACAGGGTGAAGAACTCACAAGAGACGCCCACCAGTTCAGGAAACTGAAATTGAGGCAAAGAAGCCCCATAGAGTCAATACAGCACACCCACTCTGGCTCAAGTGCCTTCTGAGAAAGGGAATTCACCCCCTTGGATGGGAAGAGACTGCCCTACTCTAGGACCACCGACAAGGAAGATGCACAGTGAGACAAATCTTCCATTCTCCAGTGGTCCGGGGTGGGGAAATCTCCACATCTGGCACATATGAAGCAGCATGCCTCAGAGAGGGGAAGAATCTCAGACTCTAGCCTGAAAAGGTATGCTCCAGGACCATTTTCTTCCAAAAGTAGTCTCAGCTGAGTCCATTTTGTCAATTCTGTAATGATGAGTGGAGCAATTTCCAGGCTGCAGCCCTACAGACCACCTCAAAGAAGGGAAGGACCGGATAAAGCTGAGGTTTCTGCCCCTCTGAGGGAGTGGGCTGTAACACCCAAAGGGGGATCCAGTCTCCTGGATTTATATGCCAGGAAAATGCAGCCTCTGACCCATCTGCTAGTGGTGGATGCGGAGACCTTATGGCCTAAGGAACATTCCCTAAAAGGAATCAAATCTATTCGAAACAAACAATTAAATGCCTCCAAAAGTGAGGGAAAGAAATGCTCGCCATAGGACAGGGTCAGGGAAATAGTGGCCACAGAGGTTGGGAAAATCTGGATTCTCCCACCCACATAGCAGCTGCCCGAACTTCACTGCAATCCTTTCCAAAACTCCACTGGAAACTTGGTTTAAGTAAGCTGGGAAAACCCAGAAGGTGCCTGAATGCAATGGAGAAGCAGGGAGAAAACCTGCTACACATTGAACAAGGGGCAGAGCTAGAACTGACAGAAATATCCTTGGTACTTAATTCAAATTGCTCCCACCCCCAACTGCTACAAAAATTAATGCCTGTTCTGGTATCCGCAGTGGAAATTTTAAAAGAATTGCAATATTACCAGTTGGAACTTTTTCTGGACTGGAGTTACCAACATGGAGCTATTGAACATCAGGCATGATCTACTCTGGGCTGGCAAACCTGATGCCCCACCTTTGGCAGGAGAATAGCGAGACTTTTCTTATGGAACTCAGTCAACCTGTTGCCCAGCAACCATTCTCCCATCACTTAAATATGGCGGCAGGTTTCATCCCCTCAACCTTTTCTTTCACCCTTACCAACATCCTCGGAACAAGAAGGAACTGGCTGTGGCAGGGAGCATAAGATTTTGAGGAACAAAACAAGAGCATTCAGTTGTGTTATCTCTGAGAACACCAAGTGGGAGAACACAAATTGTAAGGTGAAGCTTTTTAGTTTAGAAATAATTGATCAGTTTATGAAGAAAAATGTACCTTTCTGCGGATGAAGTCCAGAATCCAGAGTGTCTGAGGAAGCAAAGGAATGGAAAGTGAGCAGCAGGCCCTTCTTGTGACAAAAATACCAGCTAATAATACTATTTTCTTTTGGGGAGGGGAGGGGCATGATACAGCCCAATGTTGTCAAACTGCTGAAGCTAAGCTGAGTACTTGGATCGACCAAAGAAGACTCTGCAGAGGAAGAAAATAGCAAACACTTGTCTTGATCACCTCCTGGTGGGGGTTGCCAGAAGTCATTTGTGACTTGATGGCACATAGGTACATATCTCTTCTGAGTTACAACTTAAGGCTCAAGTAGAAACTATCTTGGGGGTGGGGGATTGCGTACAAATATTCAGATTTGTGTTCACAAGTCACTGGAGTTGAGATTCATGTAATAGAAAGTACGCTAAGGACTGCAGCCCAAGGGTCCAATCTGGCTAAATTTAGGATGCTTCTAGACAGAGGCTCCCAGCACATGAACATATGAACATATGAAGCTGCCTTCTACTGAATCAGACCTTTGGTCCATCAAAGTCAGTATTGTCTTCTCAGACTGGCAGCGGCTCTCCAGGGTCTCAAGCTGAGGCTTTTCACACCTATTTGCCTGGACCTTTTTGCCATACTGAGCTGAGTTACACTCTTCAGACTCACTGATTTCAATGGGCTTCGAAGGGTATGACTCTACTTTAAAACCAGTCTGTCCCCTTGAGACCATTGTGTGGGCTCTGCTACGACATATTCAACCAAACACAAACATCCAATCAAAGGGATCAGTTCTGATAAGTCTGATTTGGTCACAGACACATTGCAAATAGAAGGGGGGGGGAGTGTCCCTGAAATGGATCCAGCGGCTGTTTCATTAAAAATAGGTGCCTAAAAGAGCAGTTTCCCTCACTGTCATTTTAGGTGCTTGTTTGACCATCTACCTCACCATGTGCCCTTGCATGGTTGCAGTTAATGATTAGAGAACAACAACATAATATGATCTCGAGAAGTCCATGTAATGCAATTCTGAGCTGAAGTTATGGCAGAATTTTGATCAGAAAACTTTCCATGGTGAACTAAAATGGCCTTCTGAACTGACACATAAACTCCCCACGTTCCTGGGTCTGTCAATGATATAGCCAGCCTGGGACATACTAAAACACATCTGGCCCACTCTAATGTCCAGTCTGAAACTCCAGCAGTGTTTCTTCATTACCTTTGAGTTGCTTCTTGATGCCCTCCAAAAGGAGATTGAAATCTGAGAAGTCCCAGATGTGCCACTTCAGGGCAAGTGGAATAGCCACTGGATTCTCAAACGACTCCTTGTCTTCATACCTGGAGAAAATCCCATTAGGGTACCATCCATGCCATTCAGAATCTCCCTCCCTCCCCTCCGCCCCAAGTGGGTCAGAGAAGCAGAGGAAGGAACTGGCAGAAAGCCAAGGGAAACAGGCTGATGCTGAAAGCACTGGAAGGTGGGCGGGGTCTTGAAGAGGAGTGCACAGCTCCTGCTTTGTTAAGAACTGGCTACACTAAGCCTATTGGTTACTGTGACAGGAATTACTAAGTACTCATTACATTTATTATAATAAAGACAGGTAAATCAAAGATTACAAGTCATAAACAGACACACAAAAGGGTAAAGTCCTTTCTCTGAAAAAATTCCTCAATGATGGTCCAGATTCCAGTGTGGACTTCAATACCATGAAGTAAGTTGCAATTTCTTGAATCTCATGAAAGGTATCATTAGGATGCTCTGTATTCTCAGTGCTGGGGGGGGGGGCAACAGTGGGAGGGTTTCTGGTGTCCTGGCCCCACTGGTGGACCTCCTGATGGTACTTGGGTTTTTTGGCCACTGAGTGACACAGAGGCCGTTTTCCCACTTAGCGTTTGCTCCCCTTATTCCCCGGCGCAATTATCTCCGGATCACTTTTTTCGGTTTCCCACTAGTGACTCTTTGCGGAGTCGCCCTCCCTGAAGCGCCGGCTCAAATCGTTTTCCCACCGGCGTTTTCCCAGTGGCATCGACTGGAGTCGATGCCCTGTCAATCATTTTTTTTTTAAACGTCATTCTAGTTGCGTAATTACGTAACAACGTAACAACGCGACAACGTGATAGAGAATCCCCTTTTTCGCGGGCAAACCATCACGTGACGGCTCTGTTTTAATACTGGCCGCAGCGGCGTCCTCCACACTGCCTCGTATCGTCAGAAGCATTCACAATGGAGAATCCTGATGACGAGACTATGGCGCTGCTTTATTCAGCAGTGGATATTCTGATTTTGTGTATCTACGCCGCGCGCCAAGTGCTCCGCACCGGAGAAAAACTCCTCGCTCATGGACTTGGATCACCGAAATCTCTGGCCGCCTCTAGGAAGTCTGACGCCCGGCTTCGGCTGATTAGAGGTGGCAGTCGCCGCCAGCAACGTAGATGGCACTACCTTGCCGGTATCCGGTTCGCGCCCAGGTATTGGGTGTTCCCCCGTGAACTCGGCTGGTGGGAGAACTTTGTGCTTGTGTACTGGGGCGACGAGCAATGGCTGGATAACTTCCGGATGACCAGAGGGACCTTTATGGAGATTTATGCCGCTTTGAAGGACAAGCTGGAAAGGCAAACCACAAGGATGAGGTCTCCGGTCCACCCTGAGAAGCGGCTCGCGGTAGCGCTGTGGTACCTCGCTACCGGAAGCGCCTATCGGGAAGTCGGCACGCAGTTCGGGATCGGCGTTACCACCGTCCATGGGATTGTGATGGAGATCTGCGAAGCCATCGAGAAACGTTTGTTCTCAAAGGTCGTGTGCCTCGGTGACGACATCGGAACGGTGTGTATTTTTTTTTCTTTTCCCTAGTTTTGCGTTATAACGTAACATCGATATATCTGACCCTGATGTGATTCTCTATTGCTAATACAGTGGAAGTTGAAATATCCCTGATCCATTGTACTCCATTTCTCTACAGATTATGGATGGCTTCGGTAAGCTCGGTATGCCGCATACGGTGGCTGCTGTGGATGGATCGCACATCCCGATACGGGCGCCTGGGGGCAAATCGGAGGAGTTCTGCAACCGGAAGATGTTCTGCTCCATGATCCTCCAAGGCACGGTTGATCACACAGGACGCTTCGTGGATGCAGAGTTCGGCCACAGCGGAAAGACCAACGATGCCTTTGTTCTCGCGAACAGCCATCTCTGCTCTGGCAATGATGCAGGGCTCTGGGTTCCGGGGAACCCCACGGTGACTTTGGGAAATGTAACCATACCTGCGCTTGTATTGGGCGACGGAGCGTACCCCCTTAGACCGTGGCTGATGACCCCGTACAGGACACCCGTCGGGCCCGTGCAGAAGCACTTTAACAAGCAACACGCCAGGGCCAGGAACGTGGTGGAGCGTGCTTTCGGGAGGCTTAAGGCTCGCTGGCGTGTCCTGCTAACGCGAATGAACGCGCAGTACCGGAGTATTTTCTCCATCGTGACCGCATCTGTGACTCTGCACAATATTTGTGAGGGAAAGGGACATGCGGTCAACCTGGACATTCCAGATAAGGAGATAACGCTCCTCCCAGACCAAGAAGAACCAGACTTCAGGGTTATAAACAGGAGGCAGTTAGAGAGTGGGAGGACTGTGCGGGATGCTGTCGCAGAATATATTTATCAAAGGAGATGATTCTTCGGCTTTCCGTCCCCCATGCCTCTCGCTGCCGCTGCCCTTGAATGAAAGACTGCTTTTCCGGTGCTGCGAAGTTACGCTGTTTCAATCGTTCTATGTATAATCGCCTTAACGTTATACCTGCGTTTGTTTGTACTGCTTCCCGTTTCAGCGAATAAAGCTTTGGGCATTATAAACTGCATAGTGTTCATTTACTTTGGTTGCGGTTGGGGGGGGGGGCAATATTTCGGTGCACCGGTGGTCCTACACGTGCTCCTGGGCTGGCTCTGTTTTTGCCTTGCCGATCATAAAATGCCTTCCCCATGATTGGATGGATGAATTTTGATTTTGCACTTTCTGGCAGCGACCCCTTCCTTCTTTATTACTGCTTTATGGCAGTACAGTACAATTTCCCCACCCACCCTCACCCTTCTAGTTTCTGATATGCCTTACTGGTGGAATGTGTGCCATGGGGAGGCACCAGGTCTGTGCACAGACTACCACCCACACCCACCCATCCCAGTTCTGATAAGCCTTGCTGGTGTAAAACCATTCTTATCAGGAACTATTTGGATACTAAATAAATAAATCACTTAAAATGTTCTATGGCTTCTTTGTGCTTTGTTTATATTTTCATTATTATTGTTTGTATTTTAATTTGCTATTGAACAATATAGCTACTGGGAAAGTTTTTTATAAATATTTTAAATCAAATAAAATTTGAAGTTGTATGTATTTATTTACATTATACTTATATCCTGCCCATTCCATACAGACTCGAGGCAGCTAACAGCATAACATAGACAGTAAACAGACAATATTAAAAGAGTTGAACAATCAGATACACAACAATGGTGCTACTTCAGGCAGATCATATAATATCTTCTTTCTCACACGCACAGATCATGGGCAGTTTGTAATAAAAGCGCTATTGATCCAGGTGTGGTTGCAGCCCTCCCCTATTAGATGTAATATGCAATCCTACAACCATAAAGGAGAAGGCTCAAGAAATTTACATTTTCTTATGCTATTGCTAAAGCTAAGAAAAAAGCTGTAATGCATGGTGTTTCTGCGGATCCCCCCACCATCCACCCTCCCCTGTTATGATATTACTGGTCCAATAAGTGGCACTGCAGATTCCAGTGCATTTCTCACAGCTGCTGTGTGCTTTCATTCACATGAGTCTAATTACTTTTTTCTTTTCTATATCCAACCGCAGTCGACAACCGTCCACGAGGCGCGGTAGAGCAGCCAGGCCCACCCCTGGTGGAAGAGGATGATGAGGGTCCTCAGCTGGTTGGCCTGAGGGAACAAGGTGCATTGCCTGACAAAGCAGGGGTGGGGGTGCTGGGAGGGGTGGGGGTGTTGGGGAATAGAGTTTCATTCTCTTAAATGTGTTGTTTGTTCAAATAAATTATTGTTACTGTTGAAACCTTAAGGTGTCGTTTTCCTTTACCTAGACACTGAACAGGGAGAAGTGCAAACATAACTTTAATAAAAGTGCGTAAACATCAGAGGAACAAAGCAATAGCTAGGAGCACACTGCCTGTGCAGGCATAAACAATGAAATAACATCATAAATGACAACATGCACAGCATGTGAACAATGAAATAACATCATATAAACAGGTATAACCAATGAAAAAACATCATGAATAACAACATGCACAACATGTAAACAATGCCTGCAACTCACACCTTCCCTTGATGGGCATTGGTTCTGGTACCCATGAAGGGGACATTGCTGGAAAACAGCAACATAAGAAGCATCTGTCATAGACAGCAGTGCACGTTAGGGGCAGCCTAACAATAATCCAATGGAGTTATCATCAGATGTTCCAAAGGGAGTGCTTTTAGGGCTCAAAATACACCCTCTGCTTCCCTGTGCAGGATCGTTTCTTGCCCCTACGTGAGGCCGCAACACTGCCACTGGAGCAGGGTGCAGGAGCCAGGACGCTCTGACTTTCAGGCACAGACGGTAGGGTCTGAGTATCAGGCACAGACGTGGGGTTGTGACTCTCAGGCACAGAGAGGAGTGGCTGACTCTCAGGCATAGATTCCTCTGCCAAAACTGGGTACTCCATATCTGACGGCAGAGTGCCCCGATTATAGCTGCAGTCACAATCCAGGTGCAGCTGCCTACGTGTGACGGATGGTGTAGATGCTGCATATGGTGGGGATGTTGCAGTGGCTGGTATCTCGCCCACCCTTCCGTGTGCCCGACCTTCCCTAAAAATTTGGGCAATGCTGCCTAGCATATCAACAGCTGCCTTCATAACATCCACAGTCTCCCTTGTGGCCTTTTCAAAAGCCTTTACCAAAGCCTCCCTGTTTTGTGTATCACGCTCCCCCTGCACTGAGAACCTGCGTTCTTCAGCTTCAAGCATACGGTCAAACCGCTCCATTGTGTCTTCATGATCCTGACGGCTTTGAATCATCATCTCCTTAGCCACATTATTAAGCAAGGCAACCCTTCGCTGACGTTGAGCTTCGTTCTGCGCACTCTCTTCCTTTCTTTGCTGTGCTGATGACACCGGCAGATGATCTCCTGAAGCATCTGAAAGAAGAAGGATGGAAGGAGTACATTACCTGGAGAACTCTGGCAGTGCACCCATTGTTTCAGCTATGTTACAAGCTGCACTACTGTGCTGCAGGCATTGGCACCGCTGCTGCAGTTTACGCAGAAATCCCCGAAACATACCTCCTTCCTCTGTTTCCTGCTCCGAGAGGACAGCATCCCCAGATTCTCCAGTTTGAATACTGCACCCTTCTCCCTCATCAAAGCAACCTGAAATTGATACAACACTCATTCCTTAACGTGCAAGGTGCTGAAAAGCCCTGCCTACCGTAAAGTTCTTCACTATAACATGTGTTCAGGAGCAGCATCGGTGTCAGCAATTGTAAGCTGGGCAGTAATTCCGAGTCCCACTGAAAGCTTTCACATTCAACATAAGACTAATCAGAGGCACTTACCCCCCCGCAAGGACTCCTCTGCTGGTTGTTGAGCACTAAATTCCTGGCTCTGTTCCTGCTCCTGCGACGCATCGCTTGTGGTCACGATGCTTGAGCCTATAGGAATGCAGGAAAATCAGCAGTGTTAACGCAGAAGGCAGAGAAGTTTTGCGAGTCTAATAAGTGCACAGTACAGTGAGGCAAGCATCCACGTCTCCCTTCATCTAGGGGAATTTCCATTAAGGTTTCCCCCATGCCTCCCAATCACCGGCGAACCCACAGCGACCCACATATATACTGAGGAATCCTCTGCGTGGGTTTCCTTAGGGGCGAGAACGGAACCCCATACACATAAAAGTACAGGGCTCAGGGGCACTGCATCGCCTTGATACTCACCTGGAGGTGACACAGTGGTGTGCGTGCGGAGATCATCGGCGTTGATTGTTTGCAGGTCAGCGGAAACGATGTTATCTGATCCCAGAAGCGGCAAGTTTTCCTTGTTTGCCTTGTAATACTTCGCCGTCCAGCTTCTCCTCATGTCGGGGGGACGCGCGGACTTATCATCCTTAAGGATGCGGTGCAGCACATCAAAGTGAGCGCAGTAAAATGGGGATACTCCAGTCTTTGCATTGTGGCTAACGCATCTCCTGTAGTCCGCACGCAAGCCCTTGGTCTTTGTTCGGCACTCAAGCGCCGACCTCTTGTGTCCCATGGCATGCATGGCCTTAGATATAGCCTCGTAGACATAGGTGTTTTTGCGGTTAGAGGCCAGCGCATTCTGGATCTTATCCTCAACCCAAATGGACAACAAGGCTTCTGTTTCTGCCTCCCGCCACGAAACTCCACGAGCCCCCATTGCCCTGCCGCTGGAAGCCATTGCACGTAGCTGCTGTGCGGTGGAGGCAGTAAGCTGATCAATGCCGGCCAGCCAAATCTGTCCCTTCTTCCTCCCAGTGTCCTGTTCGGCTCATACAAGCTGTGACGATAGCTGCTACTCGCCTCATAATTGGCCACTAGCATTTGCAGCCTCCAAGCATTGGCTAATTAACAGTGATGTGGGCGATTCCCTGATCCTCATTCAGCGGTCGCAATTCTCGCGAGACCCTCGCCACAACACCCATGAATTTCTCGCGAGACCAAACATCCTATCAACCATAATGTATCAACCATAATGTATAATGTATACTGGAGAAGGGGGGGGGGGACTATTCCAGGAGGGGTTTTTTTTTCCCCTTGTTAATTTCGAAATATCGCTATTACGCAAAACTGTGAAGTTTAAAAAAAAAAAATGGTCGCGCCGGCACTCCGGGGAAGCGCCGCGGAAGGCTGATGATTGGCCAAGCGGGTGGATGGGGTGGAAGGACGGAAAGGGAGAGGGTGCCGCCCACAAAGCAGTCGATCCGGCGTTGATGTATTTCCCACAGCAAACTCCGCTTAGTGGTTCCGGAGTGGATACTTCCACCCAGTAATACTACATATTTCTTATCATTATGCCTGCGTTTATTTAGGCTGCTTCCCGTTACAGCGAATAAAGTTTTGAGCATTATAAACTGCACTGCGTTCATTTACTTTGGTGGTGGTTGTGGGGGGGGGGTAATTTTTTGGTGCACCAGGGGTTCTGACACGTGTTTCTGGCCTGGGTCTGTTTTTGCCTTGTCAATCAGGATATGCCTTCCACATGATGGGATAAATCAAATCAGAAAGGGGAGGCTGCTATTTCGCAACATCGAAAGAGCGTTAGTTCGAAATGGCTGCCAGGGGAAGGAGAGGGACGTTCTGGCAGCGGGAGGAGGTGCTGGCTATGCTAGATATTGTCGAGAGGAGCGGGCACGCTCGAGAAGTAATGTCGAGCACCCACCTCAGGAGCAGCCACATTTACGAGGCGATAGCCAGGAGGCTGCAGCGGAGGGGGTTTGACCGGACTGCCGCGCAGTGCCGGTCAAAAATCAAACGCCTCCGCTGCAGCTTCATGGCTAGCCTGCAAGCGTGGGGCGGTATCCCCAGGGCGTCAGGCAGGACGCCGTACCATGATGCCATGGTGCGTCTTTGGGAGTTGGCGGGGCGGCCCCGTTGGGAGGACCGTCATCATGATTGTGAGTAACACCACACACACACACAACACACAAACGCCACACACACCCCTCCCTTCTTTATTACTGCCTTATTACTGTAATGGGGGGGGCATGGATGATCACAGGAACCTCATTAATTGGATCCAACCCCCAAACCTTCCTATGCTCTGCTGAGCCTTCCTGGTGGAATGGGGGGGGGCATGGATGATCACAGGAACCTCATTAATTGGATCCAACCCCCAAACCTTCCTATGCTCTGCTGAGCCTTCCTGGTGGAATGGGGGGGGCATGGATGATCACAGAAACCTCATTAATTGGATCCAACCCCCAGCCCCCACCCCATTCTATTTCCTGATGTGCCTTCCTGGTCCAGTACATATTACCTGCAGGTTACAGTGCATTTTTCACATATGCTGTGTGCTTTCATTCACACCACTTGCATGTATGAGTTTCATTGTTTGGTTTTTTTCTAGTTGACACCTGTCCACGAGGCACGGCGGAGCGGCCAGGCCCACCCTCGGAGGGAGAGGAGGAGCAGGGTGCGGAGGAGCAAGAAGGTACATTACCTGACAAAGCGGCCGCCTCTTGGTTACTGCGCAGTAAACGCATTAATAAGCCATGTGCGCAGGGGGTTCAAGATAATAATATAATGATTACTTTTGCAAATCTTAGGCGGTGTGAGCCCAGCAGCCCAGCAGGCAGGAGGCGCTGAGGAGGCGGGAGGCGCTGAGGAGGCGGGAGGCGCTGAGGAGGCAGGAGGCGCTGAGGAGGCAGGTGAGTTCGCTGAGCTGAGCCGCAGATAGAAATCAATAGGCATGGCATGCAAGTTTCTAATAAATATGATGTTGCAGCCCTTGTCAGCCGCCCTGTCAGATGATGACAGGAGTGCACTAACTACCTGCCTCTAGGGCCACGAGGCGAGGCAGAGCGGCCAGGCTCACCCTTGGGGGGAGAGGAGGATGAGCAGCAGGGTACTGAGGAGCAAGAAGGTACATTACCTGACAAAGCAGCCACCTCTGGGTTACTGCACATTAGAGGCATTAAAAAGCCATGTGCGCAGGGCGTTCAGAAAAAAAACTTAATGATTACTTTTGCAAATCTTAGGCGGTGGGAGCCCAGAAGTCCCGCGGGAGGAGGGCGGTGATCCGGCCAGAGAGGCAGGTGGGTTTGCTGAGCTGCCTCTCAGGGCACTGCGAACTAATGTTGCTATACAATGGACACATGCCTATACAATGCACACATGCTATGTGTGCATTGTATGTGCTATACAATGCACACATGCCTATAATTTTCTAATGTGCATGCATGGTGTGCTTGCATTTCAGTGGTGGAGGAGCCGGTGCAGCAAGTACAGGACACCATTGCCCGTCTCGAGGCCCTGATGCACCGGATCGAGGCCCTCGAGCGGCGCCCAGCAGCGGCGGAAATGGAGGCCCTCAGCCAACGGATCGAGGCCCTCGAGCGGCGCCCAGCACCGGAGGCACCAATGGAGGCCAATGCCGGGCTGGAGGCCCTCAGCCAAAGAATCGAGGCCCTCGAGCGGCGCCCAGCACCGGAGGCACCGCTGGAGGCCATTGCCCGGCTGGAGGCCCTCTGCCGCTCAGCGTGTGAGTGCTCACTATTTTGCAGGATGGGTGGTTCTTGTGAGTGATTGACTGCTCTGCGTACATTACTGAGGGCGTTGCACTTACTTGCTTCTTTTCTAAATTGCAGTGAGCGCCTTCACACGCCGGATTGACGCCCTGGAGCGGCAGTTCCGGAGGCTGGAGCGGGCCAGGGGTGGGGGGTTGGGAGAATAAAGGTGTAAATATGTTTAAAGGTGTATATATGTTTGTCAGTTGTAATAAATTATTGTTAATGTTGAAACCTGAAGATATCTTTTTTCTTTACCTAAACACCGAACTGGGACCTTTGCAAAACATAACTTTATTAAAAGTGCGTTG
The DNA here is from genome assembly GCF_032191835.1 of Heteronotia binoei. Taxonomy (NCBI): domain Eukaryota; kingdom Metazoa; phylum Chordata; class Lepidosauria; order Squamata; family Gekkonidae; genus Heteronotia; species Heteronotia binoei. The sequence continues at coordinate 19,379,837 of NC_083227.1, read as the reverse complement.
ACCTGACAAGAGCACAACATCAGCTGTACACAGCTGCTGCGTAATAATCTCTAAGGTAGGAACAGCCTGCCCGTGCAGGTATAAGCACTGAAATAACATCATCAATAACAACATGCACAACATGTAATCAATGAAATAATATCATCTTGCCCCTACGGGAAGCCGCCACACTGCCACTTGAGCAGGGTGCAGGAGACAGCAGGCTCTGCCAAAACCGGGCAAGCTATATCTGAAGGCAGTGGCCCATGAGTTTCGCTGCAGTCACAGTTTAGGTGAAGCTGCCTATGTGTGACAGATGGTGGAGATGCTGCATATGGTGGAGAGGTTGCAGTGGCTGGTACCTCACCCACCCTTCCCTGTGCCCTAGCTTCCCTAAAAATTTGGGCAATGCTGCCTAGCATATCAACAGCTGCCCTCATAACATCCACAGTCTCCCTTGTGGCCTGTTCGAAATTCTTTACCAAGCCTGTGTCACGCTCTCCCTGCAAAGTGAACCTGCGTTCTTCAGAAGCTAGCATTCGATCAAAGCGCTCCATCGCGTCTTCATGATCCAGACGGCTTTCCAGGTCCTCCCCTCTGGATAAAGCACCCTTCTTCCTCCTCAAAGTCACCTGGAATTGAAATTGACACCACACTCATTCCTCTCCATGGTTAGTGCTGCAAAGCCCATGCTTACCTTAAAAATCTGTACTATAACATGTCTTCAGGAGCAGTTCTGCTCATACATGAAGCAGGAAACGCAGGGTCAATGGCTCAGCAATTGTAAGCTGGGCAATGCATCTAAGTTCCACTGAAAGCTTTCACATTCCACATAAGACTTATCAGAAGCACTGCAGGCCGCACTTACCCCGAAATGACTCCTCGCCTGGATGTCCATCAGTAAAAACCTGGCTGTGTTCCTGTTCCTGCAACGCATTGCTTGGGTTCACGCCGCTTGAACCTATAGCAATGCAGAGAAATCAACAGTACCACGCTAGCGGGGGGGGGGAGGGAGGCAGAAGGCGGAGGAGTGTCGCGGGTATAATAAGTGCCAAACATCCACGTCTCCCTTCATCTAGGGGCGGTTTCATTAAGGTTTTCCCCATGGCTCCCTATCACCGGCCAACCCACAGCAACCACTTACGTTTTGTAGTTTCGTTAGTACGAAGTATCGCTATTGCGATAAAAGTTTGAAAAAACTAAGGAACCCTTTACCTGGAACCATAAAAATTACACAGCTTAGGGGCACTGCATCGCCGGGATACTCACCAGGAGGTGATTCAGTGGTGTGCGTCAGGAAATCAGCAGCGTTGATTGTTTGTAGGTCAGCTGAAGAGATGCTATCTGATCCTTGAATCGGGATGCTTTCCTTATTTGCCTTGTAATACCGCGCCGTCAAGCTTCTCTTGAACGTACCTGCTGTGCGGTGGCGGGAGTAAGATGCTCAATGGCGGCCAGCAATATCTGTCCCTTCTTCCTCCCAGTGTTCTGTTCGGCTCCTGCAAATTGTGACGACAGCTGCTTCTCGCCTCATGATTGGCCACTAGCATCGGCAGCATGATGTGGGCGATTCCCTGATTCTAGCTCGGCAGTTGCAATTCTCGCGAGACCCAACACCCTCAACTATAATGTATCGGCCGCAATTCTCGCGAGACCCTCGCCATAGCACCCATCAGAGTATCGCAAACCTAACACCCTACCAATAATAATGCATATTATCAATAATCATGTATCCGCCGAAATGTGTTATGTGTAACGCAACTACGAAGTAACGAAACATCACACGGAATGACCCTTCGGTTTAGTGAAGTAAAAAAGAAATAAAAAAACATTAATGCATCCACCTTTGAAATGGTGTAACAGCGGAGAGACAGCGTAACATTGCAAAAAAAAACTGCAATTGAGGCTATTCCGGGAGGGGATGTTATTTCGAAATATCGCTATTACGCAAAACTGAGATGCTTTAAAAAAAAAAAATGGCCGCGGCGGCACTTCGGGGAAGCGCCGCGAAAGGCTGATGATTGGCCAAGAGGGTGGATGGGGTGGGAGGACGGAAAAGGGGGAGGGTGACGCCCACAAAGCAGTCGATCCGGCGTGGATGGATTTCCCACAGCAAACTCCGCTGAGTGGATCCGGAGTGGATCCGGAGGTTTTCGGAAACTCCGGCAACATGCTGGAAAACATACTCCGGCGTAAAATCCCTGTAGCGCCGGAGCAAACCGCAGCGCCGGAGCAACATGTGCGAAATCCAAGAGAAGATCCGGAGGTAAATGGGGCGCTACGACGGAGCAAACGCTAGTGCGAAAACGGCCACAGTGTTTGAACAGAAATGCCACTGGGGACAAAAGAAGCCCCTTCCCCTCACTTGGTTTCCCTATTTAAGCTGCAGCTTCCCTAGCTACACTTTGGGCAAGGAAATAAAACTCCGGGGGGGGGGGGGAGATAAATCTACATGCGGCCAGGGCTTTTTTTGTAGCAGGAACTCCTTTGCGTATTAGACCACACACCCCTGATGTAGCCAATCCTCCATGAGCTTACAGTAGGCCCTGTAAGAAAACCCCTGTAAGCTCTTGGATGATTGGCTACATCAGGGGTGTGTGGCCTAATATGCAAAGGAGTTCCTGCTACAAAAAAAGCCCTGCAAGCATCCCAAATACTCCCACCCCTTAGAATCAGCACCGTCTGAATCCCACAAGGCTAAATTCAGTCTCAGTAGGGTAGCTATCAGTGTTTCTAGCAAGTATTGGGGGAGGAGTGTTCAGGGAATGAGCTGGCTCTGAGTAAAATCCCAGCTGCAAGATTCCCACCCCCACCCCCCTTCTCAGGTCAGTACATACCAGGTGTTAGCTACTAGGGAGAGCAGCCCGCCTCAGCACTGACCGCCCAAGGCCCCTGTGCAGGCATCCAGCAGCCCTGCCAATTCATTTTACTGGTTTCAGCTGGAACAGTTGGAAGGGGGGGGGGGTAGATCCAGGTGGGCACCTGTTTGGGTCTGAAGCAGCAGCACAAAGTCTGAGTCCAGGGGAGCCTTTGAGACCAACAAAGTTTTATTCAAGGGATCAGCTTTTGTGTGCAAGCACACTTCCTCGGATACACTGAAATGGAAGGTGACAGTTCACTGATATGCAGACAGTGGAAATTAGCATACAGTGTAATGACAATGTTTTAATAGATGCAAAAACTAAACAGGAATAACAAGTTAAGTAAAGCAAGTAAACATGTCAAAATAGGAGATTGGTTGTGTTAAAGTATCCTTCTCAATTGTGGAATTCTAAGAACAGTCAACGTTGTTTTTGTGGGGGAGTTTCTCTCATCTCTTGGGAGTGGGGGGGAGTCCTGATTGGTTGAAGGAGATCAAAAGATCATTGGCCTAAATTTGAGTTAGGCAAATCAGCTGCCTGCTGTTGATTTTTCCCGCTCCCCAGAATACTACAACTCCAGGGCATTCAATGAAGCTGACAGGAAGTAGGTTCAGGACATATAAAAGGAAATACTGTTTTACACAGAGAGTGATTAAAATGTAGAATCCACTGCCAGAGGATGCAGCGATGGCCACAGGAATCAAGAGCTTTCAAAGGGGATTAGACAGGTTCATGGAGGATAAGTCTATCAGTGGCTACTAGCCATGGTGGCTGAGGGGAACCTCCACATTCAAAGGCGTTAATCCTCTGAATCCCAGAGCCAGGAGGCAGTGGGGTGGAGAGAGCTGACAAAGAGAATTTTTCTCCTCCTCCAAAAATATTAGAACATGGGGACATTCAATGAAACTGATGGGCAGTAGGTTCAGGATGGACCAAAGGAAATACTTCTTTCCACAGAGAGTGGTTAAAATGTGGAATTTGCTGACAGAGGATGCAGTGATGGGCACAGGAATGGACAGCTTTAAAAGGGTATTAGAAAGATTCATGGCAATAGGGCTATAGGTGGCTACTAGCCATGGTGCCTGAGGGGAACCTCCACTTGCAGAGGTTGTCAATCTCTGAATCCTAGCACCATCAAGCAAAGGCATCTATGCCCTGTTGTGGAACCTAGGTGATTGTCTAGGGCGCCAGAAGGCACGAAGCACCAGAGTATGCAGGTCTGCAACACCCCAGCCCACTCTTCAAGCATAACTCTGTTCAGAATTCTAGTGTAAAGTCTACACTTTGTGGGCCTCGTCTGCTGAATACTGAACCACTGGCGCATGGAACATCCATATTGAAAGTGGCGGGGGCTTGCCTTGTCTGTCAGCTTTTTTGCTTCAATAATAGTTCTAGAATCTGTTCACTTCCTAGCAACAGTAACATTTACAAGTAGATCTTGGCTTTCCTTCATTATACGTCCTTTATAGGCCACAATTCTCTCTCTCTTCAGAATCTTCAGGCAGTTTGAGAACTGATCCTGGGTGTGGGTGAGGAAAAGACCCCAAACTGAGATTTGTTTACTATAAAACAAGGAATACCAGGAATGCAGAGGAGGGCAATAGCAACAATAGGCAAAAGCCACCTCTCTGAACATCTAAGCCTCACTAGGGGTCACTAGAAGTCAGCCATGACTTCAAGGTACAGACACGCACATGCATGCACACAAAACATACAAGAAGCAAAACTGTCATTTAAGGGCCAAACTAGATATAACTGCCTCATATCTGTAACAGGATCTTCGACATTTCTGAAATATTGCACGAAGGTAGCTTCCTCACAAGAATGGTGTCCTGTTCTCTGTTTGCCACTTCAGTACAAAAATATTCACAGGGGCAACTCTCCTTCCTCATGGAGATTTACTCCATCCTTTATACTCCCCGCCCACCATTCCACACACAGGAGAGTTTTTTGTACTAAAAAATTCAGTCACTATATCACTCAACAGGGCTTTTTTTGAGCAGGAACACACAGGAACGCAGTTCTGACTGGCTTGGTGTCAAGAGTCGTGGCCTAACATGCACATTAGTTCCTGCTGGGCTTTTTCTACAAAAACTCAAGCAATATACCCAAGCACTGAACATTTTAAAAAGGCAAAAAGCTCACTGGTTTGGGTGGAGGGGGCGCAGTTTGAGGAGAATGCCAGGCAAGAGGCTAAATGGCACTCGATTGGGGTGGTGGTGGTGGTGGAGAAAAGGCATAGCTTCCAGTCCACATTTCCCCATGCTCTTGGTGTGGTGGGATTTTAGTGAGACGACTTAAAGTTCATGCCTTACGGTATGGTAGGGGTTGGGTTTTATCAGATATGTCAGATGTTCATCACAGGCTGATAATGACATTAGCTCCTATGGATGGAAAAAGGTGTTTAATGTGTGATTTTATTCTTGCCACTTTTGTTGTTCTGGACAAACACCTGATAGCCTTTGGGCAGAGCAATCAGCATACATTCTTTAAGAAATAGTAGTGCACTTTAATTGGGTATTTGTTTAATGTAATAAATTCTGTATGCTGCATATTCTGTTACATGATTAACAATAATTGCAACATGGTTTTAATTTTAATAAATGGTTTTAATTTTGGAACAGGTTTCTCTCTCTCTCTCAGATCATGGGATTCTTGCCAGTCATTCTCCACACTTACTTAAGCTGGTGGGAAGGGGAGTGCTAGAAAAGTCTCTATACTTCAAAAATTCCCTAACATTTTGGTTATAATCTCCCAAGAAAGAGAACACCAAAGCAGAAATAATTCTTAGGGTTTGTAGAATCTTTCGGGCTCAAGTGCCGTGTTCTACTGGAGAAAGTTTTGCTAACAGACGTTTCGTTCTATGCACAGCAATGTGCAATGCACAGCAGCCAAGAAGGTCAGAGCGCCTGCTCCGGCTGCAACGCCACTGAGGATGTTCTCCGCAGCTGAGAACGAAATGTCTGGAAGGAAAACTTTCTCCAGTAGAACACGGCACTTGAGCCCGAAAGATTCTACAAACCCTAATGATGTTACCAGCCGTGAAAACCTGAAATCTTTGAGAAATAATTCTACATGAAAGCAGCCACGGCTATGGGAAGTGGGACAGTAAAGGATTTCTTGTAGTGCCACAGTGCAGCCAAGGGGCCACGGCTTAATGGCAGAGCATCTACTTAGCAAGCAGAAGATCCCAGACTGACTCCCTGGCATTTCTAGTTGAAATGAAGAGGTAGCAGCTGATGCGAAATAACTCCACCTGACTCCCTGGAGAGCCGCTGCCAGTCAGAGTGGACCTGGGCAGACCGAGAGTCTGCCCAGAATAAGGCAGTTTCATGTGTAGGTCTCCCACCCCCCAGTGCTGTTCTTCCAATCTGAACTGCAACCACACAGCTATGGTGTGCAAGCGGGGACACACACAGGTACCAAATCTCCACACTATTCTCCTCCAGCACTGCCACCACACCCTCGGCGAACAGCAGCTCTTTACACCAAGAATGATTCAAATGTGGACTTTGCTGCCAGAGGATGAAGAGATGGCCAAAGGAAGACACAACTTTGAAAGGGGATTAGATAGAGATCCTTTTCAAACTGTCTTTGCATTCCATTTTAGTAACTGGTTGCTAATAAGATTTTGTTCCTGTCATTTCAGACAGACCAGTTTTATAACTGGCTCCTAGTGGAATTTACTTACCTGCTCATGCAAGCCCACCTTTTTTGGGTCAGCAAAGTGTGTTTAATCCACTTTTGAGAGAACCTGCTTTCTTCCATTTTCAGCCCCTTCACAGCATGTCTGAATCACGGTGGTATGCTGTTTAAAATCTTCATAATTCTTCCAACAGTGCTTTTTTCCTGCCCTTTTTTGCTACACAATCTCCCTCAGACTTAAAAAAAACCCATGTTCTAAGGTAAGCATTATAGTGCTTAAACTGCTATAGCACCACTGAGGTGCACTGACTTCATTAACTATAGCACTCCATAGCACTCCTCTGGTTAAGAGTGTCTTAGAGTCTATAACACTCAGGTGTCAATCCCAGCTGAACCATGGAAACTTGCTCGGTTACCTTGGGCTTGTCACACACTGTTACCTGTGAGGGTCATTGTTGTTGTGCGGATAAAACGGAAGACAGGAGAGGATGGAAGCCACATAGGGTCCACCTTCAGGAGGAAGGCAGCAGAGACAGAATAGAACATATTGCCTCCTTTACGAAGGAGAGGTGGGAAGAACTTCCCTGAGCTGTCAGTCCATGTGGTGTAGTGGTTAGAGCATCTGCCTAGGATCTATTTGACCAAGGTTTGAATCCTCAATCTGCCATGGAAGCCTGGAGTGACCTTTGGCCAGTCACACAATCTCAGCCAGATCTAATTCACAGGATTATGACTGTGAGGATAAAATGGAGGACTGGAGACTGACGCCAGCCCCTTAGGTTCACACTGAGGACAAATGAAGGCAGCCTAGAATGAGCCAAAGTTGATACTGGACCAAAAGGAATACTTTCAGAGAAATGACTGATGCTTTCAGGAAGAAGAGAGATCCATTTTTCACAGGTCCTTCTGTAGGAAATTGTTATATGATCCTGGCTACACAAAAAAGGACAACAGCTTTTTCTGTTGCTACATCAGATATTCATGCAGGTTTTTTGGAAAGTGGCAGAACCGCTCATTCCATATTCCAAATGGCCATTGAAGAAGATGAAATTGCATCTATATGCCACCCTCCACTCAGAGTGGCTCACAATCTCCTTTAACTTCCTCCCCCACAACAGACACCCTGTGAGGTGGGTGGGGCTGAGAGGGCTCTCTCAGAAGCTGCCCTTTCAAGGACAACTCCTGAGATAGCTATGGCTGATCGAAGGCCATTCCAGTAACTGCAATTGGAGGAGTGGGAAATCAAATGCGGTGTAGTGGTTAGAGCATCTGCCTAGGATCTATGAGACCAAGGTTCAAATCCTTGATCTGCCAAGTGAAAGCCAGTTTGGTGTAGTGGTTAAGTGCGTGGACTCTTATCTGGGAGAACCGGGTTTGATTCCCCACTCCTCCACTTGCAGCTGCTGGAATGGCCTTGGGTCAGCCATAGCTCTCGCAAGAGTTGTCCTTGAAAGGGCAACTGTTATGAGAGTCCTCTCAGCCCCACCCACCTCACAGGGTGTCTGTTGTGGGGGGAGAAGATATAGGAGATTGTAAGCCGCTCTGAGTCTCTGATTCAGAGAGAAGGGCGGGGTATAAATCTGCAGTCTTCTTCTTTTCCCGGATAAAAGTTCGCACACTTAACCACTACACCAGACTGGCTCTCACACCAAACTGGCTCTAAACATTGTGAATGCAGCAATCTATGGGGTAGGTGAGTGGGACAGACCTCTGGACAATAAAAGGGATGGGCATCTTTGGGTGTCTCTCCAGCTTCTTCTCTTCCTTCCAGCTGTTGGGAAAAGGAGGGGCCCTGCATTTCCCTTTCCCTCTCTTCTTGTGGAGGAGGGACATTAGCATCTAATTTTGAACCTGGCAGCCCTGCATATCAGGAAATCCAAAGAATGAAGCCAGATACATGCAGGAGGTATTTTTCTACCAGGCCAAGGACACACTGCCCACCCACCCCACCACCCCTTTACAGAAAAATCCAAGCAGCAAAATTGCCCATGTAGACTTTTCGGAAAAGACTGAGATCTTGCAAACTTGTTGTGTTGACTTTCAGTTTGAGAATGGAGGAGAAGCCGCCAGGAGACCTCTGCAGGCAGAGCAGGGGATGCAAGGCCTGTTTCCATCACCCGCCCAGGCCACCACCAAGAGAGCAGGGTGGGTGGCAGAGGAGGTGAAGTTGCCACCCCCCCCAGCCCTGCAGGATGTCAGAGAGGAGGAATGGGAGCTGCTGCTGCCTGGCACCATTGGCCAGTAAGCCCGACAGTGGAGGTGGTGGCCCCATGAGTGGAAGGGGGAGGGAGGGAAAGGAGACCCCCTGTTTCTGCCCACCAATGAAGCAGGAGATGGCAGCACCTTAGAGTGGCTCTTCAGGGGCGAGCACAGCAAACAAAGTGGGCAGGATGGGATATTCCCCCCCACAAGTCTCAAGAGGCCCCTCCCTGCTTGTTATCACCAGATTTTCCAGGAATGTAGATTATATCAGGGGTGGCCAAACTTGCTTTATGTAAGAGCCACACAGAATGAACATCAGATGTTTGAGAGCCACAAGACAAGAAGTAAGGCAGACAGGCAGGCAGGCAAATAGATGGGGGGAGTTTAGAAAGAAAGCAACTTTAAATGCATTCCCCAAGTTGCTGGCTGGCTTGGCTTGGGTAAGTGATTTAATCACAGAAATGCCTTCTCCTAGCCAGCTAATGGAGTGGTGGGGGCTTTGAGAGCCACACAATGTGTGTGACAGAGCCATATGTGGCTCCTGAACCACAGTTTGGCCACCCCTAGATTATATATTAGTATGGCCATCTGTACTGAGAGCCAGTGCATTGCACAAGGTGGTAGGACTTGAACTGACAGGGCCTGGGTTCAAATTCCTGCTCAGATATATGATTGCCCCCCTCTGGGGGGGGGCTGAATATCTGTGGACTGGATGGCATTATGCCCTCCCCCCACCCACACACTTGGTCCCTCCCCTCCCCTCCCCTCCCCTCCCCAGACCTCCCCCTCCCCAGCTCTGCCCCCAAACTCTCTGGGGTGAAGCTCACTCGCTCTGGGCCTGACTTCCCTCTCAGGGTCACAGTGAGGATAAAGCAGGAGCTCCCAGTTCCTTGGAGAAACAAAGGAGAGCAAGATGGCTGTGTGGATGTTGAAGGGCCTATAACAGTTTGAAAAGAGGCACAAAAGCAACCGGAAGAGAAACCTTAAAGCAAACAGAGGCCAGCAGGAGCCTGGCTACGCAAATCCACCCCTGGATTCTTCTGTCCAACTGCAGAGTTGTGGATGGATCAAGTCTGTAAATGACGGCACTGTTTGGGACTTCTCTGGCAGTTATGACATGGCTTCCCACCCCCAAAAACAAACAATTAAAGCAGCAGCGTTTTCAACACAACATAACTTTATCATAAGCATAACATCTCCTCAGTCTCTGTATAATCGAAAAACAAGTGCTATCAGCGCAGCAACCTGGATAGGAACAGGACCCTCAGAAAAGGCAGGCTGAACACAGGCAAGATCTAACAGTTGGTGCCCATTAACGAAAAGAGGAAGTCCCAAACAGTAACTGAAACACGCAGGGCCTCTTCTTCCTCTGTAGCAATTCCTCTCTTGTGGTTGAGGAGAATGAAGGCTGGAGAGATGGGGGGAGGGGGGGGTCTGTTCAGAGCTCTCTTGCATCTTGTACAATGGGGAAGGCATTACAGTCAGTTTAAGAAGATACGAAGGGGGGGGGGAAGGAATGCTGGGAAATGGAGGGGGAAATGTCTCCATTTTACCCATCAGTTTTGGTGGCTGGAGACAGGAGTGGGGTTGCCAGCTTCCAGGTGGGGCCTGGAGATCTCCCACTTTTACAACTGATCTCCAGCTGGCAGAGATCAGTCCCCCTGGAGAAAATGGCTGCTTTGGAGCATGGACTTTATGGGACTGTACCATGCTGAGTCCCCTCCCCTCCCCTTCCTCCCCAAACCCTGCCCTCTCCCAGATCTACCTCCCAAAGTTTCCAGGTGCTTTCCAACACAGACCCGGCAACCCTAGACAGGAGAGGTCTTTACAGGTATGGAGAAATAATATTCCCGATGGTCCTGGTGTCAAGAAAAAGTCCTATGAAGAGATTTTGAGGTGGCCTTTTTCATACACTAGAAAGAAGGGCAGGAGGGTCTCTCCATTGAAGGAGGCTCCAGAGAACTCGTAGAGAAGGGCTGCTCGGTCAGCATCAAAAAAGGCCACTCGCCCCCCAGCATAGTTCAGGCACACTTGGATCCCCTTCAGCTCCCCACTCACAGTCAGGGGAAGGTGAGCTTTTATACAAACCCTATGCATCCCTCCCCACTTTCCCATAGCCCAGATCCCTTCCTCAGGAGTAAAAGTGAGGTATCCCTTCCTCCTCACAGACTTTCTGGCCACCCCCACAGCCCAGTTTTCCTCACTTCCCACAAGGACTTCCCAGAAATGGCAGCCTCCTGTGAATCCCTCACAGCCCAGCACAATATCATAACAGTCAAATCGCTCAGGATTGTTGGGCAGAACTTGAGCTGCTTCTCCTCGTCTCACACGTTTCTGACCCTTAGACAAAATGAGGGATGGATGGGCTGTGTCTGGATCCAGAATCACATTTGCTGTTGAAGAAAGATGAGGGAACAAGAAGTGAAACGGCATCAGCTGGGGGATTCCACCCTCTGGCCTGTTTGGTTTCCTTCTCCTGCCAGTCGTGGCCTCCTCCCACCTCTACCACCCTCCCCTTGGTTAACAGGTTCTCTTGCCTCCTCCTGCCCTTTTAAAAGGCAGAGCAGTCTTCCTGTCCACTTTAAGAGAAGGCAGACAAAGTACACAATAAGCACCCACAGGAACACAATCTATTTCCTCCTGTATCCCATCCTGAAAAGAGAACTGTGAAGGAGAGAAAAAAAAATGTCCCAGAATGTTGCAATTCCGGGAGGGGAGGGGCTTCTCTCCCAGGCCCCAGTCTGGCCCTGAAGCAGCACAACACCTGCTCCAAAAGGATCAAAAATGAAAATGGACCTCCAAGAAAATAGTCCAAAAAACTCCAGCCAAGCACACAGAGAACAGGGTGAAGAACTCAAAAGAGAGGCCCACCAGTTCAGGACAAAGCCGACACTGAAGCAAAGAAGCCCCATAGGGTCAATACAGCACACCTACTCTGGCTCAAGTGCCTTCTGAGAAAAATTCTCCCCTTGAGTAAGAAGAGATTGCCCACCCCAGGACCACCAAGAAGGAAGATGCACAGTGAGACAAATCTTTCATTCTCCAGTGGCCCAGGGTGGGGAAGTCTCCACATCTCCACATAAAAAAGCAGCATGCCCAGGGAGGGAAAGAATCTCAGATGTATGCTACAGGACCATTTTCTTCCAAAAGCAGTCTCAGCTGAGGCTGTTTTGTCAATCCTGCAATGCCTGGTGAATGAGTGGAACAATTTCCAAGTTGCAGCCCTACAGACCACCTCAAAGAAGGGAAGGACCAGATAATGCTGAGGCTGCTACCCCTCTGAGGGAGTGGGCTGTAACACCCGAAGGGAGATGCAGTCCTCTCGATTTATATGCCAGGAAAATGCAGCCTCTGACCCATCTGCTAATGCTGGATGTGGAGACCGTACGGCAGGAGTGTCAAACGTCCTGTCCATGAGCCAAATTGGCCCACTCAGGGCTTCAGTCAGACCTGCAGGGCTCTTTTTCTCCCCCTCCCCTCCTACCCTCACCCTTTTCCCAGCTCCTGCTGCTTTGTCTTTGCATCAAATTGCTTAGAGCAGGGGTGGCCAATGGTAGCTCTCCAGTTGTTTTTTGCCTACAACTCCCATCAGCCCTAGCTACCATTGGCCACCCCTGGCCTAGAGTATCACAGTGTAGAACAGAAACAAAACAAAAAACTGTGAAATAAATGAAAGAAGCTCTATACAAAAACTTAGTGACTATATTCCAAATACTTAAAGCAATATAATACGAACATTTCAAATATCAAAAATTCATCACAACTATACTTCAGTCACAAATATTTACCAACTACAATGTTCATTAATTCAAGTCCATTTCACAGCATCAATTTCCGACTTTTAAAAGTCAAGACGATTCACCCGTTCCGATGGGCTGAATGAAAGTGCTGGTGCTCCAAATGCAGATTCATGAGAAAAGTTCCTATATTTTCCACATTCTTCTTGGTTGTCCAAACTTATGGCTTCCAATATTCATAAAAGAACTCTTCAGACATAAAGACGAAGTGGGTATGTTATAAGCCTCTAACAGGAACGCGCCTTTACTTCTGTTTCCGGGAGAACCCTTCTTCAGTGAGGCATATCCCACTGTACTAAAACAGCACATATTATTAAAATAGTATATTACAATCCTGAGTACTCTTATTTCCAATCCTTTATAGTACATACAATTTCTAATGCTCACAACGTTCTTCCGACAATCACTTGCGCACAGCACCTAAGCACAGAAAAAACCTCAACCTTACCGCTATCACATTCTCCTCTATATCTCGTCAACTACATGCAGCTGCACTATTTCCTAAAGTGACCAAAACATATTAATAGAAAGAAACGAAAAAAGATGACAGACACACCTGGGCACATCTTATTCACACCATAAGTTACTTCAAGACTAAGTACACTAATTCCAGTCTACATAATTAATTATAAAATTATAAATAACCAGACAGATCCATCACGGAATTGAGACCCTCCGGCTCCAATGATTTCATTTTAAAAATCCAAATCTTAGTCTTGCTCATTCTGTCCTTGATAATGGTTTCTACCAACTTCCCCAGTATTGAAGTCAGATTGACTGGCCTGTAATTTCCTTTCCCTTTTTAAAGATGAGGGTGACATTTGCTGCCTTGCGGTCCTCAGGAATAGAGGCAGATTTCAATGAAAGATTACATATTTTTGCCAGGAGATCCAGAAGTTCACCTTTGAGTTCTTTTAGAACTCTTGGATGCATGCCATCCAGACCTGGTGACTTATTAGTTTTTAATTCGTCTATCAGTTGTAGGACCTCCTCTCTTGTCACATCAATCTGACTCAGGTCTTTCAACACCCCTTCCACAATTAGCGGTTCTGGAGCAGGTAAACATTTCTTATCTTCCACAGTGAAGATGGAGGCAAAATGCATTCAGCTTCAGGTTGAGGTTTTCTCCGTGCTTAGGTGCTGTGCGCAAGTGATTGTCGGAAGAACTTTGTATTAGAAATTGTGTGTACTATAAAGGATTGGAAATAAGAGTACTCAGGATTGTAATATAATATTTTAATAATATGTGCTGTTTTAGTACAGTGGGATATGCCTCTCTGAAGAAGGGTTCTCCTGGAAACAGAAGTAAAGGCGCGTTCCTGTTAGAGGCTTATAACATACCCATTTCGTCTTTATATCTGAAGAGTTCTTTTATGAATATTGGAAGCCATACATTTGGATGACCAAGAAGAATGTGGAATATATAGGAACTTTTCTCATGAATCTGCGTTTGGAGCACTAGCACTTTAATTCAGCCCGTTGGAACGGGTGAATCGTCTTGAGTTTTAAAAGTCGGAAGTTGATGCTGTGAAATGGACTTGAATTAATGAACATTGTAGTTGGTAGATATTTGTGACTGAAGTATAGTTGTGATGAATTTTTGATATTTGAAATGTTTGTATTATATTGCTTTAAGTATTTGGAATATAGTTACTAAGTTTTTGCATAGAGCTTCTTTCATTATTTATTTCACAGCTTTTTCTTTTGTTTCTGCCTTGTCTTTGCAGGCCAAAGAAGAAATCAAAGCTGCAAAGAAAATGCAGAGTGGATTTTCCATTCCAGTCTCTGGGCACAGGGACCTGAATGGAAAATCCACTCCACGTTTTCCTTGCAGCTTTGCACTGAAATATGTTTCAATGGAGTGGAGTTCAGTTTAACTTCCCAGAATTCCTATGGCCAGCTGAAGCTTCCTGGAGTTGTGTCCTTGCAAATAAAGGGTTGATGCTTTGAGCCAGCTTTGTCTCTGCTCAATGGATGTGAGAACTGGTGCCTAGTGAGTACTCTAACTTGGGAACCTACAGCCAAAGGGAGATGTTACATTGGAGGGCCACTGCCAATCTGAGTAGGCTCAGGGGAGGGGGAGACTCTTGCAATGCCGTGCCATTTCATGTTTCCCCAAGCTGAGAGTATTTTATATTTTTTGTTTCTGCTGTGATCCTTGTGCTTTTTCTTGATGATTTATTTTTAAAATTGCATTGCAAGATCCCACTATTCCCCCACCTTTCCATTTTAAACAAAATATTGCAGGAGTTTTAAGCATGCTTGTATTTTAAGTTAAAAATAGTGTCTTTAATTGTGTTTATCTGTGTCCTTTATAAAGTTTATATCTCTGCTATCTGCCGTTACGTTTTATGACACGCATGGCTCAGCCCCACAAAGTCCCATTTATGTCAGATCTGGCCCTCTTAACAAATGAGTTCGACACCCCTGCCTTATGGCCTAGGGAACATTCCCTAAAAGGAATAAAATATTTTGGAAACAAATAAATGCCCTCCAGAGGGGAGGGGAGGGAATGTTCACCATAGGACAGGGTCAGGGAAATAGCAGCGACAGAGGTTTGGAAAATCTGGATTCTCCCACCCACACAGCAGCCACCCACACTTCACTGCAATCCTTTCCAAAGCCCTGGTGGAAACTCGGTTTGAGTAAGCTGGGAAAACCCAGAAGGTGCCTGAATGCAGTGGAGAAGCAGGGGAAAAATCTGCTACACTTTGAACAAGGGGCAGAGCTAGAACTGAGAGAAATAGATTTGGTACTTAATTCATATTGCTTCCCACCAAATGCTGCAAAATTTAATGCCTGTTCTGGCACTGGGGTTTTTGCTGCCCCATGCTGCCACCCCACCCCCGTGCCCCATCCCCCATCCCATGGGGGTGGGTCTTTAAAAGGGGGGAGGGGGCTGCTTCTGCATGCTCCCCCCCTTCCATTTAAAGAAGACCCACCTATTGGGTATTTAAATGGTGGGGAGGAGGTTGTGGCAGCACCGGCTCTTTCCTCCACCTGAGTCCCAGGCAGGTGAAAGAGGTGGCACTGGGCTCCTACCTGGGTCTCGGGCTGCCTTCCCTTGCAGGCCACCTTTGTCCTCTGCCTGGGTCTCAGCCCTGCGAAAAGGCGGCACTGCGCTAGCTAGCGAGTGAGGAGGGGATGCCTAACAGCGACCCTGTAGGCCATGTGGCGCCCTAGGCAGCTACCTATGCGGCCTACTCCCACAAGCCGGCCATTATTATGTTCTCCCTTTCTAGCTTAACATAGCCTCCCTTTGTCCAGCAGAAAATGAATCACTTGAAAGTCTCTGTGAACCAACAGTGCCTGTGACCTTGGAGGGCTAGGCACTGGGCTCTCAGGATGGAAAGAGGCATAACAAATTGCAGACATAACAGATCAGTGTGAGAACAGGAAGATATTCACAAATCAGGACCCAAAGGTTACTGCAGGTTACATAGAAGTACTCCCCCCCCCCCCCCGCCTTTCCAGGAACATGGCAAGAGGCACTCTTGACACTCTTCTGGACTGGAGTTACCAACACTGAGATATTGGACATCTGGCATGATCTACCCTGGGCAGGGAAACCTGATGCCCCAATAGCCACCTTTGGTGGGAGAACAGCAAGACTTTTCTTATGGAGCTCAGTCACGCTCTTGCCCAGCAGCCATTCTCCCATCGTTTCAATATGGCAGCAGGTAGGTTGTAGTGTATCAGCAGCCATACACGTCCCCGCGCAGAGGCGACTGGGCGGTCCCAGGTGCCTCCAACGCGGGGCGCGGAGTCCCCCGCCAATCACCAGCTGTGGCGGGAAGTTTAACAGGTCAGGATTGGCCTGACCTGTCCAGTAGGCTGTACCGGGAACTGTACATAAGCGGGACCCGCCCCGCGTGTTCTCTCTCTTGCAACGTGCTCCTAATAAAGAATGTTGCCCTACTCGTGTCTCCTGACCGAGTACGTTACACTGGTGACGAAGGTGGGATTCTAGCCTCATCGGCTACGTAGGAGACCAAGGGCACCACCAGGCCACGACCGCCGCCGCAGCCACCATGGCCAACCAGGGCGGAACCACCGGTCTTGCAACGTGCTCCTAATAAAGAATGTTGCCCTACTCGTGTCTCCTGATCGAGTACGTTACATAGGTGAAAAGAGGCAGTTCATCTCCTCAGAGTTCACCTTTTCTTTCACCCTTACCGACATCCTCGGAGCAAGAAGGAACTGGCTGTGGCAGGAAGGGTAAGATTTTGACGAAGAGTGTTCTGTAGTGCTATCTCTGAGAACACCAAGTTGAAGAACACAAATTGTAAGGTGAAGCTTTTTAGTTTAGAAATAATTGGTTGGTGTATGAAGAAAAATGTACCTTTCTGCATGTGAAGCCCAAAATCCAGAGCGTCTGAGGAAGCAAAGGAACAGAAAGTGAGCAGCAAGCCCTTCTGCTTCTTACAAATCTGGCGACAAAAATATCAGCTAATAATACTATTTTCTTTTTGGGAGAGTAGGCGGCATAATATAGCTCAATGCTGTCGAATTGTGGAAGCTAAACTGGGTCAGTACTTGGATTGACCAAAGAAGACTCTGCAGAGGAAGGAAACAGCAAACAGCCTGTTTCTCACTTGCCTTGAACACCTCTTGGTGGGGTTGCCAGAAGTCGTTTGTGACTTGATGGCACATAGGTACATATCTTTTCTGAATTACAGCTAGAGGGTCAAGTAGAAGCTATTTCAGGGGGAGGGGCGGGGATTGTGTACAAACTTTCAACATTCTTTTCACTAGTCACTGGAGTTACTTGGGATTCATGTAATAGAAAGTATGCTAAGGACTGCAGCCCAAGGGTCCAAGCTGGCTAAATTGAGGACACTTCTAGACAGAGGTTCTGCAGTGCCATCCTCAGCAGAGTTACACCCTTCAAACTCACTGATTTCAATGGGCTTTGAAGGGTATTTCTCTAAAGACAGCACTGTCGGTCCCCTTGAGACCATTCTGTGGGCTCTACTAGGATATAGTCACACAAACACAAACACACAATCAAAGGGACCAGTTTTGATATGTCTGATTTGGTCACAGACACATTACAAAGAGAAGGGGGGGGGTGTGTCCCTGAAATTGATCCAGTGACTGTTTCATTAAAAATACATGCCGTAAAGAGCAGTTTCCCTCCCTGTCATTCTAGGTGCTTGTTTGACCATCTTCCTCACCATGTGCCCTTGCATGGTCGCAGTAATGATTAGAGATCAACAACATAATATAATTTTGAGAAGTCCATGTAATGCAATTCTGAGCTGAAGTTATGGCAGAATTCTCATCAGAAAACTTTACATGGCGAACTAAAATGGCCTTCTGAACTGATACATAAACTCGCCACGTTCCTGGGTCTGTTAATGATATAGTCAGCCTGGAACATACTAAAACACATCTGGCCCACTCTAATGTCCAGTCTGAAACTCCGGCAGTGTTTCTTCATTACCTTTGAGTTGCTTCTTGATGCTCTTCAAAAGGAGATTTAAATCTGAGAAGTCCCAGATGTGCCACTTCAGTGCAAGTGGAATAGCCACTGGACTCTCAAACGACTCCTTGTCTTCATACCTGGAGAAAATCCCATTAGGGTACCATCCATCCCATTCAGAATCTCCCTCCCTCTCCTCCGCCCCAAGTGGGTCAGAGAAGCAGAGGAAGGAACTGGCAGAAAGCCAAGGGAAACAGGCTGATGCTGAAAGCACTGGAAGGTGGGCGGGCTCTTGAAGAGGAATGCACAGCTCCTGCTTTCTTAAGAACTAGCTACACTAAACCTATTGGTCACTGTGACCAGAACTACTAAGTACTCATTACATTTATTATAATAAAGACAGGTAAATCAAAGATTACATATTACAAACAGACACACAAAAGGGAAAAGTCCTTTCTCTGAAAAAATTCCTAAATGATGGTCCAGATTCCAGTGTGGACTTCAATACCATGAAGTAAGTTGCAATTTCTTGAATCTCATGAAAGGTATCATTAGGATGCTCTGTATTCTCAGTGCTGGGGGGGGGGGCAACAGTGGGAGGGCTTCTAGTGTCCTGGCCCCACTGGTGGACCTCCTGATGGTACTTGGGTTTTTTGGCCACTGAGTGACACAGAGTGTTGGACTGGATGGGCCATTGGTCTGATCCAACATGGCTTCTCTTATGTTTTTATATTCTTCACAAGCTGCCCAGTTCAGTCCCAGGATTACGAAGGTTAATGTAAAAGATCCACTTACCTTTGCAATGTGCTTCTGACATCCTAAAGAAAGAAGGCAGAGGGTGAGAAGAAGAGAGAGAGACCTTCAGAGTAGGGTGTGTTGTGTTCCCCTTGTGGACTTTCCCCCTTTTCCCTGCAGCCTTACAACATGGTTCAGCAATGAAAGGAAAGAGAGGAGACAGGGTCTGTCTGGGCATAAGTGCCATCACATCTGCACAGACATGCTAGACAGACAGCAGTGCCCAGAACAGCTGTGTGGATGCTGTTCCTGTAACCATATGCCGTTGCCATTGTGTGTCGGTGTGCATTTTATATATAAGTGACATTTCCCACACCATACCGACCCTAGACATACTCCTTTAAAAATGGGTTGTGAAAAGTCTTGCATGTGATCCAGCTTCCTGGTTGGTGGTGTTGTGAAAGAGTTTTCCAGGAACCATGGGGTTCCTCAGACTGTTGGTTGAAACACAAACACACTTTGGCTTCCAGTGGCTGCAGTCTAACAGGGAGGGGCAGGGGCTGTGGGGGAATGTATTTCCAGGGAGTGTTGTTTTGCAGGGCCCTGGGATTGTCCAGTCTGCCCCTGTCTGGAGGTGGAAAGGGGCAGAGGGGAAAGTGGGCCTGGTGCAGAGGTGAAAACTTGCTAGCGACATAAACTGGGCTGGTTTGCTTTTGCTTTTCTGCTGAGCAGAGGGGATTTGGAGCCATCCTTCTCCCCAAGGGGACTCTGCCTGTTTCTGCCACACTCACCTGCAGGAGATCACTGGCCGGCTGCTGACATTTCTCCTCCATCTCCTGGATGAGGCTTTCCAGAGAAGAGAGCTCCTCAGAGATTCTGTTCAGATGCTGGTCCCTGTTTCTCGCCACCTCCTTCTCCACCTCTTCCATCTGGGCCAGCAAAAATTTCTCTTGTTGCTCCAGAAATGTGTGCAGTTGCCTGAACTTGGCTAGTGTCGCTTGCTTCTCTTTTTCAGTATGTTTCTGAGATGAAAAGAGAAGAAAAGCAGGCCACCATCAGGAACACAGCTGGTCTCTGCAGTGGGAAGAGACGCTTGAGGAGGCTCCTATCCCATCCTATCCCGGAGGGGTTCTTTCAGCCGCAGAGGATTCAGTCTGCAGCAGAAAACCCAGAAAGTAGAAGGGGCTTCTTGAGTCCATTTGTTCCCTCACTAAACAGCCTCCACAGGCTGACTTCCCCAGTTCCCATTGGGGGATGAGACATGATGGTTGAGGAGAAACACCACAGGGGGCAAAAGTGCTCAGAAGCCCCCTCCCCTCACTTGGTCTCCTAACCTTAACTGCAGCTTCCCTGGCTGCATTGTGGGCAAGAGAATTTTGTGGGGGGGCAGGAATGTACATACTACTGAATATCCCAAGTATGCCCCCCCTAGAATCAGCAGTGGCTGAACCCCACTTTCATTTGACCTTAATCCAGCCCTGCATTAGACCCTCCTGAGGTCTCAGTCTCCCTCCCCAAATCTCCAGGAGTTTCCGAACCTGGATCTGGCAAACCTATCCCCCCATCCCCCACTGGTGGCCAGAGGAGACCCGGCAACCGTCCTTCTAAATTGAAAGTGGGGGCAGCCTCAAGGGTTGATTTTTCTGCTATTTGGACTTACGAGCACGTCTTGGCTTTCCTTCTCCACATCTCCTTTATACGCCACAATTCTCTCTCTCTCCTTCTTCAGAATCTCCAGACGGTTGCAGAACTGATCCTGGGGGGAGGGGAGATCACAGTTGAAATGTGTTCTTTTTAAAGGTTTACTCCATGCTCTTCCCTGCTGGCCACCATGACACATTTATTTAAATTCATATATATAACCATGTTAGTTTAAAAAAAAAATCAAATTCCAGCATGCTATTCCATCAGGAGAGCCTGTGTGCAGTAACACTTAAAGTGCTGGACTAAGATCTGGGAAATCCAGGTTTGAACCCCCAGTCCTGCCGTGGAAGCTTGCTGGGTGACCTTGGACCAGTCTCATGACTCTCAGCCTACCCCTGACCTGGTTAGTCCCAGGACAGCCTGATCAGCAGGGCCGACCTGGAAGCAGGCAGTGGCAGGCAAACCACCTCCCAACCTCTCTTGCCTTGAAAAGCTTACAGGGTGTCCATAAGCCAGCTATGACCTGACAGCAAAACAAACTTCTGTCACGCCACTCGTGTTCTGAGCAGGCACTTGGGTGGGCTTCTGTTCTCCATTTTGAAACCCAAGACCTGACAATCTCAAACATTTACAAGACATTTTTGAGAGCTAGGAGTCTGCCTTTGTACTAATTTTAACTAACTAGCTAGCTAGCCAAAGCATCACACATCTTTAAACAAATGAAGTGTCCAATGTAATACCCTTTCTGATGTGACTCATCATACTGGATGTTAAGAAGCACACTATGCCCAAAGAAGCTGCCCCCGTCCTTCATAGTTTCCAAAGGACTACGTCAAACCAGATCATCTCTGCAGTAGAAACTGAAGGGAGGGGCCACAGTTTTGCAAGCCTAGTAGAACCAAAGCAATGTACAGAGTACCCAGCAGTACTAGTGCAATCAGAGTGCCCAGCAGAACCCAGTGCCGTTGTGGCAATGCCAGCTGATGTCAGGCACAGAATCCCAGTCCAAGAAGGGGGGGGATGGAACCTCAGCAGCACTAGTGCAAATGTGCCCAGCAAACCCAGTGCCATTCATAATATCAGCATAAGTTTTCCACTACATTGCTCTTAAATACATTCTGTCGCCAAACAGGATAGTGATGAAAAAGTCTTGAGGTCAAGAAGTGAAAATAAAGGGGGAGGGGAACATGGAAAAATTAGGTGAAGGGAGACAGAAAACATGAATGAGAAGTGTGTGGAAAGGGGGGGGGGTTGTTTATCTTACTGCATGTCATGGGCTCTGACAAGGGGACTGCCCAGGCAGAGCCGACAGGGTTAGCAGACCCAACGGAGCTGACAGCTGACCCCTCTCACAACTTGACTGATTCACTGCCGCTGCCTGCAGGGTTCTCAACACCTGGCTGTACAGCTGACAAGGACCAACAACAGGTAGACACACATCCCAGTTCACCACATTGCCTTGCTCGAGTATGGGAAAGGCTCCGTCAGGACTTAGTGATCTGAAGGAAAGAGGCCAAACTGCGGGCAAGATGTTCTGTCAGCCCAGAGTTTTAGCAGACGCCAGGCTGGCCCTGCTGCCTGCTAATTGGAAACAGTAGCAGCGGGCTATCTAAGCTCCTGCTTCGAGTTGCATGCTCTGTGGAAGCAACAAGTCCATCCGGTGACTTGCGACTACTCCAGCTCCCGTTCCTTGGCTCTGTTCCTGCTCTGACTTCCCAGTTTCCTGACTCCTGGATTGTACGATCCTGCTTTCAGACTGCAATTCGGACTCAGTATTGGTTCCTTCAACGCTCCTCTGGCTCTGACTTGGACTGGACTCCGACTTCCCCCTTGCCTGCACTCCAGCGTGTGACACTGCAATACTAGAACTACTGCTTTGCAAGATCTGGCTGAGCTGGGTGCAAGGAAAGGAAGAGATAAAAACTAGACTATTGGAGAAAATGAGCTGCAGGCTGGCTACACATGGGCTTCCACAGAGACCAATGGATCAAGAGGCCTCTCCTGTAAATACAGTGCCCTCATATTCTCACACACATGAGGCCAGACAGGCTGGCCATTTGTGGAAGGGAAAGTACTCTCTAGATTAAGTTTCTTTCTCTTCTTTTGACTGAAACCTGAATGTGAATCTACTTGAATAAATGTAAGTTTACTTTTTTTACCATATACTTCTTGGGAGATGTATTTACTGCACTCTGCATCCCGTTCTATGTCTGGGCAAACTCTGCTACATTAACCAAATATTGCCATAATGAGTACCCCTAATATCTAGCTGTTGCCTTTTCCCTCGCTCCACCCATTTTTATTCATCCTTTGACTATTATTGCCTCTCTCTGCCTTTCCTCCTCTAAAACTTCATGTTGGGCCAAACAAATCTTTGAGTCTTGATGTTGCTATATCCTGTTGCTCCGCAAAGACTGGCACAGAAGAGAGTACCCTACTTAGCAGAGTAAATAAATCTTTATAACTTGTAGTAATAAAACCATCTTGATTAAACAGAAAAACTGGGTTTGTCTTAATTTTGTTCTCAGTATGGCCCAAACACTCATCATAAAAAGGAGAAAAACCACAATTGGTGTAACGTACTGGGACAGGAGACGTTGGTAGGGCAACATGCTTTAATGGAGACACGTTACAAGAGAGAGAGCACGCGGGCCGGGTCCCGCTTATATACATTCCCGGAACTTCTTCCCCGACAGGCCAGCCCAATCCTGGCCTGTTGAACTTCCCACCGCTGCTGGTGATTGGCGGGCTCAGCGCTTCCCGCGGAGTCGCCTGGGTGTCCCCAGTCGCCTCCGCTGTCCGGCTACGCGGACTAACGCTATTGCGTCATAACAAAATGGTTGCCGCATTGCGTTATAACGAAATGGTTGCCGCCTTATGCTATCGCAATACGCTACACTCCTCCCCCCATAGTTAATGTACATAGTCCTGGAGGT
Organism: Heteronotia binoei; assembly: GCF_032191835.1. NCBI lineage: Eukaryota > Metazoa > Chordata > Lepidosauria > Squamata > Gekkonidae > Heteronotia > Heteronotia binoei. Next base: position 19,356,613 of record NC_083227.1, on the reverse strand, counting down.
AGGCAGGAGGCCGACACTCCCGTGTTGACCTCCTTGGTGCTGCTTGAGGTATGGGGACGGCTTCTGCGGTCGGGGCATCTCCGGGGGGTGATGTGTCGGCTTGCTGCAGGTCTGGCTCTGTTGATCGCCCGGCCTCCGCTGGTGTGGGCAGGTGCGGTGCTGGCTCGGCGGCCTCAGGTAGATCCCTCGCTGGCTCCCCCCCGGGCATTGCTTCTCCCGCTTCGGTGGGCCCTTCCGGTAAAGTGCGGCGGCGCATTTGGTCGATGTGCCGCCGTAGGACTTGGCCCCCCTCTGTGGACACCTCATAGTGGCGGGACCCTATTACCCGCAGCACTCGTCCTGCTAGCCACCCCGGTCCCCCGGCGTAGTTACGGGCGAACACTGGGTCCCCCACGAAGAAACCCCTGGCTGTGTCCCTGGTTTCCGGGGACCCCCTGATGTCAGAGGCTCGGTCGGGGTGTAACCTGTCGAGCCTCGTAATGAGTTTGCGCCCCATGAGGAGCTTCGCCGGGCTCACTCCCGTGACCGGGTTGGGGGTTACCCTGTTGTCAAACAAAAAGGCGGCCAGCCTGTGGTCCCAGTTGCCCTGTACTATCCGGCCCAGGACTTCCTTGGTAGTTCAGACCATGCGCTCTGCCTGTCCGTTGGTGGCCGGGTGAAACGGGGCTGACCTTATGTGTCTGATCAGGTACCTCTGCAGGAACGCCTGAAATTCCCCGGAGGTGAAAGCCGCCCCATTGTCAGAGACAATAGTGTCTGGAATCCCGTGGGTGCTAAGTGCCCTGCGCAGTGCGGCTGCTGATGAAGTGGACGCTACTGGAATGACCTCCAGCCATTTTGTGTAGGCGTCCACCATAATCAGGAAGATCTGTCCCTGGAAGGGCCCCGCGAAGTCTAGGTGGAGCCTGAACCAGGGTTTCCTAGTGGTTTCCCATCGTGTAACCGGGGCACTGGGTGGCTCTGGCCGCGACTCCTGGCACATGCTGCACCTCCGAACCCAGTTCTCGATCTCTTCATCCATCCCCGGCCACCAGACGAAGCTCCTGGCTAAAGCCTTCATTCGGACTATGCCGGGGTGGGTCTCGTGAAGCGACTCTAGAACTCGCTTCTGCAGTGTGGGGGAAACCACCACCCTGCTTCCCCACAAGATGCATCCTTTGTGAGCTGCTAGCTCCTCTCTCCTCGTTTTGTAGGGTCTAAACTCTTCCCCCATGTTCCCTTCTGGCCACCCCCTCACCACCCAGTCGAGAACCCTTGCCAGTGTTTGTTCTTCCCAGTGGCCTTCGCAACCTCCGCGGCGTGGAGGGGCGGCTCCGGGAGGGACTCGACCAACATGACCAGGTGTGCTGGGGCTGGGTCAGGTTCTGTGTCGGGCAGTGGCAAACGGCTGAGCGCGTCAGCGTGGCCCATAGCCTTGCCGGCTCGGTGGACTAGTGTGTACATGTAAGAGTTGAGGAATTGATTCCACCTCAACACGAGCTGTGAAAGTATTTGGGGGGTTTGGCGGTCAGGGGCCAGCAGACCTAAGAGCGGCTTGTGGTCAGTGGCTATTGTGAACCTCCGCCCATACAGATAATCATGAAACTTGTGGACCCCCGCCACGATTGCCAAGGCCTCCTTATCTATTTCGTTATAACGAAATGGTTGCCGCCTTATGCTATCGCAATACGCTACAATTGGTATCTTCAATCTCCTTACAGTCGGAAGCACCAGCCCTGGAGGGAGAGCTCCTCTTCCGCTATGCTGGGAGGAAAGCACATCTTCTCTAGAGAATGATGGAATTCCACCAGCAAGGATCCAGATGAGTTCCTACCTTGTATTTCTTAGCAGCCACTTCCAGGGAAATTATTGTGTGTCCTTGGTGTTCTGGGGATCGCTTACAGACAAAACACACCAATTTTTCCTCCTTTTTGCAGAAGAAGTGGAGTTTTTCCTGGTGTCTCAAGCAAAGACCTTTTCTTGAACTTCGTGGCACCAGTTTAATTTTTTCAACTAGGTTTGCCAGCTGCCAGTTTCGGCGGAAAGCCCCTTTCTCGAACTTGAATTTGCAGACAGGACACTCCAAGTCTCCCAGAGTCTCCCATTTCTCACAGTAGTCAGTGATGCAGGCCTGGCAGAAGCTGTGCCCACAGTCCAGGACCACGGGGTCCGTCAGGCACTCCAGGCAGATGGGGCAGTTGGCCTCCTGCTCTATCTCTATGGATGGTGGAGCTGAGGCCATGAGGGCTGGATTCTCAGTGGCTTGGGTGACAGGAAAGGCAGCAGCTTGTCAGATCTGTAAAAGGGCAGCATAAGAACAAGAACATAAGAGAAGCCATGTTGGATCAGGTCAATGGCACCTCCAGCAGAAGGTCCCAGGTTCAATCCCTGGCATCTCCAAAAAAGGGTCCAGGCAAATAGGTGTGAAAATCCTCAGCTTAAGACCCTGGAGAGCCGCTGCCAGTCTGAGAAGACAATACTGACTTTGATGGACCAAAGGTCTGATTCAGTATAAGGCAGCTTCATATGTTCATATGTATGTTCACTCTGTGTCACACAGTGGCAAAACAAACAATCCCAGCTGCCATCAGGAGATCCATCAGTGGGGCCAGGACACTAGAAACCCTCCCAACTCCACTGATGGACCTCTGCTCCACATGTTTATCCAATCCCCTCTTGAAGCTGGCTATGCTTGTAGCTGGCACCACCTCCTGTGGCAGTGAATTCAATGTGTTAATCACCCTTATAAGAACATAAGAGAACAGGAATTACCTAGAAAGAAGGCTTTGCATTTTAGTCTATTGCCATGTTGGGTTTGTTTTGAAATAGGTTTTATTGTTACTGCTGACACTATGTAAGTTGTCCACTGCCTAAAGAGTCTGAAAGTTGAGACCAGTGTTCCCTCTAAGCTGAGTGAGTGTGAGCTAGCTCACAGTTTTTCAGACCTCCGGCTCACACATTTTTCTCTTAGCTCAGAAAAAATGGCCCCAGAGCAAACCAATTTATGCAATAGATAAATCATTTGCTTACAACTTTAACATCAGTAGCTTACAGAGTTGAATATTTGCTCACAAGACTCCACAGCTGGTTGCATAAAAAGGTAAAGGTAGTCCCCTGGGTAAACACCAGTCGTATTTGACTCTGGGGTGACATTGTATCACAACCTTTTCATAGCAAACTTTTTTAATGGTTTAGCTTGCAATTGCCTTCCCCAGTCATCTACACTCCGTCCCCCACCCCCCCCACCCCAGCAAGCTGGGAACTCATTTGACTGACCTCGGAAGGATGGAAGGCTGAGTCAACCTTGAGTAGGCTACCTGAACCAGCTTCCGCCAGGATCAAACTCAGGGCATGAGCAGAACTTAGGACTTCAGTAGTGCAGCTTTACCACTCTGCACTATGGGACTGTTTTCCTGGTGGCAAACACATCTTTAAACAAATGCAGGGTCCATGTAATATCCTTCCTGATGTGACTCAGACTTCCTGGAACTTTATTCCCCGGGAGAGCCACCTGGCCACATTTCAGCTCATTTTTGCTGGCAGGTAAAGAACTTGCGGTGCCAAAGAGGTTTCCTACAACCAGAAACTGCTGGCTGCCAGGAGCCTTTTCAGAAGAAGGGTAGACGTTGCTGTGGATTTTAGCTCTATCAAGATTTTAGTCTGTTTTTATTTATCACACAACGTTCTTTTAATTTAGCGACTTAGGGTTTTTTTAAAAAAAATTAACACCTAAACTGTTCATTAAAAAAAATAAATAAATAAACTGTTCATTAATGAAAAAAGAACATGCATCTTACAATATATACAAAACCCTCCATGAAACCTAGCAGAAAACTCTCACAAAATCTATCTCTCTACAAAAAATAAAATCTTAATGGCAGTTCAACACTTCTTCCCTTGATTCCTTTGTAGGAAACAACCCATGCCAGCATCTTATTAAAGGAAACCACCATTGAATAAACCATTTCTGTGCCTCTGTCTTCTTTACATATTCTTCTTAAAGCATTCCTGTCTTGGGTATTAGCATAATAAACCAAATTTTGCATAACTAAAACTCAAACTTTGGCAGATTGCTGCTTCCAATTTTTACCAAGGAGCATTCTGGCTGCCAGTGTGGAGTAGTGGTTATAAGTAGCAGACTCCAATCTGGAGTACCGGGTCCCCACTACTCCTCCTCATAAAGCTTGCTGGGTGACCTTGGGCTACTCACAGTTCTCTCAGCCCCTCCCATCTCACAATATGTGCCTGTTCTGGGGAAACTAAGGGAAAAGTGATTGTAAGCAGCTTTGAGGCCCCTTAGGGTAAAGGAAAGTGGGGTATAAAAACAGACTCTTCTTGTTCATCTTTACAAGTAACTGCCACAGGGCGTACTACTGGTTTTTTAGGCAACACAGTGTGGCTAGTCTAACGAAACATTAGAAATGGCAATGGTTCTGCATACATTCCATTCTGAATATTTTTTCAACACTTTCTAGCAATGTGACAGTCCCACCACATATAGGAAATTGCCCATTCTCACATCTCAGGCACATACCTGGGTTGACACAAGTTTTGTTAATTCATTAGGATGCTATCCTCCAAGTGGGATCTGGGCTGCCTTGGAATGACAGCTCACCTCCAGCTACAGAGATCAGTTCCCATGGAGAAAATGAGGTTCCTGTCCTCCCCAGGCTCCACCCCCAAATCTCTGGGAATTTCTTAACCTTGAGCTTGCATCCCCACCCCCACCCCTGCCAGTGACCTGGGAGAACCTGGCAATGCAATCTGAGGCATACTTGTGATGAAGCAGCAGGAGCATCTTATAGGACATTTATGGAAGCCTACAAGATGGTGGTGAAGGCTGCAAAGAAAGAGCCACACAATATGTGTGAAAGAGCCACATGTGGCTCCTGAGCCACAGTTTGGCCACCTCCGCACTAGACCAAGTGGGTACAGTGAATGAGACAGAGCTTTGGATAGTAAAATCTTCACAAGTCCCCTGTTCATAACCCCTCCTAGGCTGTACTCCCTCCTCTTACTCAATCCTCTCTTGACCTCCACTGCCAGCTCCCCATCCTCTGACTTCGTTTGCCTTTTAGACATTCTTCAGCCCTCAAGGCACCATTTCTTAGCTGAATGTCTATCCCCAACTCAGAGACAAGATCAATGGCATTCACTGGTAGAGGCCTCCAACCACAGCCGTTGTGAGTAGAAGCTGAATCTCCTCCTTCTCTCTCCACCCACCACCAGCATGGCTTCTCCTCCATTATGCAAGAATTACCTGCTGGTTGTCTCACCTCAGAATCACTGGATGGGCACAACGGTCTCCCCCTTGCTTGGGAGCTCTCAGTCTTCATATGTCCATGGAGAGTCAATGATCTGAGGTTCCCTTGGCAGCAGGCACCCCACACTCCCGTGGTGGTTGTTGCCGCCCTTCACTTCTTCAGGGAGCAAGAGCTAGAAAATGCACTTTGATTTCTAACACTGCAATAAACACACCAGCAGTCAAACAAAGCAGAAATAATATTCTATTTCAGATACAACATCTATTAGGACAAATTTATGATTCCAAAGTCCATATGAATTCTAAAGTCCAAACCATGCTTGCATTTCATCTCCTTCTGACTCCACATTTTCTTCTTTTGAACATGTCGGGTATGTGCAGGCCGCCCAAACAGCCCTGATGTGCATTTAGATCTCAGCAGGTTTAAAAGAACCTTGGATATAGTAAAATGGATAGTAAAGCATTCACTAGAACCTGATTATGGGATGGAGGAAAACTCCACCCCCTAGACAGCTCATTCTGAAGAATATGGTTGAAATACAGCAACTCGTGGGTAAATTGCCCCAGTGAGATCACAAAGGTTTTTGCTTGCAAACTGTGTTTCTTTTGGCTTCTTTGTGAGAGTATATGTGTGTGTTCATTCTCATTTAGTGGAAGTGCAGCTGCTGGCATCACTGGTGCTAGGCTGCTGGAGTGAGGCCAGCACCCCAGGCATTGTGCCCCCTGCCTCCCTCTTCTCCACCCTCATCCGCAGAAGGCACCAGTACAGCCGGCAGCGGCACACCTTCTGCCCCTCAGAGCACCCGCCACCTGGCTGCTGTCACTCCACCTCCCATGCCTGTGCTTCTGGCATGTGGAGCGACAGCAGCTGGGCATTGGCACACACTCTGAGGCACAGGAGCCACACTGCGGCCGGCATCGCTTGCATATTTCCCTCACTGGGGTGGGGAGGGCTGAAACTGGTGCCCACAGGCTGCGCTCCAGACAGCTGCCTAGGGCTGCATCATGGATGCACTGGCCCTGGCTGCTGGGGAAATGCATATTTAGATCCAAGGGAACTGCAGTGCTGTATTTTTATTCATTTGGGGGACTGGGAAAATCTCCTGGTCCTGCCCCCAAAGTCTCCCAGCTCAACACCCAAATTCCCCAAATATTATCTGAGTTGGACCTGGCAACCCTGCCTCTCCTAAATTTTAACAATTGATAGGGCATCTATAGAGAAAGGACAGAGGATTTGCATTTTACCAATTTTGTTTAGATCTCTTCCTCAGTCTGGTGCTGTGCTAAAAGTATGTCACGCAATGTTTTCTTTTAAATACTTTATAACTTTTGATGCTGCGAGTGGTTACCTGTACCACAAAGATCTCCACGGTCTCAGACACAGTATTTTAAATGGAGCACTGTGGAGAGCCAGGAAGCTGGCAGGTGGCTATTCCTCCAGGGGTGTACAAGACAGTAAACGGTCCCTGTGGTGACCAGGCAGCGGGAAACACAGAGGCAGGGCCTCGGAACTTGGAAGGGAAGCTGGGATGCTCCCAGTGGGGAACTTCTACAATGGTCAGGTAGTGCAGGAGTTACTGGGGGGCGGGGGGGGGGGGGAGAGAGGCCTTTCTGGTTGTTGAGAAAAACCTAAGCAGGCCTGTTCTGACAAAGATACAATTAAAAATCAGATAAAATATGCACTTTTATCGTCAGTTTTTAAATATATTTCACACTTTCTTTTAGGAAAAATCCCAATATAAAATTGAAATCTTCATAACAAGGCATTTGGACCCTGCGGTCCTCGCCAACCACCCCTGTCTCAGATCTTTCATTTCTGCGTAAGGTACTGGAGAGAACAGCAGCTGAGCAGCTCCAGGTCTTCTTGGATGACGCCTGCCCCAGATCCATTCCAGTCTGGCTTCTGCCCTGGCCGTGGGGTAGAGACTGTACTGGTTGCCCTCACAAATGACCCCCAGAGGCACTTGGATCGAGGCAGGTCAATGCTGTTGTTACTCTTTTTTACTATACTTCTGTTGATACAGCCCAAAATTGCATTTGCCTTTTTAGTCACCGCATCAGACTGTTGACTCATGTTCAGCATATGATCCACTAAGACCCCTAGATCCTTTTCGCACATACTACTGCTAAGACAAGTCTGCCCCATCCTATAACCATGCATTGGATTTTTCCTACCTAAATGCAGAGCTTTACATTTATCACCGTTAAAATTCATTTTATTGATTTTAGCCCAGTTTTCCAACCTGTCAAGATCATCCTGTATCCTGTTTCTGTCTTCTTCTGTGTTTACAACCCCTCCCAATTTAGTATCATCTGCAAATTTAATAAGCGTTCCCTCTATTCCTTCATCCAAATCATTGATGAAGATGTTGAACAGAACAGGTCCCAGGACAGGCATGCGTGGATCCATGTTGTAAAGAGTTGAGCTGTGGTTCTGTGTACGTCAGGAGATGATATCCAGGAAGTCACCCCTGTACTTATTCCCAAGCCAGGCACCCCTGGAATGTGATATTGCAATGTAACCCTAGAATATTAATTGGATACAGCAATGCCCATTTGAATTGGAATGGTCTTTCTTGCACATAAGGGAGACAAATCCAGTTCCTTCTTGACCCAAAGCAGGTCTGTAATGTGGTTCTGGTCCACAAGCCAGACAAACATGATGCCAGCTGAAAGGTTGAGAAGTGTCCATCTTTCTGCTCCTGGGAATGAAGAGATCCGGGCACAGAGAGGTGGTGTGGGCAGTGCCATAAAAATTCCTTCACTCTTTTGGCAACCTTTAAAAGTCCTGTTATAAGGAAATAAGCATAAGGAAATAAGGATGACCCAGGAAACCTCCAACACAAATAAATGGTTTGTCTGTTATTCCTCAGAGCCAGACAGCAGAAACACGAAGGTTAGAGGCTAAGCACTCCTCTTGTTGTGAATGTGTGGTATAACCTGTAAACTGATCCCACATTTCTGACTCTTAACAAAGTTTCTATTTTTCTTTAATTAATTGCTAAGGCCATCAAAGTAAACCAGTCCCCTGACCACTTGATGGATGCCCATCCATGGTTGACACTAAGAGAGAAATCTATCACTTTTGGGGAGCTTCAAAGGAACCAGTTTTGGGAAAACAAGGCCATAAAGTCATTTGGCCAGTGTAATTAAAATGCCTATGTTGGGGTATGGATCTATGATACGAATGGTCTCTGATTGGATATTACACATATGACACCCCAATTTTCCATTGGTGTGATGCTCTGCCCCCTCATTGGGTAGGTTAATTGAGTGATGTGACGTAATTTACCCTAGAAAACAGACAACCCGACCTGTCAGGCTTAGCGTAGGAGCAGGGGGTCCTGAGAGCAGAAGAAAAAAGGAAGGAAAAAGGGAATCCCTTCATCCTCTCCTTCCTCCACCCCCTTCCTACCCTCACCCCCCCCCCCGCTTCCTCTCAAGAGAAATCTCCCTCCAGAGGTCTTGCATTTCCTCTGACTGAGTCTACCCTGCAAAGATATAGGTATTGTATCACCTTCCCCCATCCATACTGATTCAGCTAACCTCTTTGTAATTCCTCTTGTATGCTTGAAATTGTTTGATTGAGATGTAACTATCTGAAACCCTCTCTCGGCTTGGCTTCGCGAACGAAGATTTAAGAAGGGTGCAATAGTCCACGTTTGCTGCAGGCTCGCTGGTGGCTGACAAGACCAATGTGGGACAGGCAGGTCCGGCCACAGCGGCTGCAGGGAAAAGTCTGATTTAGGGTTGGTCCTGTAGCAGTGCGATTCTTCCTCAATCTCCTTTTGTCCTCAAGACCAGCTATGCGTGCGTTCTCAAAGGAAGAGACAGCCTGGTGGATGGTGTGCCTCCATGCTTTGCGATCTGAGGCTAGGTCAGACCACTGGTGATGGTTGATGTGACAGGTGCTAAGGGATTTCTTCAAGGAGTCCTTGTACCTCTTCTTTGGTGCCCCTCTATTTCGATGGCCGGTGGAGAGTTCGCCATACAGGGCAATCTTGGGAAGGCGGTGGTTTTCCATCCTAGAAATATGCCCTGCCCAGCGCAGCTGCGTCTTCAACAGCAGTGCCTCGATGCTGGTAACCTCTGCCCGCTTGAGGACTTCAGTGTTGGTCACAAAGTCACTCCAGTGGATGTTGAGGATGGTGCGAAGGCAGCGCTGATGAAAGCGCTCAAGGAGTCGCAGGTGATGACGGTATAAAACCCACGATTCGGAGCCATAGATGAGGGTTGTCATCACAACCGCTTTGTAAACATTGATCTTTGTGCCTTTTTTCAGATGCTTGTTGCTCCACACTCTTTTGTGCAGTCGACCAAATGCACGGTTTGCCTTTGCCAGCCTGTTGTCAATCTCCTTGTCGATCTTGGCATCTGAGGAGATGATGCACCCCAGGTAGCTGAACTGCTGGACTGTCTTCAGAACTGATTCACCCACAGTGATGCAGGGAGGGTGATAATCTTCCTGGGGTGCAGGCTGGTGGAGAACTTCTGTCTTCTTCAGACTAACTTCTAGGCCGAATAGCTTGGCAGCCTCTGCAAAGCAGGACGTCATATGCTGCAGAGCTGATACCGAGTGGGAGATGAGTGCAGCATCATCAGCAAACAGTAGCTCTCGGATGAGTTTTTCCATTGTCTTGGAGTGTGCCTTTAGTCGCCTCAGGTTGAACAGGCTGCCATCGGTGCGATAGCGGATGTAGACACCATTGTCCTCATCTAGATCTACTGCGGCTCTTTGAAGCATCATGCTAAAGAAGATCGTAAAGAGAGTTGGCGCGAGAACGCAGCCTTGCTTTACACCTGTGCCTATTGGGAAGGGCTCCGAGAGGTCGTTGCAGTGTCTGACTTGGCCTCGCTGGTCTTCGTGTAGCTGGATGATCATGCTGAGGAACCTTGGGGGACATCCTAAACGTTCCAAGATTTGCCACAGGCCTTTCCTGCTAACGGTATCGAAAGCTTTGGTAAGGTCGACAAAAGTCACATACAGAGCCTTGTTCTGTTCCCTGCATTTCTCTTGGAGCTGCCTGAGAACAAATACCATGTCGGTGGTGCTCCTGTTAGCTCTGAAGCCGCACTGGCTCTCTGGGAGGAGTTCTTCTGCAATGGTGGGCACCAGTCTGTTCAGGAGTATTCTGGCAAGGATTTTGCCTGCGATGGAGAGCAGGGTTATCCCCCAGTAGTTGGAGCAGTCTGACTTTTCCCCTTTGTTCTTGTATAGGGTGATGATGATTGCATCGCGAAAGTCCTGTGGTAATTTGCCTTGTTCCCAGCAGGTGACAAGTACTTTGTGAAGTGAGCTATGTAGTACTGTGCCCCCATGCTTCCAGATCTCTGGTGGAATTCCATCAACTCCTGCTGCCTTGCCACTTTTCAGTTGCTTGATGGCTTTAACAGTCTCTTCTAGGGTGGGGATCTCATCCAACTCTGTTTTCACCGGTTGAAGTGGGGTGAGGTGGATTGCTGAATCTTGAACTACGCGGTTGGCACTGAAGAGAACCTGAAAATACTCCGACCACCGGTTCAATATGGATGCCTTGTCTGTGAGGAGCACTTGGCCGTCTGCACTATGCAAGGGACTCTGAGCCTGATATGATGGACCATATACTGCCTTCAGGGCTTCGTAGAACCCTCTTAAATCACCAGTGTCTGCACACAGCTGGGTTCTCTCTGCAAGCTTGGTCCACCACTCATTCTGAATGTCTCGAAGCTTGCGCTGGAGGTTGCTACATGCAGCGCGAAAGGTTGCTTTTTTCCCAGGACAGGAGGGCTGAGCAAGATGTGCTTGGTAGGCAGATCTCTTTTTTGCCAGTAATTCTTGGATCTCTTGCTTGTTCTCATCAAACCAGTCCTTGTTCTTCCTTGTGGAGAACCCGAGGACTTCTTCAGAGATCTGCAGGACGGTAGTTTTTAGGTGTTCCCAGAGTGCTTCTGGAGAAGGGTCTGTGGGGCAACTGAGGTCCTCAATTCTTGACTGGAGTTTTGCCTGGAAGGCAGCTTTAACTTCGGCTGACTGGAGGCTGCCAACCTGAAACTTCCTCCGAGGGATACCTCCTCTCCTGGGTGTGGGTTTAAAGTGAAGACGGAGATTGCAGCGTACAAGACGATGATCCGTATGACATTCTGCGCTGGGCATTACTCGGGTGTGTAAGACATCTCGAAGGTCTCTCTGGCGCACCAGAATGTAGTCGATAAGGTGCCAATGCTTGGACCGTGGGTGCATCCAGGTTGTCTTCAGACTGCTCTTCTGCTGGAAGATAGTGTTGGTGATGGTGAGCTGGTGCTCCATGCAGAATTCTAGCAGGAGGCGCCCGTTGTCATTGCAGTTGCCAATGCCGTGTTTGCCAAGTACTCCTTTCCAGGCTTCCGAGTCTTTACCTACTCTGGCATTGAAGTCGCCAAGGATGATCACCTTGTCCTCTGTAGGGGTCTTCCGTACGAGGTTGCGTAGATCAGCATAGAACTTGTTCTTTTCTGCAGGATCTGCTTGAAGGGTTGGGGCATACACACTGAAGAGTGTTGCATGCTGCTTGTTTTGAAGTGGGAGGCGCATGGACATGATGCGATCTGAGTGACCTGTTGGAAGGTTTTCGAGTTTGGAGGCAATGGAGTTCCTGACCATGAAGCCAACGCCAGAAAGGCGGCTCTCAGCCTTCGACTTACCCGACCAGTAGAGGGTATAGCCAGCACCGTGTTCTTGAAGACTACCTTCCTCAGGGAAACGGACCTCACTGAGAGCTGCTATGTCGATATTCAACCTGAGAAGTTCGTGGGCAACTAGAGCAGAGCGTCGTTCAGGGCGACCACTGCCTACTGTGTCAAGCATGGTTCTGATGTTCCAACACGCAAGCTTTAGTCTTTGCACACTTTGTGAGGCAGGTGCATGCCTTTTCTTTGTTGTTATTTTTCGACCGCAAGTAAGGATGCCCGTTGACCGCGGCTAGCCAACTGGGGTGGGGGAGACGAGCTTTGTTTAGGCCACCTTTTCTAGGCCCCTCTCCGTGTGGAGCAAGCAGTGCTGTCCCTAGATAAGGCTGCTTGGTCGTTCAGGGTGCTGCCGAAAGATGCTTTCGTCTCCGGGTTAGCATCAGGCGACCAATATCCTGAACCGCCTACATGCAGGATCGGGACTGCGGCTTCCAGTGGCACCTTCCACCTGCCGTTTCGCCCCTTGCCTATCGCTGCAGGACTTGATGCGTTGTGGGTTGTGTGTGTGGATATGCCCTTCAGGCCTGCGCAGAGGAATTTTTTAGGTGAAGCGCAGTGTGCGCGGTACTGGCTCCACCCTTTCACCTGGGGGTCATCTGCCATGGCCCAGTAAGCCGGGACGCCGGCAGTGAGTCCTCCAGGTGGTAGGTGTTACATTAACGAGCTCTATCTGCCCGGGTTTGATGTTAGAGTTTTACTTCTCTTAGGCTGACGAGGTTGGTGGGCCCAGCCTGCCCATCCGGTTATACCGCCGGACACTTCGGTCGCACCATGACGTAGCAAACTCTGTGAAAACTCTGTGGGGTGGGGGGGGGGTGGGCTCCCTCTGGGAAACCTACCCCCCCAGGGAAAGTGCATGCGCAATACATAGCCTCTCCTCTCCCGGTGTAGTGAACGCCGCGTGGTCACTGTCTGGCTATGCCTGGCAGATGGTCACTGCAATGGCCTCTCCTGCATTACTGCATCCGTAGCAACACCTTCTCGCTGGTCCCCCCTCCGCTCATAGCCCATCTGAAACCCTATGCCATAATAAAATCCATTATTAACCAAAGGATTTTCAGTGGTCTATCTCCGTAGACAAAGACATAGATCCTATACACCTCACCTCTCGTAGGTCTACCATTTTGAGCTAAGAAATATTAATATTCCCCAATAAAAAGTTGTTTGAGGTGTAACAGAGAAAGAGGCTGAGGAAGAATTAGCTATTGAAACCGTGAGGAGTCCTTTTAAAAGCAGTTCCTTATTCTCTCTGCACCATCACAAGTGGAACACTAAGAAATTAAAGACTGTACCCATGCCTTCATTAAGTCCTATTTGAAGAGGCTATCATTCTTTGTGACTGTTGAGAGACTTTGTGGGGAAAATGTCAAGAATGTTCAGTGTTCCTTTAGTTCTGTTTTTGTTTAACTTCACTAAAAATGGATATTTACATGCCTGGCGTGAAAGCTTTATTGCTTCCGGTGGTTATCTTACATTGCTTATTGTCCACAGTTGCTGTGCGGTTGTGGGAAACCCAGGCCCAACTGTTTAAAAAGCATACCTCAAGCTTGGCAGCCCCACATCCTGTGCTCTTATATGCTGGACTGTGATTCTTTTAACCTGCTAAAAAACATTTCCATGGTTTTGCATGCTGAGTCATGGCCCACTTTCTCTATATTTAGGACTGTTTGCCATTCCATCCCACTGTCTGATGAAGGGTGCACACGAAAGGTCACATTCTGAATAAAACTCTGTTGGTCTTAAAGGCGCTACTAGACTCCTGCTTTGTTCTGCTGCTTCAGACCAACACGGCTGCCCACCTGGATCTATAACAAACAATTGTCTTTGATGGGGGAACTCTCTAGTTCTTTTCATTGCAGAGTTATAAAGGGAGCTCTGTCAAGATGTGTAGCTGAGTTAGGCTGCCTGTTGACCTAGAATCTTGTAGCGCCATAAAGACTAATGAAATTTGTGGCAGGGTGTGAGCTTTTGTGAGTCACTTTTGAAGTGAGGAGTGGCTCCTGAAAGCTCGTACCCTGCCACAAATTTCTAGAGGAGCTACTGGACTTTTGCTCTTTTCTACTGATAAAGCGAACTGTATTGGCTTTTCATTAACTGTTTATAATTCTGAAAAGAAAAGGACGAGAGAGTTATTTTTATAAAAAAATGACATCTGAGAATTTGTGCATTATTACTACAGCTGGGGGTATAAATAGTTTAATATTTTGATCTAGCTGTTACCAGTTTTTTAAATAGCCCTCCAGTAGGAGGGGCATGACCTGGATAGCCCAGACTAGTCCAAGATCAGAAGCACATCTGGGTTGGTCCTGGTTAGTTCTTGGATGGGAGACCACCAAGGAATCACTATGCAGCATCACTGTGCAGAGGCAGACGATGACAAACCACCTCTGTTCATCTCTTGCCTTAGGGAAGGGCCTGCTCAGAGCATTAAGACGAGGAAATTGCACATGTGCAGAACTTCAGTGTAAATTAAGAAACAAGAAAAGCCAGGATATTGAGTCCTGCCCATATCAGTGCCAGTGCAGAAGTCTCATTCCCTGCACCTCCCCACTGCGTGTTCACAAATGACACCCACAATGTGTGTAGAATGAGGACAAGAGCACGCCAGCTCTGGCCTGCAGTCCCCGCCCTCTTAGGCTTCGCAGCACCCGGAGGGGCTTTCCTTCTCTCTCCGGTAACACCCACCACCCCCACCTGATCTTTGTGCGGAATTGCCCAGTGGGAGGGTCAGGACTCCCAGCTTCCCTTCCAAGTTCTGAGGCTGTCTTGCCTCTGCAACTTCCACAGCCCCAGCCTGGCCTACCATGCGGACAGTTTAATGCTTTGGGCACCCTTGGAGGAGTAGCCGCTTGCCAATAGCCTGCCTTCTCCCCGGCATCACTTTTAAAATAGTGTGTTTGAGACAGTGGGAGGTCTGTTGGCACACAGATCCACAGCCAGCATCAAGTTATAAAATATTTCTTTAAAATATAATGTTTACAAGCATACTTTTAGCACAGCACCGAATTGAGCAAGGGATTCCAAAAGAAATGCTCTAAAGCACAAATCCTTGGCCCCTCTCACAACACATGCCCTGTCAGTTCTTAAAATATAGAACATGCTCATTAGCATAGACATTCTGGATTTAAACAGAGTAGACAGTACTTTGACGCTTGTTCCAACTCCTCCACGTGAATACATGGTGAAGAGCTGCCTGCTTACGGATCTCAGCTAAGGGCGTTTTCGCACTGACCTTCAAGTGGCGCGACCACCCTCTTCACACCGGAGGATCTGCTCGGATTTCGCACAAGAAGCGCCGGCGCACCCAAAAGAGCCGGCTACTTCCGTCGCGAAACCCGCTCAAACGTTTTCCTGCTTCTTGGCGGTTTCCGTTTGAGCGGGTTTCGCGACGGAAGTAGCCGGCTCTTTTGGGTGCGCCGGCGCTTCTTGTGCGAAATCTGGGCAGATCCTCCGGTGTGAAGAGGGTGGTCGCGCTACTTGAAGGTCAGTGCGAAAATGCCCTAAGAGTTCTCATGGACGCAGCATCCCACAGAACAAAGACCTCCTTCCTCTTGCAAGGAGTTTTTCTCAGTCTTTTTCTCCACCTGCTGACCAGATCAGTGAAGCGATTTTTGCAGTCTCCAAAATTTCCCTTTCTGTACCACTCTCAAGCACATTGTTCTCCAGACCTGTTTCCTGTTTAGAGAAGGGAAAAAGCTTACCCGGCCCATTATCTCTCCTGCTATATCTATTAGTATTTGTATGAAGGTAGGCTGAGTTCCTTCTGGGAAGCAAATGAACTGACACGCCAGCCCCACCCCACTCTCTGTTCAGAGGGAGGGGGGAGGAACCTGTTAAAACGCAAAGTGGAGGTTTGGCTCAGCTCACCCCCCCAGGAAAAAAAATGTATTTCTTTGCACCTTGGCTTCATTTTTGCCTCTTCTTCTCCTTTGCTCCCCATCTTCAGTCTCTTGTCAAGTCATGAGGCGTCTTCCTTTACAACATTACCCCCCCCCCCAAAGCACTTCCTCTCTGCCCAAAGTTTGGTTCATGCTCTTGTCACCTCTCCCCTTGCAAACTTCTCTGCTCTCACTCTGATCTTCCAGAGTACCCCTCAAGCCCCTTTCCTTCTGCCCGGCACTCTGCTTTCCAGGGCTGGATTAACAAATAGGCCAAGTAGGCACTGGCCTAATGAGCCCCCACACCTTTAGGGGCCCTGGGCTGGTTTGTCTCTCTCTGCCTCTCCCTGCAGCTTTGCCAAAGGGGCTTTTGAGAAGGTGCCTGCAGGAGAGATTAGGAGATAATTTACCGGGGAGGGGGGGGGCAAGGTTTTGGTTGCCTAGGGGCCTCTACAGGTCTTAATCTGGCACTGCTGCACTCCAAATCCTCCACCTATTCCCTTCATTCTCAACAAGTGACATCACTCCTTAAATCCCTCTTAATTTCCTGTCTGTTCCCAGATCCTGCCCTTCAAAGCCCTCCATGGTCTCCCCTCAATCTGTATTTCTCTGCTCTTATATCCAGATAGAACCTTGTTCCTAACCGAGTTTCCCCACCCTCGGCCTCACCAAGACTTCCTGCATCCAGGGCTGGTGCCAGGGCTTTTGGTGCCCTAAGGGAGCTGCCCACTAGCCCCCCCCCCCCAATCTTTTTTAAAGAGAGAATTGTAGGAGAGATGAAGAAACTTGGAACTTATTTGCATTTTTAATTTACAGTTTTTTTATTTTAAACTTTAATTTTAAAAAATTGTGAGACTAAGCAATAAAAATTGTGAGAATACTACTTGATCCTTTTAGATGGAGGTGCCAGGGACAAGATCCTCCCATGACCATTTCTACTTGATTCTTTCAGCTGGAGGTGCCAGGGACAAGATTCTCACATGACCATTTTCACTTCATCCTTTCAGCTGGAGGTGCCAGGGACAAGACCATGAGCATGTGAGAAAGATGCTCTGCCACTGAGCTATGGCTCCCACCCCATGTCTGTGTCAAAGTAGAATAGGAAGGATGAGTGGCAGCAGACCACTTCAACAGGAGCCAATTTTTAGAAACTGTAATTGGCTCTTCTTCAGCTTTTACAGTTGGTTAATTTACCCCTGCCAGGCTCTGAGGAGCACACTGCGCAGGCGCTGTCCGTGTTCACATTTCCTGGGTCTGTAACAGACCCGGGGAAGGTGAAACTGGCTGGGCAGCGTCTGCGCTCCATGGAGCCTTCTTTCCATTGGGGAAGGCAGACTCCAGGGAGGACACACGCTGCTTGTGGGGAGAGGGGGTGCCTGGTGGTGTACACTAGTCCAGGTCTACTTGGCCTACTCCCATGCACCGGCCATGTCTGCATCCTCCAAGAACTCTTCCCTACCTGTTCTGTCCCTTATGCCTAGAGCTGCCTCCCAAGAACACTTACATGCTACCATCTCTCTCCCTTCCCTCCTTTTCTTCGACCTCTTGGGCACTTCTTAGCTCTATTTCCCTGCAGAAGAATGTCTATTCTTCCAATTTCTCCCTGCTGCCACCTTCTACTCCTACTTCATGGCAAGGATTGCACTGCAAGCTCATCAGGCAGACCTGTTTTTCTGTACTTTGCCAAGCGCCATGCCCAAAGATAGCACTTTGAGAATAAACATATCAAAAAGCAAGGACACATGTGTCTGTTCATCTGTCACTGGCAGGCATAACATATCAGGAAAAAAGGACAGGAGGCTCAGAACATCTAGAGCCAAAAATGAAGGGAATCCAGAAATCCTAGTCTGGGAAGGTCCAGAAACTGTTCTTCGCAAATGGAACCAAAGGGTTTATGAGGAACCAAGAAAATGGAATCAGTACAGCCAGGGAGGGTGGAAAACATCTTTCCAAAACAATGGCGAATTTAACAGCTTTCCTGACCTACCAAAGTATCTTGAGATCCAGGTGCCAATCCCAACCACACCATGGAAGCTTCCTCGGTGACCTTGGGCCAGTCACACACTCTCACCCTAGCCTACCTCTGAGGGTTATTGTTGTTGTGAGGATAAAATGGAAGGACTAATTTTTTCCGCTTGTGTTCACTGTGCATGTCCATTGGGTTTTCTTTGTCATTCTGTATTGATTTTCCTCCTTTCAGCACTCCGTTCACTTTGTGGTTGCCGTTTCCCCCTGGGTTTTCTGAGAGTGATTTCATGAGGATTTTTCTCTTGCTTTGCTTCCAGGCCAAAGGTAAATCAAAAGCATACAGGTTCCCTCGGATTCCACCCCCCACAAACCTTTTTACTGCCCCCTGAAGGTCACCTCCCCCCACTGAGGTTGTTCCATCAACTCTGCACCTTCTGCCATCATCTCCCATACCTTGGTGCACAAACTCCATTTTCCATTTGTTTTTAAAGTTTGAATTTTTTTTTTGACAAGTGGCATGAGACTAGCTATGAAAGACTATCGCTAGTCTCAGATCACTGAACAAAAACATTAATATTAGGTAGTCTTTCAGATTATTTAATTATGTCTTGTGATCATGATTACTGGTTTCCCCCCTTGTTGTTAGTCTATTTTGGTTTTAAATTATTTGTAATCTGTTTTGTATTTACTGTTTTGTTTTATCTTGATCTTAAGACTATTGGTCAAAGAAGATAACAAATAAAAGAAAAGGAAAAATGAAGACAATGGGAGAGGGGAATTTAAGAAGTGCTCACGTGTATCAGAAAATCCAGAGAATGGGACCGATACACAAAAGATGCTTTTCTATCAGCCCAGGGCCTTCCTCTACATTTGCAGAAAAATCCAAGAAAGAAAATTACCAATTTAAAACTTCTAGGGGAAAGACTGAGATCTTGCAATCCTCTGTTGTGAAATCCTGAGTAGCTGACAAGGAGAGTTCGGTGGGCAGGGGAGGAGATGCCTATCCCCAGTGTTCCCTCTAAGCTGCAGAGTCTTGAGAGCAAAAATTCTTCTTTGTGAGCTACTGGCGTTAAAAGTTGTGAGCGACTGCATAAATTAATGCGCTCTGGGGCTAAGACAAAAATGTGTGAGTTGGAGGCTAAAAATCTGTGAGCTAGCTCACGCTAACTCAGCTTAGAGGGAAAACTGCCTATCACCCACCCAGGCCACCACCATGAAAGCTGGGTGGGAGAGGAGTTGGAGATACTGCTGCCACCACCCCAGCACCACAGGCAGGCAGGGAGGAGGAATGGGAGCTGCCGCTGCTGCCCTGTGCCATTGCCCAGTAAGGCAGACAAGGGGAGGCAGCAGCCCCACAAGTGGGAGGATGAAGGCAGAAGAGGGAAGGAAGGAAGGAAGGAAGGAAGGAAGGAAGGAAGGAAGGAAGGAAGGAAGGAAGGAAGGAAGGAAGGAAGGAAGGCCCATTGTTCCCCCTCACCACTGCACCAATGAGGTAGGAGATGGCAGCACATTAGGTTGACACGGTGACAGTTCAGCAGTCAGCACAGCAAACAATGAGGGTAAGATAGGATTCTTTCCCTGCAAGTGTCGTGGAGCCCTTACTTGTCATCACCGGATCTTCCAGAAATGTAGGTGACCTATTAGTATGAGCTGAGAGCCAGTGCGTTGCAGTGTGGTAGACTTGAAGTGATGAGGCCTGAGTTCAAGTTCCTGCTCAGCTATCGGATTGCCAGCCTCCAAGTGGGGCCTGGAGATCACCCAGAATTACAGTTAATCTCCAAACAACATAAATCAGTTTCCCTGAAAGAATGGCCACTGAGAGGATGGCTATGGCATCATGCTCCCCCCAGTCCTTCCTCTTCCCAGACCCCACCATCCCCAGCTCTGCACTCAAAAGCTCCAGGACGAAGCTCACTCACTCTTGGACTGGCTTCCCTCATAGGGGCGTGGGTAGGAGAGAAAACAGGAGCACCCAGTTCCTTGGAAACACAAAGGAGGAGAGAAGAGGAGACTGGAGTTATACCTTCCCTTCACTCAGAGTGCCTTACAATCTCTTTTCCCTTCCCCTCCCCACAACAGACACCCTGTGAGGTAGGTGGGGCTGAGAGAACTCTGACAGAACCCTTGAGAGGAACAGCTCTGACAGAGTTATGACTGACCCAGGCTCACTCCAGCAGGTGCATTTGGAGGGATGGGGAATCAAACCTGGTTCTCCCAGATTAGAGTCCATGCATTTAACCACTACACCAAAGGAAAACACGATGGCTGTGTGAATGTGAAAGGGCTATAATGGTTTGAAAAGAGACACAAAAACAACAGGAAGAGCAACCGCAATGCAAGCATAGCCCAGCAGGACCCTGGTTATGCAAATCCACCTCTGGATTTTTCTGTCCAACTGCAGAGTTGGGGATGGGTCAAGTCAGTAAATGATGGCAACCTTTATGACTTCTCCGGCAGTTATGAAATGGCTTCACCCACCTCCCCCCGACCCCACCAAAGAAAACTGCAGGATTCAAGCAGCAGTCTTTTCAACAAAACATCACTTTATAATAAACATAACATCTTTTCAATCTCTGGCATAACCGAAACACAAGTGGTCTCTGAACACAGCTACCTTGGCAGGGACAGGGTCTCCAGTGTCCATCAGAAAAGGCAGGCTGAACACAGGGCAAAAACTAGCAGATAGTGCCCATTAAAGAAGAGAGGAAATCCCAAATAGTAACTCAAACATGCAGGACCTCGTCTTCCTCTGTAGGCTCTGCAGCAGTTCCTCCCTTGTGCTTGAGGAGAACGAAGGCTGGAGAGATCAAGGGGGGGGGGCGGGGTCTGTTCAGAGCTCTCCTGTATCTTTTACAATGGGAAAGGCATTACTGTCACTTTAAGGAATAAGATGCAAGGGGGGGGAGGAATGTTGGGAAATGGAGGGGGAAATATTTCCATTTTACCCCAGTCAATTTTGGTGGCTGGAGACAGGAGAGGTCTTCACAGGCCTTGAAAAAAGGAAGAATATTGAGAAATACTATTTTCTTCTTGATGGTCCTGGTGTGAAGAAAAGGTCCTAGGAAGAGATTTTGAGGTGGCCTTTTCCATACACTGAAAAGAAGGGCAGGAGGGTCTCTCCATGGAAGGAGGCTCCGGAGAACTTGTAGAGAAGGGCTGCTCGGTCAGCATCAAAAAAGGCCACTCGACCCCCAGCATAGTTCAGGCACACTCGGATCCTCTTCAGCTCCCCACTCACAGTCAGGGGAGGGTGAGCTTTTATACAAACCCTGTGCATCCCTGACCACTTCCCCACAGCCCACATCCCTTCCTCAGGAGTAAAAGTGAGGCCTCCCTTCCTCCTCACAGACTTTCTGGCCACCCCCACAGCCCAGTTTTCCTCACTTCCCACAAGGACTTCCCAGAAATGGCGGCCTCCTGTGAATCCTTCACAGCCCAGCACAATATACTCCAAGTCAAATCTCTCAGGATTTGTGGGCAGAGCTTGAGCTTTTTCTCCCACTCGCACGCTTTTCTGACCCTCAGAAAGGATGAGACATGGATGGGCTGTGTCTGGATCCAGAGTCACATTTGCTGTTGAGGGAAAATGAGGAGACAAAAGTGAAACGGCATCAGCTGGGGGATTTCACTATGGTTGCCAACTCAAGAAATATCTGGAGACTTTGGGGGTGGAGCCAGGAGACATTAGGGGTGGAGCCAAGATCAAGGCTGTGACAAGCATAATTGAACTCCAAAGGGGGTTCTGGCCATCACATTTAAAGGGATGGCACACCTTTTCAATTTCTTCCTTCCATAGGAAATAATGAAGGATAGGGGCACCTATTTTTGGAGCTGATAGAATTGGACCCCCTGGTCCAATCTTTTTGAAACCTGGGGGGTATTTTGGGGAGAAGCACTAGATGCTATACTGAAAGTTTGGTGCTTCTACCCCAAAAGACAGCCTCCCCCCCAGAGCCCCAGATACCCGCAGATCAATTCTCCATGATTTTCTATGGGAATAAATGTCCATGGGGAATAATAGAGTTCCCAGCAGACATTTCCCTCCCCTCCCCCCGCTTTCTGACGACCATGAAGCGGGGGGAGGGTTTCCAAACCAGGGGATCCCCTGCCCCCACCTGGGGATTGGCAACCCTAGATTTCACCCACTGGCCTGTTTGGCTTCCTTCTCCTGGCAGTCATGGCCTCCTCCCACCTCTGCCACCCTCTCCTTGGTTATCAGACTCTCCTGCCTGCTCCTGCCCTTCTAAAAGGCAGAGATGTCTTCCCACATGCTTCAGAAGGCAGACAATATACACAACAAGCACCCACAGGGACACCATCTATTTCCTCCCATATCCCATCCTGAAAAGAGAACTGTGAAAGAGAGAAAAAAAATGCCATTTTTAGTCACAGGTTTCTTTGGTTAGAAATCACACACAAGAACAGAAGATTTGTCTCCCTTATCAGGAATCTTCCTTCTCGCTGGTTCTGGGATGGGGCAGTCTCTACTTCTGGGAGAAGCTCATTCCTGGAGACCGGGAGAGTCCAGAACCTTGCAATTCTGGGAGGGGACGGGCTTCGCTCCCAGGCCCCAGTCTGGCCCCGAAGCAGCACAACTCAGCACAACATCATCTCCAAATGATCAAACATGAAATCAGACCTCCAATAAAATGGTCCAAAAAAGCCTCCAACCAACCACACAGAGAACAGGGTGAAGAACTCAAAAGAGACGCGCACCTGAGGCAAAGAAGCCCCATAGAGTCAATACAGCACACCTACTCTGGCTCAAGTGCCTTCTGAGAAAGGGAATTCACCCCCTTGGATGGGAAGAGACTGCCCTACTCTAGGACCACCGACAAGGGAGTTGCACAGTGAGACAAATCTTCCATTCTCCAGTGGTCCGAGGTGGGGAAGTCTCCACATCTGGCACATAAGACAGCAGCATGCCTCAGAGAGGGGAAGAATCTCAGACTCTAGCCTGAAAAGGTATGCTCCAGGACCATTTTCTTCCAAAAGCAGTCCCAGCTGAGCCCATTTTGTCAATCCTGTAATGATGAGTGGAACAATTTCCAGGTTGCAGCCCTACAGACCACCTCTAAGGAAGGGAAGGACCAGATAATGCTTCTGACCCTCTGAGGGAGTGGGCTGTAACACCCGAAGGGGGATCCAGTCCCCTGGACTTATATGCCAGGAAAATGCAGCCTCTGACCCATCTGCTAATGGTGGATGTGGAGACTTCATGGTAGGGATGTCATATGTCCCATCCACAGACCAAATCAACCCTCCTTGGACTTCAATCAGGCCTATGGGGCTCTTTTACTCCCCCCTCCACCCTCCTGTCCTCACCCATTCCACAGCTCCTGCTGCC
This sequence comes from Heteronotia binoei, assembly GCF_032191835.1. Classification (NCBI taxonomy): domain Eukaryota; kingdom Metazoa; phylum Chordata; class Lepidosauria; order Squamata; family Gekkonidae; genus Heteronotia; species Heteronotia binoei. The sequence continues at coordinate 19,333,473 of NC_083227.1, read as the reverse complement.
TTGCCTTTACAGGCTGAAGCAGGAATCAAAGCTGCAAAGAAGATGTGCAGTGGAGCAAAAATACACTCCACATTTTCCTTGCAACTTTGTGCTGAAATATGTTTCAATGGAGTGGAGCTCGGTTTAACTTCCCAGCATTCCTATGGCCAGCTGGGAAAACCCAGAAGGTGCCTGAATGCAGTGGGGAAGCAGGGAAAAAACCTGCTACACATTGAACAAGGGGCAGATCCAGAACTGACAGAAATATCCTTGGTACTTAATAATTAATATTCCCAACCTCCCCCCCACCCCGCAGCTGCTGTTAAAATTAATGCCTGTTCTGATATCCTCAGTGGGAATTTTAAAAGAATTGCAATATTACCAGTTGGAACTTCTTCTGGACTGGAGTTACCAACATGGAGCTATTGAACATCAGGCATGATCTACCCTGAGCTGGCAAACCTGATGCCCCACCGTTGGCAGGAGAATAGCGAGACTTTTCTTATGGAACTCAGTCAACCTGTTGCCCAGCAACCATTCTCCCATCATTTAAATATGGCGGCAGGTTTCATCCCCTCAACCTTTTCTTTCACCCTTACCAACATCCTCAGAACAAGAAGGCTGTGGCAGGGAGCATAAGATTTTGAGGAACAAAACAAGAGCATTCAGTTGTGTTATCTCTGAGAACACCAAGTGGGAGAACACGAATTGCTAGGTGAAGCTTTTTAGTTTAGAAATAATTGATCAGTTTATGAAGAAAAATGTACCTTTCCGCAGATGAAGTCCAGAATCCAGAGTGTCTGAGGAAGCAAAGGAATGGAAAGTGAGCAGCAGGCCCTTCTTGTGACAAAAACACCACCTAAAAATACTATTTTCTTTTGGGGAGGGCAGGGGCATGATACAGCCCAATGTTGTCAAACTGCTGAAGCTAAGCTGAGTCAGTACTTGGATCGACCAAAGAAGACTCTGCAGAGGAAGAAAATAGCAAACACTGGTCTTGATCAGCTCCTGGTGGGGGCTGCCAGAAGTCATTTGTGACTTGATGGCACACAGGTACATATTTCTTCTGAGTTACAGCTTCAGGGTCAAGTAGAGACTATCTTGGGGGTGGGGGATTGTGTACAAATATTCAGATTTGTGTTCACAAGTCACTGGAGTTGAGATTAATGTCATAGAAAGTATGCTAAGGACTGCAGCCAAGGGTCCAAACTGGCTAAATTTAGACTTCTAGACAGAGGCTCCGCAGCACATACTGAGCTGAGTTACACTCTTCAGACTCACTGATTTCAATGGGCTTCGAAGGGTATGACTCTACTTTAAAACCAGTCTGTCCCTTTGAGACCATTCTGTGGGCTCTGCTACGACATATTCCAACAAACACAAACATCCAATCAAAGGGATCAGTTCTGATAAGTCTGATTTGGTCACAGGCACATTACAGAGAGAAGGGGGGGTGTCCCTGAAACTGATCCAGCGGCTGTTTCATTAAAAATAAATGCCCTAAAGAGCAGTTTCCCTCACTGTCATTTTAGGTGCTTGTTTCACCATCTACCTCACCATGTGCCCTTGCATGGCTGCAGTAATGATTAGAGATCAACAACATAATAGAATCCCGAGAAGTCCATGTAATGCAATTCTGAACTGAAGTTATGGCAGAATTTTGATCAGAAAACTTTCCATGGTGAACTAAAATGGCCTTCTGAACTGATACATAAACTCCCCACGTTCCTGGGTCTGTTGATGATATAGTCAGCCTGGGACATACTAAAACACATCTGGCCCACTCTAATGTCCAGTCTGAAACTCCGGCAGTGTTTCTTCATTACCTTTGAGTTGCTTCTCGATGCCCTCCAAAAGGAGATTTAAATCTGAGAAGTCCCAGATGTGCCACTTCAGTGCAAGAGGAAAAGCCAATGGATTCTCAAACGACTTCTTGTCTTCATACCTGGAGAAAATCCCATTAGGGTACCATCCATCCCATTCAGAATCTCCCTCCCTCCCCTCCGCCCCAAGTGGGTCAGAGAAGCAGAGGAAGGAACTGGCAGAAAGCCAAGGGAAACAGGCTGATGCTGAAAGCACTGGAAGGTGGGCGGGCTCTTGAAGAGGAATGCACAGCTCCTGCTTTCTTAAGAACTGGCTACACTAAACCTATTGGATACTGTGACCAGAACTACTAAGTACTCATTACATTTATTATAATAAAGACGGGTAAATCAAAGATTACATATCATAGACAGACACACAAAAGGGTAAAGTCCTTTCTCTGAAAAAATTCCTAAATGATGGTCCAGATTCCAGTGTGGACTTCAATACCATGAAGCAAGCTGCAATGTCTTGAATCTCATGAAAGGTATCATTAGGATGCTCTGTATTCTCAGTGCTGGGGGGGGGGCAACAGTGGGAGGGCTTCTAGTGTCCTGGCCCCACTGGTGAACTTTTTGATGGCACCTGGAGTTTTTGACCACTGTGTGACACAGAGTGTTGGACTGGATGGGCCATTGGCCTGATCCAACAGGGCTTCTCTTATGTTTTTATGTCTGGGGCAGTGATGCTCTGAATTCTTGGTGGTTCTTTTGGGGAGGGGGCAAAGTGGGAGGGTTTCTAGTGTCCTGGCCCTACTGGTGAACTTTTTGATGGCACCTGGAGTTTTTGACCACTGTGTGACACAGAGTGTTGGACTGGATGGGCCACTGGACTGATCAAACATGGCTTCTCTTATGTTCTTATATTCTTCACAAGCTGCCCAGTTCAATCCCAGGATTAAGAAGGTTAATGTTAAAGATCCACTTACCTCTGCAATGTGCTTCTGACATCCTAAAGAAAGAAGGCAGAGGGTGAGAAGGAGAGAGAGAGACCTTCAGAGTAGGGTGTGTTGTGTTCCCCTTGTGGACTTTCCCCCTTTTCCCTGCAGCCTTGCAACATGGTTCAGCCATGAAAGGAAAGAGAGGAGAGAGGGTCTGTCTGGGCATAAGTGCCATCACATCTGCACAGACATGCTAGACAGACAGCAGTGCCCAGAACAGCTGTGTGGATGCTGTTCCTGTAACCATATGCCGTTGCCACTGCGTGTCGGTGTGCATTTTATATATAAGTGACATTCCCCACACCACACCGACCCTAGACATCCTCCTTTTAAAATGGGTTGTGAAAAGTCTTGCATGTGATCCAGCTTCCTGGTTGGTGGTGTTGTGAAAGAGTTTTCCAGGAACCATGGGGTTCCTCAGACTGTTGGTTGAAACACAAACACACTTTGGCTTCCAGTGGCTGCAGTCTATCAGGGAGGGGCAGGGGCTGTGGGGGAATGTATTTCCAGGGAGTGTTGTTTTGCAGGGCCCTGGGATTGTCCAGTCTGCCCCTGGCTGGAGATGGAAAGGGGCAGAGGGGAAAGTGGCCCTGCTGAAGAGGTAGAAACTTGCTAGCGACATAAACTGGGCTGGTTTGCTTTTGCTTTTCTGCTAAGCAGAGAGGATTTGGAGCCAGCCTTCTCCCCAAGGGGACTCCACCTGTTTCTGCCACAGTCTCACCTGCAGGAGATCACTGGCCGGCTGCTGACATTTCTCCTCCATCTCCCGGATGAGGCTTTCCAGAGAAGAGAGTTCCTCAGAGATTCTGGCCAGATGCTGGTCCCTGTTTCTCACCACCTCCTTCTCCACCTCTTCCATCTGGGCCAGCAAAAGTTTCTCTTGTTCCTCCAGAAATGTGTGCAGTTGCCTGAACTTGGCTACTGTCTCTTGCTTCTCTTCTTTGGTTTGTTTCTGAGATGGAAAGAGAAGAAAAGCAGGCCAATGTCAGGAACACAGCTGGTCTCTGCAGTGGGAAGAGACGCTTGAGGAGGCTCCTATCCCATCCTATCCCGGAGGGGTTCTTTCAGCCACAGAGGATTCAGTCTGCAGCAGAAAACACAGAAAGTAGAAGGGGCTTCTTGAGTCCATTTGTTCCCTCACTAAACAGCCTCCACAGGTTGATTTCCCCAGTTCCCATCGGGGGATGAGACATGATGGTTGAGGAGAAACACCACAGGGGGCAAAAGTGCTCAGAAGCCCCCTCCCCTCGCTTGGTCTCCTAACCTTAACTGCATCTTCCTTGGCTGCATTGTGGGCAAGAGAAAATTGTGGGGGGGCAGGAATGTACATACTACTAAATATCCCAAGTATGCCCCCCTAGAATCAGCAGTGACTGAACCCCACTTTCAGTTGGCCTTAATCCAGCCCTGCATTAGACCCTCCTGAGGTCTCAGTCTCCCTCCCCAAATCTCCAGAAGTTTCCCAACCTGGATCTGGCAAACCTATCCCCCCATCCCCCACTGGTGGCCAGAGGAGACCCGGCAACCGTCCTTCTAAATTGAAAGTGGGGGCAGCCTCGTGGGTTGATTTTTCTGCTATTTGGACTTACGAGCAGGTCTTGGCTTTCCTTCTCCACATCTCCTTGAAACGCCACAATTCTCTCTCTCTCCTTCTTCAGAATCTCCAGACGGCTGCAGAACTGATCCTAGGGGGAGGGGAGATCACAGTTGAAATGTGTTCTTTTAAAGGTTTACTCCATGCTCTTCCCTCCTGGCCACCATGACACATTTATTTAAACCCATATATATAACCATTTTAGGTAAAAAAAAAAATCCAAATTCCAGCATGCTATTCCATCAGGAGAGCCTGTGTGCAGTAACACTTAAAGTGCTGGACTAAGATCCGGGAAATTCAGGTTTGAACCCCCAGTCCTGCCGTGGAAGCTCGCTGGGTGACCTTGGACCAGTCTCATGACTCTCAGCCTACCCCTGACCTGGTTAGTCCCAGGACAGCCTGATCAGCAGGGCCAACCTGGAGGCAGGCAGTGGCAGGCAAACCACCTCCCAACCTCTCTTGCCTTGAAAAGCTTACAGGGTGTCCACAAGCCAGCTGTGACCTGACAGTAAAACAGAATTCTGTCACGCCACTCGTGTTCTGAGCAGGCACTCGGGTGGGCTTCTGTTCTCCTTTTTGAAACCCAAGACCTGACAATCTCAAACATTCACAAGACATTTTTGAGAGCTAGGAGTCTGCCTTTATACTAATTTTAACTAACTAGCTAACTAGCCAAAGCATCACACATCTTTAAACGAATGAAGAGTCCAATGTAATACCCTTTCTGATGTGACTCATCATACTGGATGTTAAGAAGCACACTATGCCCGGACTTCAGTGAGATCTCAAGTGAGAGTTTCCGGTAACGGCACGGTGCTAACAGACGTGTTTGTAGGAGCTCCGGCTCTGCAGCGTCTGTGCTGGTCTTTTTGGGGGGGTTCTTCAGTTAGTAAGAACTCGGTGGTGCCTCTGTTGGAGGGGCACTCGTGTGGAGGAGTGCTGGGTGCTCTGTGCCGGTTTTTCTGAGCATAGAGCCCGTTCAACATATTACTTCAAGCCCGGATAGACCAGATGCCTTAATGGCGAATTAGCTGTGACCACCGGAGAAGGGGAGTAGGCGAAGCGGCATTTGGAGGACAGAATAAATGGTGAAGAAGGGGGGGGGGAAGTATATCTGACCCTAAACTGGAGATATAAACGAAGGAAAGAACTTACTAAGTGCGTTGTTTTCCCCCTACTTTCAAGTGGAATCCGATGCTGGGGGGAAAGAGACCTGGTTTGGCGAATGCACAAAGGTAGAAAGCAGAGGAGTGGTGGAGGACTACCTTGGCAGCAACGGCAGAGGTTGGGAGTCGTAGACTGGCTATGATTGTAAAAGTTTGTGAAGAGCACTGAGACAGAGGAGGTGAAGAAAGGAGGAAAAGAGGAAAGAAGCAGGAGATTTCTGACGATTTAAAGGGAGCCTTCACGAACCTCTTTTCCTCTCCCTTTTCCCATATGCTTGTGCATGGCGATTTTCTTAAAGAGACAGGGAGCTAAATAAAGGCTCAACAGTGGTTATAATATACAGGGTGGAAATAAAGTCACTGGACCTTTGAAATGAGTTGAATCTGAAGATGGGAGACTTTTGATGTTAGTATAGAGTTTCCAGGAACGCAAGGGCGGAAGTGAGGTGGAGAGGATGGAATTCCGTTGGCAGAGATGTGGAAGAACAGGAATGGATTTACTGAACTGGCTTTTTGAACTGGTAGCAGAAGAGAGGAGCAGAGACTGAGATTAAGAAGAGGAAGAGGAAGACAGAAGGATAAGCGGTTGGGAAACATTAAGGATTCAAAAGAGACAGTTAACAAATAATTAATGGATTGAATAATTAACTATTGTTAATTTGATTACTGCTGATTTTCTGTATGATTTTCTATATGTAATGAGTTAATGTGAATGTTCAGGTGAAGGGTGTTTGGTGGTAAAGAATAGTAATTTAAGGATATAAAAACCAACTGGTATGTGAGAGTGTTAAAGGAAGGTGATGTACGAATTTTGAGTGAAGTAAGGCGAAGTAGTAGTATATGAATTGGAATTGGGGTGTCAGTAAGACCTTGGATAATAGAAAAATGAGTATGACATACAAGTAAGACAAAATAGATAGGTTAGTCCCACTATTGGCAACTTTAAAACTGATGGAGATAATGTCCTCACAGGAAGTTATAGAGGAAGTGCAGAATTCTATGCAATTGTATTTTATGAATGCATTGAGTCAGGTGCAGGCAAATCTGACAGAACAATTAGATGGAGTAAATAAGAAATTAGATGGCCTGCAAAAGCAATTGACGGAAGTAAAGGAAGAGATTCATGGCTTGACACAATCTACAAAATATGTGGAAGGAAAGTTGGAAGTAGTAAATGAAAAGTCTGAGGAGATTGAAAAAGTTCAAAAATACGAAGGGGACAGATTAGTGAGAATAGAAACGGTGCAGGTAGAGCATATTTCAGGAATGCAGAATATTCCAGAGGATAGGTATGACCATATAAAGGAGGTGATAGTAGAGATCTTGACACCAGTTCTTGGTATGAAGAAAAAGGAATTGGAGAAAGATATAGAAAATGGCTATAGAGCTTGCCTTATTTTTTTCAAGGAACACCGCCTGCTGAGAGAGGTTTATATAAGGTGTATTAGGAGGAAAATGAAGGAATTGGTCTGCCAGACGATGAGAGACAAATCATTAAAGTTATATCGTTGGCATATTACACCAATAAAACTGAAGAAAGTGTATTCCGAAATTGTTGGTTGCTTTGTTGCAGGGAAACAAATTGATACCATGCAATTCACAAACAAAGTAAGATGATTTGAAATGCCAATGTTTTTTTTTTCTTCTTTTTTGGACCACAGTGTAGAAGAAAGAAAGTTTTCTTTTTTGTTAGTTCTAGACTTAGCTGAGGTAGATACTCTGATGGAGATACTAAGAGAAGAAATTAACAATTAGATAGAAGGAAAACGGAACTTATTGTATTAAAGTGTATTCCAAACTTGCTGGGGGTTCTTTGTTGTTGTTGTTGCAGGGAATTAAATTGATACTGTGTAATTTATAAATAAAGTAAGATGACTTGAAATGCCAAATGTTCTTTTGGATCACAGTGTAGAAGAAAGAAAGTATTTTTGGTTGGTTCTAGACTGAGCTGAGGTAGATACTCTGAGGGAGATATTAAGAGAAGAAATTAACAAATAGACAAACAGAAGGGAAATGGAACTTATTGTATGAATGGTTATGGGGGAAAGATAATAAGAATATAGTGTAAAAAGGGGTTAACTGTAGTATGTATGATTTGGTTTAGGTTAGAACAAAGGATTTGTATTCTAATGATATAAGTATATAATGCATCCCGCTGTCTACATCCCTAAGTTTATGTTTTGTTTATATATATATATATAGTTTTTGTTGTTGTTAAATGTAATAAAAAGTTAAAAACTCAAAAAAAAAAGAAGCACACTATGCCCAAAGAAGCTGCCCCCGTCCTTCATAGTTTCCAAAGGACTACATCAAACCAGATCATCTCTGCAGGAGAAACTGAAGGGAGGGGCCACAATTTTGCAAGCCTAGTAGAACCAAAGCAATGTACAGAGTACCCAGCAGTACTAGTGCAGTCAGAGTGCCCAGCAGAACCCAGTGCCGTTGTGGCAATGCCAGTCGATGTCAAGCACAGAATCACAGTCCAAGAAGGGGGGATGGAACCTCAGCAGCACTAGTGCAAATGTGCCCAGCAAACCCAGTGCCATTCATAATATCAGCAAAAGTTTGCCACTATACTGCTTTTAAATACATTCTGTCGCCAAGCAGGATAGGGATGAAAAGGTCTTGAGGTCAAGAAGTGAAAATGAAGAACATGAGGGGAACATGAAAAAATTAGGTGAAGGGAGACGGAAAACGTGAATGAGAAGTGTGTGGGGAAGGGAGGGGGAAGTTGTTTATCTTACTGCACGTCATGGGCTCTGACAAGGGGACTGCCCAGGCAGAGCCGACAGGGTTAGCTGACCCAGCGGAACCGACAGCTGGCTCCTCTCACAACTTGACTGATTCACTGCTGCTGCCCGCAGGGTTCTCAACACCTGGCTGTACAGCTGACGAGGACCAACAACAGGTAGACACACATCCCAGTTCACCACCTTGCCTTGCTCAAGTACGGGAAAGGCTCCGTCAGGACTTAGCGATCTGAAGGAAAGAGGCCAAAATGCGGGCAAGACGTTCACTCAGCCCAGAGTTTTAGCAGACGCCAGGCTGGCCCTGCTGCCTGCTAATTGGAAACAGCAGCAGCGGGCTATCTAAACACCTGCTTCGAGTTGCATGCTCTGTAGAAGCAACAAGTCCATCCGGTGACTTGCGACTACTCCAGCTCCCGTTCCTTGGCTCTGTTCCTGCTCTGACTTCCCAGTTTCCTGACTTCTGGATTGTACGATCCTGCTTTCGGACTCAGCTGCTGGTTCCTTCAACGCTCCTCTGGCTCTGACTTGGACTGGACTCGGACTTCCCCCTTGCCTGCTCTCCAGCGTGTGACACTGCAATACCATAACTACTGCTTTGAAGATCTGGCTGAGCTGGGTGCAAGGAAAGGAAGAGCTAAAAACTAGACTGTTGGAGAAAATGAGCTGCAGGCTGGCTACACATGGGCCTCCACAGAGACCAATATATCAAGAGGCCTCTCCTGTAAATATAGTGCCCTCATATTCTCACACACATGAGGCCAGACAGGCTGGCCATTTGTGGAAGGGAAGTACTCTCTAGATTAAGTTTCTTTCTCTTCTTTTGACTGCAACCTGAATGTGGATCTACTTGAATAAATGTAAGTTTACTTTTTTGCCATATACTTCTTGGGAGATGTATTTACTGCATGCTGTATCCTGTTCTAACTTTGGGCAAACTCTCCTACATTAACCAAATATCCCCATAATGAGTACCCCAAGTATCTAGCTGTTGCCTTTTCCCTCGCTCCACCCATTTTTATTCATCCTTTGACTATTGTTGCCTCCCTCTGCCTTTCCTCTTCTAAAACTTCATGTTGAGCCAAACAAATCTTTGAGTCTTCTTGTTGCTATATCCTGTTGCTCCGCAAAGACTGGCACAGAAGAGTGTACCCTACTAAGCAGAGTAAATAAATCTTTATAACTTGTAGTAATAAAACCATCTTGATTAAACAGAGAAACTGGGTTGGTCTTAATTTTGTTCTCAGTATGGCCCAAACACTCATCATAAAAAGGAGAAAAACCCACAATTGGTATCTTCAATCTCCTTACAGTCGGAAGCACCAGCCCTGGAGGGAGAGCTCCTCTTCCGCTATGCTGGGAGGAAAGCACATCGTCTCCAGAGAATGATGGAATTCCACCAGCAAGGATCCAGATGAGTTCCTACCTTGTATTCCTGAGCAACCACTTCCAGGGGAAGTATTGTGTGTCCTTTGTGTTCTGGGAATCGCTCACAGACAGCACACACCAATTTTTCATCCTCTTTGCAGAAGAAGTGGAGTTTTTCCTGGTGTCTCAAGCAAAGATCTTTTCTTGAACTTTGTGGCACCAGTTGAATTTTTTCAACTAGGTTTGCCAGCTGCCAGTTTCGGCGGAAAGCCCCTTTCTGGAACTTGAATTTGCAGACAGGACACTCCAAGTCTCCCAGAGTCTCCCATTTCTCACAGTAGTCAGTGATGCAGGCCTGGCAGAAGCTGTGCCCACAGTCCAGGACCACGGGGTCCGTCAGGCACTCCAGGCAGATGGGGCAGTTGGCCTCCTGCTCTATCTCTGTGGATGGTGGAGCTGAGGCCATGAGGGCTGGATTCTCAGTGGCTTGGGTGATGGGAAGGGCAGCAGCTTGTCAGATCTGTAAAAGGGCAGCATAAGAACAAGAACATAAGAGAAGCCATGTTGGATCAGGCCAATGGCCCCTCCAGTCCAAAACTCTGTGTCACACAGTGGCAAAAAACCCAAACAAACTCAGGTGCCATCAGGAGGTCCATCGGTGGGGCCAGGACGCTAGAAACCCTCCCAACTGTTGTTCCCCCCAAGTATCAAGAATGCAGAGCATCACTTGCCCCAGACAGAGAGTTCCAACAATACGCTGTGGCTTATAGCCACTGATGGACCTCTGCTCCATATGTTTATCCAATCCCCTCTTGAAGCTGGCTATGCTTGTAGCTGGCACCACCTTCTGTGGCAGTGAATTCCATGTGTTAATCACCCTAATAAGAACATAAGAGAACAGGAATGACCTAGAAAGAAGTCTTTGCATTTTAGTCTTTTGCCATGTTGGGTTTCTTTTGAAATAGGTTTTATTTTTACTGCTGACACTATGTAAGTTGTCCACTGCCTAAAGACTCTGAAAGTTGAGACCAGTGTTCCCCCTAAGCTGAGTGAGTGTGAGCTAGCTCACAGTTTTTCAGACCTCCGGCTCACACATTTTTCTCTTAGCTCAGAAAAAATGGCCCCAGAGCAAACCAATTTATGCAGTAGATAAATCATTTGCTTACAACTTTAACATCAGTAGCTTACAAAGTTGAATATTTGCTCACAAGACTCCACAGCTGGTTGCATAAAAAGGTAAAGGTAGTCCCCTGGGTAAACACCAGTTGTTTTTGACTCTGGGGTGACATTTTCATGGCAAACTTTTTTAATGGGTAGCTTGCAATTGCCTTCCCCAGTCATCTACACTCCCCCCACCGAGCAAGCTGGGAGCTCATTTGACTGACCTCGGAAGGATGGAAGGCTGAGTCAACCTTGAGCAGGCTATCTGAACCAGCTTCTGCCAGGATCGAACTCAGGGCATGAGCAGAACTTAGGACTTCAGTAGTGCAGCTGTACCACTCTGCACCATGGGGCTGCTTTCCTGGTGGCAAACACATCTTTAAACAAATGAAGGGGCCATGTAATATCCTTTCTGATGTGACTCAGACTTCCTGGAACTTTATTCCCCGGGAGAGCCACCTGGCCACACTTTCAGCTCATTTTTGCTGGCAGGTAAAGAACTTCCTGTGCCAAAGAGGTTTCCTATAACCAGAAACTGCTGGCTGCCAGGAGCCTTTTCAGAAGAGGGTAGACATTGCTGTGGATTTTAGCTATATCAAGATTTTAGTCTGTTTTTATTTATCACACAATGTTCTTTTAATTTAGCGACTTAAGGGTTGTTTTTAAAAAAGTAACACCTAAACTGTTAATTAATGAAAAAAGAATATGCATCTTACAATATATACAAAAACCTCCATGAAATCTAGCAGAAAACTCTCACAAAATCTATATCTCTACAAAAAATAAAATCTTAATGGCAGTTCAGCACTTCTTCCCTTGATTCCTTTGTTGGAAACAACTCATGCCAGCATCTTATTAAAGGAAACCACCATTGAATAAACCATTTCTGTGCCTCTGTCTTCTTTACATAGTCTTCTTTAAAGCATTCCTGTCTTGGCTATTAGCATAATAAACCAAATTTTGCATAACTAGAACTCAAACTTGGCAGATTGCTGCTTCCAATTTTTAGCAAGGTGCAATCCGGCTGCCAGTGTGGAGTAGTGGTTATAAGTAGCAGACTCTAATCTGGAGTACCGGGTTTGAGTCCCCACTACTCCTCCACAGGAAGCTTGCTGGGTGACCTTGGGCTACTCACAGTTCTCTCAGCCCCTCCCATCTCACAATATGTGCCTGTTCTGGGGAAACTAAGGGGAAAGTGATTTGAGGCTCCTTAGGGTAAAGGAAAGTGGGGTAAAAAAACAAACTCTTCTTCATCTTTACAAGTAACTGCCACAGGGCATACTACTGGTTTTTAGTCAACATGGTGTGGCTAGTCTAACAAAACATTAGAAATTGCAATAGTTCTGGATCAACCGCTTTATACATTCCATTCTGAATATTTTTCCAACACTTTCTAGCAATGTGACAGTCCCACCACATATAGGAAAGTGCCCATTCTCACATCTCAGGCACATACCTGGGTTGACACAAGTTTTTGTTAATTCATTAGGATGCTATCCTCCAAGTGGGACCTGGGCTGCCTTGGAATGACAGCTCACCTCCAGCTACAGAGATCAGTTCCCCTGGAGAAAACGAGGTTCCTGTTCTCCCCAGGCTTGACCCCAAATCTCTGGGAATTTCTTAACCTTGAGCTTGCATCCCCACCCCCACCCCTGCCAGTGACCTGGGAGAATCTGGCAATGCAATCTGAGGCACACTTGTGAGGAAGCAGCAAGAGCATCTTATAGGACATTTATGGAAGCCTACGAGATGGTGGTGAAGGCTGCAAAGAAAGATTTCTCTGTGGCCTCCATTGCATCTGCAAGCTCTTGCCTGGCCCAATTGTTTAGGACTATTTGCTCATTACCTAAATTGCCATGAGGCAAACAAAACAGTTGGGAATTGGCTATTGGCTGTGGGGCATCTGCGAGCTGCTTTGCAGACAAAGTCACAGCGCTCCGCCAGGATCTCCCAACCACAATTCATATAGTAAAAGAACTTGAAGCCCCTTGCCTGTCTTCAGGTCCACTTTTGGACCGTTTCAGCTGACTCTCCCTGGAGGATGTCAGCAGGATCCTGGCAGCTGCAAGGCCTACTGCTTCTCTCCTTGACCTGTGCCCATCCTGGCTGGTCAAGGCCTGTGGGAATGGTGTTCCAGCCCCTACTGGAAGAGATTCTCAACTTGTCGCTTTTGTTGGGGAGCATTCCAGGGGTTGAAAGAGCCTGTGGTACATCCACTCTAAAAAAAAAAAATCACTGGACCCCATGGTCCTAGCCAACTACCACCCAGTTTCCTGAGCTAAGACAAAAATGTGTGAGCCAGAGGCTAAAAAACTGTGAGCTAGCTCACCCTAACTCAGCTTAGAGAGAACACTGGTCCCAATTCATATTAGGTTCCCCTATGCTTGAGAAATGAGCTTCCTTGGAAACGATGAATGGAAGAGGTAGCTGGTGAATTGTCCTCTTGCTATGCAACACTTGAGCTAGACCAGAGGTGGCCAAACTTGCTTAACGAAGGAGCCACATAGAATAAATGTCAGATGTTTGAGAGCAGCAAGACACAAACATCAGATATTTGAGAAGGAAGGAAGGAAAGCAAATAGACAGAGGGAGGGGGAAAGAAAGCAACTGTAACTTTAAATGCATTCTCCAAGCCAGCCAATGGGGTGGGGTAGGGGGGCTTCTAGACCCCCACACAATATGTGTGAAAGAGCCACATGTGGCTCCCGAGCCACAGTTCGGCCACCTCTGCACTAGACCAAGTGGGTTCAGTGAATGAGACAGAGCTTTGGATATTACAGTCTTCACAAGTCCCCTGTTCATAAAAGGCCCTTAACTACAAGGGGGCCTGTGGGGGCACAGCCCCCTGACTTCTGGGTGAGGCCCCCTGACTTGGGGCCCCCAAACAGCGCCCGGGGCCTCTGCTGCATCCTGGAGTGTAGGGCAGGGGGCAGAAGCAGTCCCCAGTCTCCCCCTCCAGTTAAAAGAGCTGCAGGCTGATCAGCTGATCAGCAGGCCCTTTAACCCAGCACAGGATTCAACTGCTCCATAGCTATTGGTGCTCCTGGCTTGACTGGTGACGAGGAGTGGGGTGACCTTGGACTCTGTGGAGCAGACCCTGCCAGCTGCCTGTTGTCAGCCGGCTGCGACTCTCTCGAGGCGGCTGGGAGCCTCTATAAAATTTAGCAGCATTTCTACATCTAAAAGCTTCCCCGCCACGCGCACACACACATCCTGGTAAGTAAAGGTTCCCATGTGACTGCTAAACTTCCCCCTTCTGCTGTGTATCTGAAGCTCTGCATGTTCTTTGTAATTCACAAGGTAAAACTTGCTCCCTCCCCCCACACACAGGGAAAGAGCATTTCCTCTTTAAAGCCTTCCCCTGCTTCCAGGGGAGCCAATTTGGTGTAGTGGTTAAGTGTGCGGACTCTTATCTGGGAGAACCGGGTTTGATTCCCCACTCCTCCACTTGCACCTGCTGGCATGGCCTTGGATCAGCCATAGCTCTGGCAGAGGTTGTCCTTGAAAGGGCAGCTGCTGTGAGAGCCCTCTCCAGCCCCACCCACCTCACAGGGTGTCTGTTGTGGGGGAGGAAGGTAAAGGAGATTGTGAGCCGCTCTGAGACTCTTTGGAGTGGAGGGCGGGATATAAATCCAATATCTTCTTCTTCTTCTGCTTCTTCTGCTTCTTCTGCTTCTTCTTCTTCTCCTCCTCCTTCCTTCCTTCCTTCCTTCCTTCCTTCCTTCCTTCCTTCCTTGGTCTCTCTAGCAAGCCATTTATTTAGCTCCAGCTCCACAAGGCTGGTTCCTTCCTACCAAAAGAATGGCTCAATGTATATTTAAATAACAAGACACCCTGTATGTGTTCACTGTAACTTGTGAACAGGACTTGTGTGTGTGCATGTGTGTTGGGGGGAGGGGAGGAAGGCTGTATGCTTTCAATACAGTTATCCTGTATTTGGGTAGCAGAACTGTGATATATGGGCTTTAATTCATAGAGTTAAGAACTCTGGCTGGTAAATTCCTGGATATTTTTGGTGGATCCTGAGGAGGGCAGGGAGCTCAGTGGCATGTAAAGTCCACATCCCCCCCCCTCCAAAAAAAGCCATTCTGTACAGGGGAAATTATCTCTGTAGTCCAGAGAACAGTTGTGATTCTGGGTGATCTCCAGGCCCCACCAGGAGGTTGGTAGCCCAATATCTTGGAAGTAAACTCACTGAATAAGAGGACTGAAGGTAGTTCTGCCTTCCATTGCTTCAGGTGGCCTTCCTGGAGTTTGCTTTAATTTTCACACACACACACACACCCACCCTCCCAACTTTGTTATTCCAAGGAGGTCTCCCATCCAAATACTTGCCAGAGCAAGTATTTTGGAAAATTGGTTATCAGTGTGTGTGTGGGGGGGGGGGGGGGGAGGCAGTAGGGAGTTTGAGTGTTCTGGGAACAGAAACAGATTCGGGTGGGTAGCAGCATTGGTCTGAAGTAATAGAACAAAATTTGAGTCCGGTGGCTCCTTTAAGGCCAACAAAGTTTAATCCCGGCTGTGTGAGGCACCAGCCAGTGTGATGGTAGGTCAGGTGGCCATGAGAGCGGCTATGTGTTGGGCCCATTGAGTGCCCCCCCCAAAAAAAAATCAAAGGCGCCCTGACCTTCCAAATCCTGGCTACGGGGCTGGTTCATAACCCCTCCTAGGCTGTACTCCCTCCTCTCACTGAATCCTCTCTTGACCTGTGCATCCACTGCCAACTCCCCATCCTCTGACTTCCAGTTTGCCTTTTAGACATCCTTCAACCCTCAAGGCACCATTTCTTAGCTGAATGTCCATCCCCAACTCAGAGACAAGATCAATGGCATTCACTGGTAGAGGGCTCCAAGCACAGCCCTTGTAAGTAGAAGCTGAATCTCCTCCTTATCTCTCCACCCACCACCAGCATGGCTTCTCCTCCATTATGCAAGAATTACCTGCTGGTTGTCTCACCTCAGAATCACTGGACGGGCACAACGGTCTCCCCCTTGCTTGGGAGCTCTCAGTCTTCATATGTCCATGGAGAGTCAATGATCTGAGGTCCCCTTGGCAGCTGGCACCCCACCCTCCCGTGGTGGTTGTTGCCGCCCTTCACTTCTTCAGGGAGCAAGAGCTAGAAAATGCACTTTGATTTCTAACACTGCAATAAACACACCAGCAGTCAAACAAAGCGGAAATAATATTGTATTTCAGATGCAATATCTATTAGGACAAATTTATGATTCCAAAGTCCATTTGAATTCTAAAGTCCAAACCATGTTTGCATTTCATTTCCTTCTGACTCCACATTTTCTTCTTTTGAACATGTCGGGTATGTGCAGGCCGCCCAAACAGCCCTGATGTGCATTTAGATCTCAGCAGGTTTAAAAGAACCTTGGAAACTGCTTCTGTTTCTGATGGTGCACAAGTGTGCCTCTGCATCTCAGCTGGAGGAAAGCTCATGGGCAGGGCAAGCAAGCAGATCCATGCGGCTGTTCCCTGTGAGTAAGGAAGAGAAGCGAGCAGAGTCCCTCTGTTTGTTTTGCATTCGCTTCAGAAGTCACGTGTATAGTAAAATGGATAGTAAAGCATTCACTAGAACCTGATGATGGGATGGAGGAAAACTCCACCCCCTAGACAGCTCAGTCTGAAGAAGTTGGTTGAAATACAGCAACTCATGTGAGTGAATTGCCCCAGTGAGATCACAAAGGTTTTTGCTTGCAAACTGTATTTATTTTGGCTTCTTTGTGAGAGTGTGTGTGTTCATTCTCATTTAGTGGAAGCGCAGCTGCTTGCATCGCCGGTGCTAGGCTGCTGGAGTGAGGCCAGCACCCCAGGCATTCTGCCCCCTTCCTTCCTTTTCTCCAACCTCATCCGTGGAGAGCACGAGTACAGCCGGCAGCGGCACAGCTTCTGCCCCTCAGAGCACCCGCCACCTGGCTGCTGTCACTCCACCTCCCACGCCTGTGCTTCTGGGATGTGGAGCGACAGCAGCTGGCATTGGCACACACTCTGAGGCACAGGAGCCACACTGCGGCCGGCATCGCTTGCATATTTCCCTCACCGGGGTGGGGAGGGCTGAAACTGGTGCCCACAGGCTGCGCTCCAGACAGCTGCCTAGGGCTGCATAATGGATGCACTGGCCCTGGCTGCTGGGGAAATGCATATTTATATCCAAGGGAACTGCAGTGCTGTATTTTTATTCATTTGTGGGACTGGGAAAATCTCCTGGTCCTGCCCCCAAAGTCTCCCAGTTCAACCCCCAAAGTCCCCAAATATTATCTGAGTTGGACCTGGCAACCCTGCCTCTCCTAAATTTTAACAATTGAAAGGGCATCTATAGAGAAAGGACAGAGGATTTGCATTTTACCAATTTTGTTTAGATCTCTTCCTCAGTCTGGTGCTGTGCTAAAAGTATGTCACTCAACGTTTTCTTTTAAATAAATACTTTATAACTTTTGATGCTGTGAGTGGTTCCCTGTACCACATAGATCTCCACGGTCTCAGACACAGTATTTTAAACGGAGCACTGTGGAAAGCCAGGAAGCTGGCAGGTGGCTATTCCTCCAGGGATGCACAAGACAGTGAATGGTCCCTGTGGTGACCAGGCAGCGGGAAACACAGAGGCAGGGCCTCGGAACTTGGAAGGGAAGCTGGGATGCTTCCAGTGGGTACGTAATTTCTGCAATGGTCAGGTAGTGCAGGAGAGTTACTGGGGGGTGGGGGGGAGGTACTGGAGAAAACAGCAGCTGAGCAGCTCCAGGTCTTCTTGGATGACGCCTGCCCCAGATCCATTCCAGTCTGGCTTCTGCCCTGGCCGTGGGGTAGAGACTGTACTGGTTGCCCTCACAAATGATCTCCAGAGACACTTGGATCGAGGCAGGTCAATGCTGTTGTTACTCTTTTTTACTTTTTAAATAATTTATTTCAATAAGAGAAAAAAACCATTAAACAGAACATCAATTCAAACAACCCCCCCCCAGGAAATACACAACAAATGATTAACCAATGGATTACAAGCCTAAAGTTTTTGACAAAATAAGATAAAAACAGTAGAATAAATATCTAAAAGAAATCAATAAAAAACAAAGTTTAGATATTGCTTTGGAACCATACAATACTCCTTATTCGAGTGCTCAACATAGTTCTACATTGTGCAACGGGTTGGACTAGATCCTGGAGGTCCCTTCCAACTCTATGATCTAAAAAGGAAAACCATTTTTCAACCAAATTATCTTTTACCCGTGGAACTTCCTGTTGTAAGATTCGATGAGCCAGTTTATCTAGGATTAAAACATCCCATACCTTTAAAAACCCAGGGCTTTTTTTGTATCAGGAACTCCTTTGCATATTAGGCCACACACCCCTGATGTAGCCAATCCTCCAAGAGCTTACAGGACTCTTTTTGGAATAGCGTTCAACATGGTTGACTCTGACCAGTCAACCCACCACCTCACCGATGTAGGGATTTGGGGAACTGCTTTAATGAGGTTTTCCTGCTTTCTCCATGATCAGGGACAGAGGTGGTACTAGGGGAGAGGATGTCCCCATGATACCTGCTTGAATGTGGAGTGCCACAGGGGGCAATCCTCTCTTCAGCATTGTTTAACATCTATATGTGCTTCCTCACCCAGTTGATCTAGGGCTTTGGGCTGGGTTGCCATCAGTACACTGATGACACTCAGCTTTATATGCTCATAGAATCATAGAGCGTTTTCGCACTGACCTTTTATTGGCGCGACCACCCTCTTCACACCGGAGGATCTGCGCGGATTTCGCACAAGAAGCGCCGGCGCACCCAAAAGAGCCGGCAACTTCCGTCGCAAAAGCCGCTCAAACGTTTTCCTGCTTCTTGGCGGTTTCCGTTTGAGCGGGTTTCGCGACGGAAGTTGCCGGCTCTTTTGGGTGCGCCGGCGCTTCTTGTGCGAAATCCGCGCAGATCCTCCGGTGTGAAGAGGGTGGTCGCGACAGTAAAAGGTCAGTGCGAAAACGCTCATAGAGTTGGAAGGGACCTCCAGGGTCACCTAGTGCAACCCCCTGCACAATGCAGGAAACTCACAAATACGGCACACCCCCACCCCCCCAGCCTAAATTTACAGGATCCAGCCTTTGTTTAAAAAACTCTACAGTAGAGGTTCCCGAAGAAGTCTGTTCCACTGAGGAACTGCTCTGTCAGGAAGTTCTTCCTAATATTGAGCCAGAAACTCTTTTGATTTAATTTCAACCCATTGGTTCTGGTCCTACGTTTCAGGGCCACAGAAAACAATTCCACACCATCCTCTATATGACAGCCCTTCAAGTATTTAAAGATGGTGATCATATCACCTCTCAGCCACCTCCTTTCCAGGCTAAACATCCCCAGCTCCTTCAACCTTTCCTCATAGGGCTTGGTCTCCAGACCACTCACCATCTTCGTCGCCCTCCTCTGGACCTGTTCCAGCTTGTCTATATCCTTCTTAAAATGTGGTGCCCAAAACTGAACACAATACTCCAGGTGAGGTCTTACCAGAACAGAGTAAAGCGATACCATCACATCACGTGATCTCGGCACTATACTTCTGTTGATACAGCCCAAAATTGTATTTGCCTTTTTAGCCACCCCATCACACTGTTGACTCATGTTCAGCATATGATCCACTAAGACCCCTAGATCCTTTTCGCACAGACTACTGCTAAGACAAGTCTCTCCCATCCTATAACCATGCAATGAATTTTTCCTACCTAAATGCAGAACTTTACATTTATCCCCGTTAAAATTCATTTTATTGATTTTAGCCCAGTTTTCCAGCCTGTCAAGATCATCCTGTATCCTGTTTCTGTCTTCTTCTGTGTTTGCAACACCTCCCAATTTAATATCATCTGCAAATTTAATAAGCGTTCCCTCTATTCCTTCATCCAAATCATTGTTAAAGATGTTGAACAAAACAGATCCCAGGACAGGCATGCGTGGATCCATGTTGTAAAGAGTTGAGCTGTGGCTCTGTGTACGTCGGGAGAAAGAGGCTGAGGAAGAATTAACTATTGAAACCGTGAGGAGTCCTTTTAAAAGCGGTTCCTTATTCTCTCCGCACCATCACAAGTGGAACACTAAGAAATTAAAGACTGTACCCACGTCTTCATTAAGTCCTATTTGAAGAGGTTATCATTCTTTGTGACTGTTGAGAGACTGTGGGAAAAATTTCAAGAATGTTCAGTGTCCCTTAGTTCTGTTTTTGTTCAACTTCACTAAAAATGCATATTTACATTCCTGGCATGAAAGTTTTATTGCTTCCGGTGGTCATCTTACATTGCTTATTCTCCACAGTTGCTGTGCGGTTGTGGGGAACCCAGGCCCAACTCTTTCAAAAGCACACCTCAAGCTTGGCAGCCCCACATCCTGTGCTCTTATATGCTGTGCTCTGTGATTCTTTTTGGGTGGGGGTGGGGGGTGGGCTCCCTCTGGGAATCCTACCCCCCCAGGGAAAGTGCATGCGCAATACATAGCCTCTCCTCTCCCGGTGTAGTGAACGCCGCGTGGTCACTGTCTGGCTATGCCTGGCAGATGGTCACTGCAATGGCCTCTCCTGCATTACTGCATCCGTAGCAACACCTTCTCGCTGGTCCCCCCCGTTTTCACAGAGTTTGCTACGTCATGGTGCGACCGAATGTCCGGCGGTATAACCGGATGGGCAGGCTGGGCCCACCAACCTCGCCAGCCTAAGAGAAGGAAAACTCTAACATCAAACCCGGGCAGATAGAGCTCTTTAATGTAACACCTACCACCTGGAGGACTCGCTGCCGGTGTCCCGGCTTACTGGGCCATGGCAGATGACCCCCAGGTGAAAGGGTGGCACCAGTACCGCGCACACTGCGCTTCACCTAAAAAATTCCTCTGCGCAGGCCTGTAGGGCATATCCACACACACAACACACAACGCATCAAGTCCTGCAGCGATGGGCAAGGGGCGAAACGGCAGGTGGAAGGTGCCACCGGAAGCCGCAGTCCCGATCCTGCATGTAGGCGGTTCAGGGTATTGGTCGCCTGATGCTAACCCGGAGACGAAAGCATTTTTCGGCAGCACCCTGAACGACCAAGCAGCCTTATCTAGGGACAGCACTGCTTGCTCCACACGGAGAGGGGCCTAGAAAAGGTGGCCTAAACAAAGCTCGTCTCCCCCACCCCAGTTGGCTAGCCGCGGTCAACGGGCATCCTTACTTGCGGTCGAAAAATAACAACAAAGAAAAGGCATGCACCTGCCTCACAAAGTGTGCAAAGACTAAAGCTTGCGTGTTGGAACATCAGAACCATGCTTGACACAGTAGGCAGTGGTCGCCCTGAACGACGCTCTGCTCTAGTTGCCCACGAACTTCTCAGGTTGAATATCGACATAGACCTGTCACATCAACCATCACCAGTGGTCTGACCTAGCCTCAGATCGCAAAGCATGGAGGCACACCATCCACCAGGCTGTCTCTTCCTTTGAGAACGCACGCATAGCTGGTCTTGAGGACAAAAGGAGATTGAGGAAGAATCGCACTGCTACAGGACCAACCCTAAATCAGACTTTTCCCTGCAGCCGCTGTGGCCAGACCTGCCTGTCCCATATTTGTCTTGTCAGCCACCAGCGAGCCTGCAGCAAACGTGGACTATTGCACCCTTCTTAAATCTTCGTTCGCGAAGCCAAGCCGAGAGAGAGATTCTTTTAACCTGCTAAAAAACATTTCCATGGTTTTGCATGCTGATTCATGGCCCACCTTCTCTATGAGCTTTTTCACACAGCCTAAGTATTCCGGTATGGCAGCTGGCCAGTTACTGAACAGTAACGGGTTTCTGCTGGCATTTCAGACAGACCCGATTCAGTAACTGGCTGCTACCGGAATACTCTCACCTTTTCACACACTCCCGCGGCTGTCCCGGTAGTGAGGCGTGCCTGAGTCGACACAAACAAAGAGCAGCTTCTTCCACTTTTCAACCCCTCCTCCCGGGTTGAAATCGCTATGGGGTGCTGTGTGAAATGTCCAGTATCTAACCCGGGAACAGTTTTCGCGCCGTTTTTCGCCCGCCGGCGCGTGCGATCTCCGGCTTTTTTTTTTTTGGAACGTCAGTTTAGATCGATATAGCGATATATCGCTATATCGACCTGTCAAAACAGCACCACCATAGGGATGGCTAGGCTCCGTTGAGATCCCTATGGTGGTGCTGTTTTGATAGGTCGATATAGCGATATATCGCTATATCGATCTAAACTGACGTTCCAAAAAAAAAAAAGCCGGAGATCGCGCGCGCCGGCGGGCGAAAAATGGCGTGAAACCGGCTGGCGCTGGTGGAAGCGAGATAAGAGCGGAACAGTGTGAAATGGCTCGCTTCAATCACGCTTCAATCACGGAACCCTACCAGGGAAAAAAACATGTGTATAAAAACTCCCATCGCTGTCTCGGATTACTGCAAGCGGCACAATACCGACTCCCTTCCGGTTTCCACCGGTAAGTGTGAAAAGGCCCTTCATTTAGGACTCCTTGCCATTCCATCCCACTGTCTCATTAAGTGTGCACACGAAAGCTTACATTCTGAATAAAACTTTGTTGGTTTTAAAGATGCTACTAGACTCCTGCTTTGTTCTACTGCTTCAGACCAACACCGCTGCCCACCTGGATCTATAACAAACAATTGTCTTTGATGGGGGAACTCTCTAGTTCTTTTCATTGCGGAGTTATAAAGGGAGCTCTGTCAAGATGTGTAGCTGAGTTAGGCTGTCTGTTGACCTAGAATCTAGTAGCACCCTAAAGACTAATGACATTTGTGGCAGGGTGTGAGCTTTTGTGAGTCACTTTTGAAGTGAGCAGTGGCTCCTGAAAGCTCGTACCCTGCCACAAGTTTCTAGAGGTGCTACTGGACTTTTGCTCTTTTCTACTGATAAAGCAAACTGTATTGGCTTTTCATTAACTGTTTATAATTCTGGAAAGAAAAGGACCAGAGAGTTATTTCTTTACAAAAATGACATCTGAGAATTTGTGCATTATTACTACAGCTGGGGGTATAAATAGTTTAATATTTTGATCTAGCTGTTACCAGTTTTTTAAATAGCCCTCCAGTAGGAGGGGCATGACCTGGATAGCCCAGACTAGTCCAAGCTCAGAAGCACATCTGGGTTGGTCCTGGTTAGTTCTTGGACAGGAGACCACCAAGGAATCACTATGCAGCATCACTGTGCAGAGGCAGACGATGACAAACCACCTCTGTTCATCTCTTGTCTTATGGAATGGCCTACTCAGAGCATTAAGACGAGGAAATTGCACATGTGCAGAACTTCAGTGTAAATTAAGAAACAAGAAAAGCCAGAATATTGAGTCCTGTCCATATCAGTGCCAGTGCAGAAGTCTCATTCCCTGCACCTCCCCACTGCATGTTCACAAATGACACCCACAATGTGTGTGGAATGAGGACAAGAGCACGCCAGCTCTGGCCTGCAGACCCTGCCCTCCTAGGCCTCGCAGCACCCGGAGGGGCTTTCCTTCTCTCTCCGGTAACACACCCACCACCCCCACCTGATCTTTGTGCGGAATTGCCCAGTGGGAGGGTCAGGACTCCCAGCTTCGCTTCCAAGTTCTTAGGCTGTCTTGCCTCTGCAACTTCCACAGCCCCAGCCTGGCCTACCATGGGGACAGTTTAATGCTTTGGGCACCCTTGGAGGAGTAGCCGCTTGCCAACAGTCTGCCTTCTCCCCGGCATCACTTTTAAAATAATGTGTTTGAGACAGTGGGAGGTCTGTTGGTTCACAGATCAAGTTATAAAATATTTCTTTAAAATATGATGTTTACAAGCATACTTTTAGCACAGCAGCAAATTGAGCAAGGGATTCCAAAAGAAATGCTCTAAAGCACAAATCCTTGGCCCCTCTCACAATACATGCCCTGTCAGTTCTTAAAATGTAGAACACGCTCATTAGCATAGACAGTCTGGATTTAAAGAGAGTAGCCAGTACTTTGACGCTTGTTCCAACTCCTCCACGCGAATACATGGTGAACAGCTGCCTGCTTACGGATCTCAGCTAAGAGTTCTCATGGACGCAGCATCCCACAGAACAAAGACCTCCTTCCTCCTGCAAGGAGTTTTTCTCAGTCTTTTTCTCCACCTGCTGACCAGATCAGTGAAGCAATTCTTGCAGTCTCCAAAATTTCCCTTTATGTACCACTCTCAAGCACATTGTTCTTCAGTCTCTTGTCAAGTCATGAGGCTTTTTCCTTTACGACTTACCCCGCCCCACAATGCACTTCCTCTCTGCCCAAAGTTTGGTTCATGCTCTTGTCACCTCTCCCTTTGCAAACTTCTCTGCTCTCACTCTGATCTTCCAGAGTACCCCTCAAGCCCCTTTCCTTCTGCCCGGCACTCTGCTTTCCAGGGCTGGATTAACAAATAGGCCAAGTAGGCACTGGCCTAATGAGCCCCCACAACTTTAGGGGCCCTGGGCTGGTTTGTCTCTCTCTGCCTCCCCCCTGCAGCTTTGCCAAAGGGGCTTTTGAGAAGGTGGCTGCAGGAGAGATTAGGAGATAATTTACCAGGGTGGGGGGTAGGGAGGTTTTCATTGCTTAGGGGCCTCCACAGGGCTTAATCTGGCACTGCTGCACTCCAAATCCTCCACCTATTCCCTTCATTCTCAACAAGTGACATCTCTCCTTAAATCCCTCTATTTCCTGTCTGTTCGCAGATCCTGCCCTTCAAAGCCCTCCATGGTCTCCCCTCAATCTGTATTTCTCTGCTCTTATATCCAGATAGAACCTTGTTCCTAACCGACAGTTTCCCCACCCTCCGCCTCACCAAGACTTCCTGCATCCAGGGCTTGTGCTAGGGCTTTTGGTGCCCTAAGGGAGCTGCCCACTAGCCCCCCCCCCCCCCAAATCTTTTATAAACAGAAAATTGTAGGAGATGAAGAAACTTGGAACTTATTTGCATTTTTAATTTACAGTTTTTTTATTTTAAACTTTAATTTTAAAAAATTGTGAGACTAAGCAATAAAAATTGTGAGAATACTACTTGATCCTTTCAGCTGGAGGTGCCAGGGACAAGATCTGCACATGACCATTTCGACTTGATCCTTTCAGCTGGAGGTGCCAGGGACAAGACCATGAGCATGTGAGAAAGATGCTCTGCCACTGAGCTATGGCTCCCACCCCATGGCTGTGTCAAAGTAGAAGAGGAAGGATGAGTGGCAGCAGACCACTTCAGCAGGAGCCAATTTTTAGAAACTTTAATTGGCTCTTCTTCAGCTTTTACACGTGGTTAATTTACCCCTGCCAGGCTCTGAGGAGCACACTGCGCAGGCGCTGTCCATGTTCACATTTCCTGGGTCTGTAACAGACCTGGGGAAGGTGAAACTGGCTGGGCAGCATCTGCGCTCCATGGAGCCATCTTCCCATTGGGGAAGGCAGACTCCAGGGAGGACACACGCTGCTTGTGGGGAGAGGGGGTGCCTGGCGGTGTACACTAGTCCAGGTCTACTTGGCCTACTCCCATGCACCGGCCATGTCTGCATCCTCCAAGAACTCTTCCCTACCTGTTCTGTCCCTTATGCCTAGAGCTGCCTCCCAAGAACACTTACATGCTACCATCTCTCTCCCTTCCCTCCTTTTCTTCGACCTCTTGGGCACTTCTTAGCTCCATTTCCCTGCAGAAGATTGTACATTCTTCCAATTTCTCCCTGCTGCCACCTTCTACTCCTACTTCATGGCAAGGATTGCACTGCAAGCTCATCAGGCAGAGACCTGTTTTCCTGTACTTTGCCAAGTGCCATGCCTAAAGATAGCACTTTGAAAATAAACGTATAAAAAAGCAAGGACACGTGTCTGTTCATCTATCACTGGCAGGCATAACATATCAGGAAAAAAGGACAGGAGGCTCAGAACATCTAGAGCCAAAAATGAAGGGAATCCAGAAATCCTAGTCTGGGTAGGTCCAGAAACTCTGTTCTTCGCAAATGGAACCAAAGTGTTTATGAGGAACCAAGAAAATGGAATCAGTACAGCCAGGGAGGGTGGAAAACATCTTTCCAAAACAGTGGTGAATTTAACATTAACAATAGGTAAAATTATTGAGAGGGCAGTGGCGTTGCAGCTGCAGAGGTTTCTTGATGACGCTTCCGTCCTAGACCCGTGCCAGTCTGGTTTCCGGCCAGGCCATGGGATGGAGACGGTGTTGGTCGCCTTGGTGGATGACCTCCAGCGGCAACTGGATCGAGGCGGCATTGCGGTGCTGATGCTGTTAGACCTGTCGGCGGCATTTGATACAGTCGACCATCAGCTACTGACCCGTCGCCTCGCTGACATAGGGGTTAGGGGGCTGGCCTTACAATGGCTTTCCTCCTTCCTCAAGGGTCGGGGACAAAGGGTGGCGATCGGGAGCGAGTGGTCCCAGAGGCGTACACTAGACTGTGGGGTGCCCCAGAGAGCAGTTCTCTCCCCGATGTTATTTAACATCTATATGCGCCCCCTTGCCCAGGTTGCCCAGAGGTTTGGGCTGGGTTGCCATCAATATGCAGATGACACCCAGCTCTACCTGCTAATGGACGGCCGACCTGACTCCGCCCCAGGGAATCTGGATCAGGCATTGCAGGCTGTGGCAACGTGGCTTAGACTGAGTGGGCTGAAGTTGAACCCGACGAAGACAGAGGTCCTTTGCGTGGGCCGCGGCGCTCTGGGGAAGGAAATACCTCTCCCGGTCTTTGACGGTGCGCCATTGAAAGCAGCGCACCAGGTAAAGAGTTTGGCTGTTTTACTGGAGCCTTCATTATCAATGGAGGCCCAGATAGCAGCCACTGCCAACTCAGTGTTCTTCCATCTGAGGCGGGCAAGGCAGCTGGCCCCTTTCCTAGAGCGTCGGGACCTAGCAACAGTGATTCATGCAACGGTCACCTCAAGATTGGACTACTGTAATGCCCTCTACATGGGGCTGCCTTTGTGCCGAACCCGGAGGCTGCAGCTAGTGCAGAACGCGGCAGCTAGGTTGTTGTTAGGACTCCCGAAGTGGGAGCATATACAGCCGGGGCTATGCGGACTGCACTGGCTGCCGGTCATGTACCGGGTTCGCTACAAAGTGCTGGTCATTACCTTTAAAGCCCTATATGGCCGAGGACCGGCCTACCTGAGGGACCGTCTTTCCCCATATGAGCCCCAGAGAGCACTGAGGTCAGCCGGGAAAAATAAACTGACTACCCCTGGGCTGAAAGAAACTAAACTTCAGAACACTCGTGCACGGGCCTTTTCCATCGCAGCCCCATGCCTATGGAATCAGCTCCCGGAGGAGGTGCGGGCCCTGCGGAGTCTTGACCAATTCCGCAGGGCCTGCAAGACCACCCTTTTTAAGCTGGCTTTTATGGACTGCTGATTTATGATGGTTAAATAAGGGACCCGCCAACATGATTCTGTTTATTGATTTGCTTTTATATAAACTGAACTGAATTGTTTTTAAATAATGTTAATTTTAATGTCTGTATACCTATTATATTGTATTGTATACCTATGTATGTTGTTAGCCGCCCTGAGCCTGCTCCGGCAGGGAGGGCGGGATATAAATAAAAAAATTATTATATTATTATTATTATAACAGCTTTCCTGACCTACCAAAGCATCTTGAGATCCAGGTGCCAATCCCAACCGCACCATGGAAGCTTCATCGGTGACCTTGGGCCAGTCACACACACTCACCCTAGCCTAGCTCTGAAGGTTGTTGTTGTGAGGATAAAATGGAAGGCCTATTTTTCCGCTTGTGTTCACTGTGCATGTCCATTGGGTTTTCTTTGTCATTCTGTATTGATTTTCCTCCTTTCAGCACTCCGTTCACTTTGTGGTTGCCGTATCCCCCAGGGTTTTCTGAGAGTGCTTTCATGAGGATTTTTCTCTTGCTTTGCTTCCAGGTCAAAGTTAAATCAAAAGCATACAGATTCCCTCAGATTCCACCCACCACAAACCTTTTTACTGCCCCCTGAGGGCCACCTCCCTCCCATTGAGGTTGTTCCATCAACTCTGCACCTTCTGCCATCATCTCCCACACATTGGTACACAAATTCCATTTGTTTTTAAAGTTTGAATTTTTTTGGACAAGTGGCATGAGACTAGCTATGAAAGACTATCACTAGTCTCAGATCACTGAACGAAAAAACATTAATATTAATATTAGGTAGTCTTTCAGATTATTTAATTATGTCTCGTGATCATGATTACTGGTTTCCCCCCTTGTTGTTAGTCTATTTTGGTTTTAAATTATTTGTAATCTGTTTTGTATTTACTGTTTTGTTTTATCTTGATCTTAAGACCATTGGTCAAGGAAGCTAACAAATAAAAGCAAAGGAAAAATGAAGACAATGGGAGAGGGAAGTTTAAGAAGTGCTCACGTGTATCAGGGTGAAGGCAGAAGAGGGAGTGGAAGAAGGAAGGAGACCCATTGTTCCCCCTCACCACTGCACCAATGAGGTAGGAGATGGCAGCACATTAGGCTGACACGGTGGCAGTTCAGCAGTCAGCACAGGAAACGAGGGTAAGATAGGATTCCTTCCCTGCAAGTGTCATGGAGCCCTTACTTGTCATCACCAGATCTTCCAGAAATGTAGGTGACCTATTAGTATGAGCTGAGAGCCAGTGCGTTGCAGTGTGGTGGACTTAAAGTGATGAGGCCTGAGTTCAAGTTCCTGCTCAGCTATCGGATTGCTAGCCTCCAAGTGGGGCCTGGAGATCACCCAGAATTACAGTTAATCTCCAAACAACATAAATCAGTTTCCCTCGAAAGAAGGGCCACTTAGAGGGTGGCTATGGCATCATGCTCCCCCCAGTCCTTCCTCTTCCCAGACCCCACCATCCCCAGCTCTGCACTCAAAATCTCCAGGACGAAGCTCACTCACTCTTGGACTGGCTTCCCTCATGGGGGCGTGGGTAGGAGAGAAAACAGGAGCACCCAGTTCCTTGGAAACACAAAGGAGGAGAGAAGAGGAGACTGGAGTTATACCTTCCCTTCACTCAGAGAGCCTTACAATCTCCTTTCCCTTCCCTCCCCACAACAGACACCCTGTGAGGTAGGTGGGGCTGACAGAACTCTGACAGAACCCTTGAGAGGAACAGCTCTGACAGAGTTATGGCGACCCAGGGTCACTCCAGCAGGTGCATTTGGAGGGGTGGGGAATCAAACCTGGTTCTCCCAGATTAGAGTCCAAGCATTTAACCACTACACTAAAGGAAAGCAAAATGGCTGTGTGAATGTGAAAGGGATATAACGGTTTGAAAAGAGACACAAAAACAACAGGAAGAGCAACCGCAATGCAAGCATAGCCCAGCAGGACCCTGGTTATGCAAATCCACCTCTGGATTTTTCTGTCCAACTGCAGAGTTGGGGATGGGACAAGTCAATAAATGATGGCAACCTTTATGACTTCTCCGGCAGTTATGAAATGGCTTCACCCACCTCCCCCCGCCCCCACCAAAGAAAACTGCAGAATTCAAGCAGCAGACTTTTCAACAAAACATCACTTTATAATAAACATAACATCTTTTCAATTCCTGGCATAACTGAAACACAAGTGGTATCTGAACACAGCTACCTTGGCAGGGACAGGATCTCCAGTGTCCATCAGAAAAGGCAGGCTGAACACAGGGCAAAACCTAGCAGATAGTGCCCAGTAAAGAAGAGAGGAAATCCCAAATAGTAACTGAAACATGCAGGACCTCGTCTTCCTCTGTAGGCTCTGCAGCACTTCCTCTCTCGTGCGGGAGAACGAAGGCTGGAGAGATCGAGGGGGGGGGGGTCTGTTCAGAGCTCTCCTGTATCTTTTACAATGGGAAAGGCATTACTGTCACTTTAAGGAATAAGATACAAAGGGGGGGGTAGGAATGTTGGGAAATGGAGGGGGAAATATTTCCATTTTACCCCAGTCAAATTTTGGTGGCTGGAGACAGGAGAGGTCTTCACAGGCCTTGAAAAAAAGGAAGAATATTGAGAAATACTATTTTCTTCTTGATGGTCCTGGTGTGAAGAAAAGGTCCTAGGAAGAGATTTTGAGGTGGCCTTTTTTATACACCCAAAAGTAGGGCAGGAGAGTCTCTCCAAAGAAGGAGGCTCCAGAGAACTCATAGAGAAGGGCTGCTCGGTCAGCATCAAAAAAGGCCACTCGACCCCCAGCATAGCTCAGGCACACTCGGATCCTCTTCAGCTCCCCAGTCACAGTCAGGGGAGGGTAATGTTCTTTTATATAAGCCCTGTGCATCCCTGACCACTTCCCCACAGCCCAGATCCCTTCCTCAGGAGTAAAAGTGAGGCCTCCCTTCCTCCTCACAGACTTTCTGGCCACCCCCACAATCCAGCTTTCCTCACTTCCCACAAGGACTTCCCAGAAATGGCAGCCTCCTGTGAATCCCTCACGGCCCAGCACAGCAGTATACATCTCAAATCTCTCCGGACCTCTGGGCAGAGCTTGAGGTTTTTCTCCTTCTCTCACGCTTTTCTGACCCTCAGACAGGATGAGCCATGAATGGGCTGTGTCTGGATCCAGAGTCACATTTGCTGTTGAGGGAAAATGAGACAAGAAATGAAACGGCATCAGCTGGGGGATTTCACCCACTGGCCTGTTTGGCTTCCTTCTCCTGCCAGTCATGGCCTCCTCCCACTAGGCTTCCCAACCCCCCGGCCTGGCAGGGGATCCTTGTATTTGCAGGCTCCTCCCCCACTCTCCAAAAATCCGGAAGCAATTGGGGGAGCGAGGGAGAACTGACAGCAACACTCCCAAGAGCTACCCAGCCTATGCTGGCCGCACCGACTACATGGGCGGAAGAGCACCACAGCGGTGGGAGCAACCCCCCCCCCCCCGAGAGGAAATTCCGGAAGAGCAACAAGTGGTGGACAGTCCTCTTCAGGCAGCACCCCACCACGAGGAACCAGCCGCCCCGCCAGCCATGGCGGCCGCTCCAACTCCCCAAATAACCCCGAGGTCGACCAGGGAATGCAGGGCGCCAGCCTACTCAAAAGACTTTGTGTCCAGAACTAGGGGGGGAGGAGTGTTGTGTCTTGCATTTCAGTCCTGAAGTTACATCACAGCGAACGCTACAGAGGTGACCAGTGGAAGCCCACTGGTCCCTGGATGTAGCTCGCAAATACGCTCCGCCAATCACGATCTGTGGCAGGAAGCTTAACTGGCCAGGATTGGACCTGGCCAGATGGAGGGTTGTTCCGGGGTATGTATATAATCGGGACCTGGCCCGCATTTCTGCGCCTTGTGATGTACTTGTCAATAAAGCATGTTGCCTTCAACACGTCTCGTCACTCAGTACATTACAGGGGGGAGAATAGCAAGACTTTTCTTATGGAGCTCAGTCAAGTTCTTGCCCAGCAGCCATTCTCCCATCATTTCAATATGGCAGCAAGTAGGTGAAAAAAGGCAATTCATCTCCTCAGAGTTCACCTTTTCTTTCATCCTTACCAACATCCGCAGAGCAAGAAGGAACTGGCTGTGGTACGGAGGGTCAGATTTTGAGAAACAAGAGTGTTCTGTAATAGGCTTGCCAATCCCCAGGTCCCAGCGGGGTTTCCCTCACTTTTGCAGGCTCCTTCCCCTCCTCCCAGTCAGCTGGCCAGCGAGGGAAGCCTCGCCCCTGCAGCCACCATGTGCCTTTTTACTTCTGGAGACTTGAAAGATGCTCGAAAAGACTTACATTTTAGACGGTGTGTCTGTGCCTTTAAATCCAGAAGCCAGGCTGAATGTGGGTGGGGTGAGCTGGCAGAATAACATGGTTGCTCCCAGTAGCTGTGACAGGAGCCCAGAACCATTGTTTTACAATCTTTTCAGAGGTCGTTTGCATAGTTAGGGGTAAACTAGAACCTTGGTTTCCCCTGTGTTAGTCTGAAGAACTTGGAACTTCAGCAACTCATGAGTAAATTGCCCCAGTGAGACCACACAAGTGTGAAATTGCAAACTCTTTATTTTGGAGAAAGAGAGAGAAAGAGAGAGAGAGAGAGAGAGAGAGAGAGAGAGAGAGAGAGAATGTTTACAGGGAACATGCAGCTGCTTGGGGTGAGGAAATGAAGATTGTATTCAGGGGAACTGCACTGCTGTATTCTTATTTATTTATTTCAGGGAATAGGAAAGTCTCTTGGCTCCACCCTCAAAGTCTCCCACCCCCAAAGTCCCCAGGTATTTTCTGACTGACTTGGTAACCCTCTTCTGCAGTGCTATCTCTGAGAACACCAAGCAGAAGAACACAAATTGTTAGGTGAAGCTTTTACGTTTAGAAACAATTGATCCGTTTATGAAGAAAAATGTACCTTTCTGCAGATGAAGTCCAGAATCCAGAGTGTCTGAGAAAGCAAAGGAACAGAAAGTGAGTGGCAGACCTTTCCACTTATCATAAATCCTGGGACAAAAATATCAGCATGGGGAGGGAAGGCAGCATGATATAGCCCAACATTATCAAATCTTGGAAGCTGGGTTGATACTTAGATAGGAAATTAAAGAAGACTCTGCAGAGGAAGAAAATAGCAAACTGCCTCTGTTTCTCACTTGCCTTGAACACCTCTTGGTGGGGTCGCCAGAAGTCCTTTGCGACTTGATGGCACATAAGTATATATTCCTTATGAGTTACAGCGAAAGGGTCAAGTAGAAGCTATTGGGGGGGGGGAGGGGACTGTGTACAAATATTCAAATTTGTTTTCACAAGTCACTGGAGTTACTAGAGATTCATGTCATAGAAAGTATCCTAAGGACTGCAGCCCAAGGGTCCAATCTGGCTATATTTAGGATTTTTCTAGACACAGGTTCTGCAGTGCCATCCTGAGCAGAGTTACACCCTTCAAACTGATTTAAATGGGCTTTTGACTTTACTTTAAAGACAGCACTGCAAAGAGAAGGGGGGGGGCCTGAAATTGATCCAGTGGCTGTCTTCATTAAATGCAGATGCCCTGAAGGGCAGTTTCCCTCCCCTTCCTATCATTTCAGGTGCTTGCTTGACCATCTACCTCACCATGTGCCTTTGCATGGTCACAGTAATGAATAGAGATCAACACAGAATAACATCGAGTAGTCCATGTAATGCAATTCTGAAGTTATGGCAGAATTATCAAAAAACTTTACACGGTGAACTAAAATGGCCTTCTGAACTGATACAAAACTTCCCCACGTTCCTGGGTCTGTTAACGATATAACCATCCTGGAACATCAGGTCCACTCTAATGTCCAGTTTGAAACTCTTGCAGTGTTTCTTCATTACCTTTGAATTGCCTCTTGATGACCTCCAAAGGGGGATTGAAATATGAGAAGTACCAGATGTGCCACTTCAGGGCAAGTGGGAAATCCACTGGATTCTCAAATGACTCCTTTTCTTCATACCTGGAGAAAATCCCATTAAGATGCTATCCAACCAATTCAGAATCTCCCATCCCAATGGATTAAAGAAGTAGAGGAAGGAACTGCCAGAAAGCCAAGAGAGACCCAGGCTGATGCTGAAAACACTGAAGGATGTGTGTGTGGGGGGGGCCTTTGGACAGGCCTGTAGCCATGGGGGGCCTGGCCCCTCCACCCAACCCCACCCTCCACCTATATGGCCCCTCCTGGTGACCCGGCTCTCCCCGGTGCTTTCGCGGCACCCGCTCTCTCTGTGGCTGCTGCTCTGGCAGCCGCTGATCTCCCCACCACTCTGGTGCCTCCCCACTCCCTCCCACCGACACACAGGAAAAGCAGCACAGAGGCCAGCAGCTGCCTCCTCCCCACTTCTTCGCGATTGCTGCTTTTCCCGCTGATCAGCTGATGGGGGAGGCTGCAGCTTTGAAAGAGTCCCATTTTTCCAGCGCTTCGGTCTGTCGGTGGGTGGGAGGGAAGGGGGAGGCACTCTGGAGGGGAGTGGGGCCGCCACAGTGGTGGGCCCCTCCATCTGAAATTTAATTCGGTGGGACCCCCCACCTAAAATTTTCTGGCTATGGGCCCGCCTGTGGAGAGAAATGTTCACCTCAGTGTAGCTCCTGCTTTGTTAAGAACTGGACCTGGGTTCCACACAGCAACTGCAGAGAATGGCTACCACAAAACAATACAGCTGGTTTTGTGCACTAAATAGCACTGCAGAAATTAATTGTTCATTTTTCCTGCTCCTTGTGCTGTGTTTTGTGCAGGTGGAACAACAAAAACAGGGAAGTCCCCTTCCCAACTCTGTCTTGGCA
The DNA here is from genome assembly GCF_032191835.1 of Heteronotia binoei. Taxonomy (NCBI): domain Eukaryota; kingdom Metazoa; phylum Chordata; class Lepidosauria; order Squamata; family Gekkonidae; genus Heteronotia; species Heteronotia binoei. The sequence goes on along the minus strand of NC_083227.1, from coordinate 19,299,516 downwards.
TGACACAAATGGCATGAGGAAGAGAAGGCAGGAGCCCTCCCTCTCCCAGAGTGGCATTTGAGGCCTAAACAGGGTCTGCTTTCTTTTTTTAGAGCCATTTGCTGCAGGTGGCATGTGACCCTGTGGAGCCCAGGCCAAACTATCTTTTCTGGTTTGGCCCTAGGAACTGCAACCCCAAATCCCCTGCTCCTGTCTGTCTCGCAAATGTCCAGGTAAAGAACAAGAAAGCTAGTGAGGGTTCTGGACAAGGACTATCCCGGCTGTCTGTCTGTCTGTCCCTCTCCCCCCCCCCTACCCCGAACATGAAAAAGGCCAAAAAATAGGTGAGGGAATGACTGCTGTTGCTGCTCCATGCAGTACTGAATGAAGGACAAATTCACAATGCGGAAACAGCCGTGGCCAATCTGCTGCTACCATTACAGAAGGATCTTTATAAAGGGACTGATGGTAAGCTGCGGCAGCCGTTTTGTGGCTGACATCATCTCCTGTGGCAGCGTCCTTCACACCATGTCAGCATTCCAAAGCTGCCGGCAGCCTCAAAAAGGCTGGAGACCCTTGTTCTAGAGGTGCACATCTAGGTGCCAACCCAGACCACCCACCATTTCACTACACAATTTCCTGTTGACAAGGCTCTGTGTATAAGCTGTTTGCCACTGAAAGATGGATGGAGATCTGATTTGGCTCTGAGTCAAGATGCTGAAGGACTGTGTTCTTCACAGGCTACTCAGTCCAATCCCAACATTATGAAGGTTAATGCTGAAGGCCTACTTACTTCTGCAAGGTGCTTCTGGCATCCTGAGGAAAAATGGCAGAGAGAAAAAGAAAAGAAGAAGATATTGGATTTATACCCCGCCCTCCACTCAGAGTCTCAGAGGAGTCACAATCTCCTTTACCTTCCTCCCCCACAACAGTCACCCTGTGAGGTGGATGGAGCTGATATGGCTCCCACAGCAGCTGCCCTTTCAAGGACAACCTCTGCCAGGGCTATGGCTAACCCAAGGCCATTCCAGCTGCAGCAAGTGGAGGAGTGGGGAATCAAACCCGGTTTTCCCAGATAAGAGTCCACACACTAAACCACTACACCAAACTGGCTCTCAGTGCTTGCTAAGAGACCTCAGTGCTTGCTAAAAGATCATACCAGGAAGACCTCTCTGGAAGATTCTACCCTCTGGCATTTTGCTTGTGTCCAGCTAGCAGACTTCACTCAAAGACTGGGGTAGATCTTCATAAAGTGGAAGAAAAATCTCTGTGAGGTTAATACCAGCAGACAAAGTGGAGCCATTTTGGAGTGGTGTGATCTGCTCCGACAACTTAACAACGATAGTGTTCACAGAGATTTTTCTTCACATGGAAGGCTGGAAGGCTTCTGGCCACCTGCAGATGCAAAGGCATTCCTAGCAATGTTTCTTCCATCAGCCTTGCATCACTGCAAGACTGCCTCCCTTTTCCCTGCTACATTGCTGAGCCAGCTTGCAGGAGTTTCCCTGCAAGATGGCTCAACAACAAAAGGGAAGGGAGGGTCTAGCCATCAATGCCATCGTATCTGCACAGATGTGAAGGGCAGGCAGAAGCAAGCTCAGCGGTGGCAGGAACAGGTGTGCGGATGCCATTCCTGTAACCACCTGTTGTTGCTGTTGTGTGCCTGTGTGCATTTGGAGCGCACATCTGTGAGCCGCCACTATAAGCCACGTTCCCTGCCCCACAGACATCCTCCTTTTAAAATGTACTGTGAAAAACCTTGCATGGAATCCTCACTCCAGGGGTGGGGAGGTTTCACAGAGCCCCTGCTTTTGTCCAGTCTGCCCCTGGCTGGAGATGCAAAAGGACAGAGAGGAAAACAGCTCACATGCAGAGATGAAAACTTCCTAGCAGCATAAACTGGCCTTGTTTGCTTTTCTGCTGAGCAAAGGAGGCACAGAGAAGATCTGGAGCCAGCCTTTTACCCTAGGGGACCCTGCCTGTTCCTGCCACCCCCTCACCTGCAGGAGATCACTGGCTGGATGCTGACACTTCTCTTCCATCTCCCAGATGAGGCTTTCGAGAGAGGAGAGGGCCTCAGAGAGTGCGGCCAGGTGCTGGTCCCTTTTCTTTGCCACCTCCATCTCCACCTCTTCCATCTGGGCCAGCAAAAGCTTCTCTTGTTCCTCCAGAAACATGTGCAGTTGCCTGAACTTTGCTACTGCCTCTTGCTTCTCTCCTTGGGTTTGTTTCTGAAATGGAAAGAGAAGAGAATCGGTCCAGTGTCAGGAACACAGCTGGTCTCTACAGTGGGAAGAGCCTCCTATGAGAAGAGCACGTGGGCCTTTCAGAGATCACAATTAACACTCAGCAGGGACAGCGGAAGATCCACCAGGCCCAGCCTCAGGGCCAAAGAACACAAGGATCTCCCTCCAACTCCCGGAGGGGTTCTTTCAGCCACAGAGGATTCAGTCTGCAGCAGAAGACCCAGAGAAAAGAAGGGGGAGGCTTGAGTCCATTTGTTCCCCCACTAGAACACCCTTCATAGGTTGACCCCCCCAATCCATATTAGGGGATGATATACCGTACTATTTGAGTAGAAACCCCACTGGAGGCAAAAGAGCACAGAAGCCCCTTCACCTTGCTTCATCTTCCAATGTAAACTGCAGCTTCCCTGGCTGCACTATGGGCAAGGAAAAATTGCAGGAGAGGGGGGAACTACACACTACTCAGTATCCCAGGTACTTTCCCTGCCTTAGAATCTGTGATGGCTTAACCCCACTTGGCCCAATTCAGCATCGCTGGGCTCCTATCAACATTTGCAGCAAGCATGAGGAGGAGGCAGAGACTCCTCCCAGGTTGCTTGCTGGTGCATTTACACATATGGGGCCTGAACACGTATGTTCTTCTGCCTATGATTCTCTCTATAGCAAAGAGTGCCTTGGAAAGTCAACTGATGCTGCTCGAAACAAAACATCCAGGGCACTGGAGGGCAGGGAGCTCCCGAGGCACAAGAGCGCGCAGTTCCACAGCATCCCCAGACTCACCACCCAGGTAATACCTCTGCTTAGAATTGCAATGTTACCCCTACCTAAGAGCTGCCTTTGGGGCCTGTTCTGCTGAATATGGACCAGGCTGTGCATCTAGGGATGCCAGCCTCCAGGTGGGGCCTGGGGATCCCCTGGAATTGCTCATTTCCAGACTACAGAGATTGGTTCCCCTGGAGAAAACATGCTTTGGTGGGTGAATTCTGGTTTTAAACAATTTTATTGATAGCATATGGTAACAATATCCATTTATATCATCTCTATCCCTAACCCATATGATATTTTCTAATCCCCCCTCCCTCCGTTACTAGACTCCCGCCGATGTTATATACTTAAAGTTCACTTATAAAGGTACCTTTAACTATAACCATCTAAATTGATATTCTACCTTTTCTAATACTCATTATTAAAAAATTGTCCAATGTCTTTTTATGTTCCATTCTTTCTCTACATAACCTCTAAATTTCTTCCACTCCCTTTTAAACACTTCCAAATCATAGTCTCTTAGAATTCTTGTTAGTTTATCCATCTCACTCCACAAAAAACCTTTCAAAATCCAATCCCATTTCTCTTGCATTTTTTCTTGCTTCCACAACTGCGCATACAATGTCCTAGCAGCTGAGAGCAAGTACCAAATTAAAGTTCTATCTTCTTTTGGAAATTTTTCCATTTGTAATCCCAACAGAAAAGTCTCTGCTACTTTCTTGAAGTCATATCTCAGAATCTTAGATATTTCTTGTTCTATCATCTGCCAGAACTTTTTCGCTCTTTCACATGTCCACCACATATGATAAAAAGAACCTTCATGTTTCTTACATTTCCAACATCTATCTGACATCTTTTTACTCATCTTTGCCAATTTTTAGGAGTTATATACCACCTATACATCATCTTAAAACAATTCTCTTTAATACTCTGACATGTTGATATTCTCATAGAGTTCTTCCAAAGATATTCCCATGTACCCATCTGTATTTCCTTGTTTGCATTAATTGCCCATTTAATCATTTGAGATTTTACTACTTCTTCTTCTGAAGACCATTTCAACAATAACTTATATATTTTTGATATTAATTTTTCATTATCTCCAAGCAGAACCTTTTCCATTTCTGTTGGTTTGTGTCTAATTCCTTCAGATTTAATATCATTTTCCATCAAACTTTTTATTTGTTGCATTTGAAACCAGTCATACTTGTTGTTCAGCTCTTCAGCAGATTTTAATTCAACTTTATCACCTTGGATCTTTAGTAATTGATTATATGACAATCCTCTCTCTTCATCAGATTCAACTGTTATTTTTATTACTTCTGCTGGTACTATCCATAACGGCTTTCTTTCATCACCATATTTCTTGTACTTTATCCATGTATTTAACAAATTATTTCTGATATAATGGTGAGAAAAAAACCATCCATCTTTTTTTCCCATAGTACATATAAGCATGCCAGCCAAATTTGTTTCCATGAGCTTCTAGCAATGAGCTGGAGGGTGAATTCTAGGGCCCTGTGTCAGTTCTGGATTAACCATTAAGCAAAAGAAATACACGCCTAGGGTACCAAGAAAAGGGGACACCCCACAGATTTTTCTCATAACTCTCATGCCCTTAACTTTTTCACTGGTGCACTCAGAGCCGGCCATAGGGCGCATGAGTGCCCCAGGCAGCCTCACTGCCCGCCGCCCTCCCGCGCTATGCCCCCAATTTTAACACCTGGGTGAAGCATGAAGCACCGCGCTCCTGGGTCTCTTTCAAGGCCGCACCCCGCCATTCAGCTGATTGGCGGGTAAAGCAACGCTGAGGCAGAAAGGACGAGGAGCCACTGAAAAAGCAGCCGCCGCCGCTGCTCCTCCGCACTTCCTCCCCACACTATCCAGGGAGGAAGTGAGTAGGCAGTAGCCAGCAGCGGCCGCCTTTTCAGCGGCTCCTTATCCTTCCTGCCGCCACTGCCCAACGCTGATCCTGGTGAGCAGCCAGCCTCTGCGCTGCTTTACTCGCCAATCAGCTAATTGGTGGGGACAGCAACCTTGAAAGAACCCCTGGAGTGCGGCGCTTCACCGGGGCATTAAAACTGGGAGGGAGGGAGGGGAGGCAAATAGGAATTTTTCTAGGGGGCAGGAGCGAGGGCCGATTTTGGCGCCCCCACCCTACCAGCACCCTAGGCAAATGCTTAGTTTGCCTAGTGGGCAGGCTGGCCCTGGGTGCACTCAACTGCTAGTTAGTGCTAAACAAATACAAATAATATAGCAAATATAAATTATACTTAATATAGTTGGGAGGTCTGGCCTGGGGGATGGATTAAAAATATGAATTTTTAATCTCTTATTTCACCTTCAGCACTTACTGAGTCTCAATGTTTTGTCAGTTAAGTAATGGAAAGGCAGTGGGGCAACGTTGTTGGGCTGTGATTAGGGCAACTCCACTTCTCAACTGAAGGGGAGGGGGCGGCCTCGTGAGCTGACATTCCTGCTCTTTGGACTCTGTTCATTCCCCAGCCACAGTGACACTTACAAGCAAGTCTTGGCTTTCCCTCTCAATGTCTCCTTTATACACCACAATTCTCTCTCTCTCCTTCTTCAGAATCTCCAGACAGTTGCAGAACTGATCCTGCGGGGGGAGGGGGGGCGAAATTGAAATGCATTCTTTTTTAAAGGTTTACTCCATTCTCTTCCCTCCTGCCCACTACTACACACACATTTACACACACGTGCCCCAGCTACGGGTTGGATATTTTTTACATTAAAAACAATTATTTGTAGTCAATATATCACTAAATTGTGTTAACACTCCAGCAATCTGTCAAGTATTGCTTACTGTAAAGAGAAATGGCAAAAACCTCAGTGGTGGGGGATGGTAGTGAAAATCAATACACTGATACTTCCCACACTTCCTCAAAAACCTCTTTTGATATGATCTTTAAAGAATGATCCAAATCAGGTTTGAGAAAAAACTGCTGCAGATCTGCAGAAAACTGAGAAGATGAGTGGAAACACCACAATGTTGCACCAAACTAAACCCCCCTGCAATTTCAGAGGGGGCTGAATGCAGCAAGAATTCTGGATAGAAATAACCACAGTTGCAGGAAGCGGGGGGGGGGGGAGGATTCCTTGCAGTGCCACAATGCAGCGGGAGGGCCGGGGCTCAGTGGCAGAGCATCTGCTTGGCTAGCAGAAGACCCTGGGTTCATTCTCTTTGCATCTCCACTTGAAATGGTAGCCATTGATGTGAAAGACCTCCGCCTGAGTCCTTGGAGAAGCACAACTAGTCAGAGTGGGCCTGGACATGTGCAGCTTTCCTACCCCACCCCCAATGCTGTCCTTCTGATTTGAACTGCTTCTTCACAGCTAGGATGTGCAAATGAGAAACAAGGTTCCAAACCTGCACACATTCTCTCCCAGCCCCCAGGCAAAGAGCAACTCCAGGACAGCAGATGTCATCGGGAAAGCAGTGTGTGTATGTGGGGGGGGGGGGATTTAAACTGGGAGTCAGGCAGCTGCCCCCTCATTGCTCTGTCACACAGTCATCTGTCTAGAGGGCAACACAGCCTGACGGGAAATGAACTCATCTCCCCATATCACCCCATGTCGGCCTCAGCAGTGGGGCAGGAAGGAATGCACTGGGGAGACACCAGGCCAGGAAGGAGGCAGCAAAGAGGTGTTATCACTCCCCAATTTAGGCCCAGAGGCCAGGGGACAAATTGGAGGGAGTTTACCTGCAAAGAGACCCCACCAACCTCCACCTTTTGGGTGTCCTACCTTGTACTCTTGGGAGGCCTCCTCAAGAGGAAGGACTTCGTGATCTCTGTGCTCCTTGGATCGGTCACAGACCCAACAGATGAGGGCTTCATCATCCAGGCAGAAGAGCTTCAGGGGCTCCTGGTGCTTCTGGCAAACTCTCCCTTTTCCAGCTGCCACTGCTGCCTGCTGACCAAAACCAAGACACAGGATTTGTTTCATTTTTTCCTCTCCCCCAGGACAGTTTCTCTCTGTGTAATGACTGGATATAGCTAGTGCCTTGTTCAGTTAAAAAATAACACCCACACCCACCCATCTGAACCCTCTGGATTGTGGTTCTCAGTTGGGAGTTTGGGGAGGGGAGAGGCATTTTCTCGATGTGAGGGATCTAGAGGTGCCGCTGTCAAGAAAGTGGCCTTTCTCCAAGCCATTTCTTGGCCTTTCAGATTTTGGCTCAGGGTTGGGGCCTAGTAAGTGACAGAAGGCCCCTATCAGGGAAACAAGTGTCCCGATGGCTTGCAGTTCAGAGAGAGATCAGGGATGAGAAGGCCACACATCATGGAACCTTCAAGATCATGGACCCTTCAAGGTTGAGACCCAATGGGAGACTGGCAATCCCACCCCCTCATTTGCACAAGGAATCTGGGGTGTGTGTGTGTGTGTGTGTGTGTGTGTGTGTGTGTAAAAGCTTGCTTGGACTGTGGGCACACGCAAGCTGAAGAACATGTTGCATGTCTAAGCAATGCCCAAGATTGGCCAAACGGGATCAGGCCAGCTGAGAGCAGTCTGGTCATCCTTTTGACTAGGTTGGGTGTTGTGTGGTCAGAATACTCCACTCTTGGATTTTGGACTCTGAAACTGAGACCCGCGGGGAGTCTGGCAATCCCACCCCCTCATTTGCACAAGGAACCTGGGAAGGGGAAGGGGAGAGCTTGCTGGGACTGTGGCCACACATGTGAAGGACAAAAATTGCATTAAGACCCGAGAATCTCCTGTCTGCAGACTGGCAGCCCCTCCCTGCGAGCGTAGTCGCTAGAATAAGTTAGCCTCATTGCAGAATGGCAAACAAAGAACAATACACTTGTACATTCTTTCAAGTTTCTGGAAGTTGCTTCTCAGGGGGAAGGGGCCTAAGAAATTAACAAGTCATTAGGCAGGTGCTTACAAATAACAAGCCATAATTAATGGGGCGTGGTTATTAGATCAGGGGCAGGACCACTGACCACGCAGAGGGAGGCTTCCTCCTCCTCCTCACGGACTCCCCCCCTTCGCACCGACCTCTTGCAGAGCGACTCTCTCGGCTATTTCCACAAAGCTGGCCAGCTGCTGGTTGGGGCGGAGGCTGTTGCGCTGAGCCCTTCCGCTCCCCCCAGCTGCGGGTCAGGCAGCCTCGGCAGAAACTGTGGCCGCACTCGGCAAGCATGACAGGGTCGTTGAAATAGTCCAGGCAGATGGAGCAAGAGGCTTCCTCGCAGAGGTCGTGCAGGGGATCCCCGGCTGCCATGGCAGCCGCCTCCGCCAAGCGAGAGGAGAGACGAAGTGAGCTACTTTCGCTTTCCCAAAGTAGCGACGGGGTGTTTCCTTTCCTGGGAATCAGCTCCCTGCCGGCGCCCAATCAGCGGCCGAAGACGAACCGGCGCCAAGAAAGAGAGTGGCGGGAAGACAGCCCTTGGCAGGGAATTCGGTCCTGATGGGGAGCAAAAGTCTGAGTTCAGCTCAGACTTCATTTGGAGCAGGAGCTCACAGGAGCCCCGCTCCGGAACCTCTGAATTGTATCCTGCTCTTTCTTTCTTAACCCCCCCTCCCCCAAAAAACACCTTGCTTCTGGGCTCCACTGCCTGTGAGAATTTTGCTGAACTCTAAGCTTTGACAGACTTTCTAATATCCCCCCCCCCACACGCACACACACAAATAATGGGGAAATAACCCAAACATATAAAGCAGAGAGGCAGAAATCTTCATCATGCCACTGTGACCACGTAGGAGAAAGTACTTTAAAAAGTATGATGGGAGTAAGGTTTTATTAGGACAGTTATAATTCAAGAAGCAGTTTCAGGTAGATGCTGAGCTGACATAATTTAGGACACCTTCCGGTGATGTCAGGGGTGTGTGGCATATGCAAATGAGTTGTGCTAATGAGCCCTGGCATCTCTTTTTCTATGAAATGACCCCTGGTTCAGCGGCACCTTTAAGACCAAAATGTTATATTCAAAGTATACGGAGAGAGGTCCCCTTTACCCTCCTTTGGCTGCTATTTGCAGGCGCCCCGGAGGGAAGAGGCTTCCCTTTGGTCTTTAGGGGACTGGCCCATGCAGTGTCCCAGGGGCTGAGAAGTTTCCCTGTAGGGCTTGACGGGAGTGGGGGGGAGGTCAGAGGTTTCCAGCAACTCCCCTCCCACAAAAAAAAAATCCTGAAAAGTTCCCCCAAAGATGAGATTAAATCAGCAGAAAACCAAGAGTGCCTGGACCTGGATAGCCCAGGCAAACCCGATCTTCTCAGATCTCAGAAACTAAGCAGGGTCGACCTGGTAAGCGTTTGGATGGGAGACCTCTCTGGAATACCAAGTGAGGAAGATAAGGGCAGGCTTTATTCAGACACCTCTCTGAATATCCTCCTGACCCCCAGTAGGGGTCAGTCACCAGAGGACACCATGACTTCCAGGTGTGTGCACAAACACACACACAAAATCACAAAAATACCAGCCAGAGAGAGAAGCTAGCAGTAAGCTTCCTGAGTCTTTTTGTTTCCCTGCTAAAACACCATCCGTATGCTGACTCTTGTTGCAAAGCAACAATGAAAAGATACAGTGTTTGAGCAGAAATGCCACTGGGGACAAAAGAACGCAGAAGCCCCTTCCCCTCACTTGGTTTCCCTATTTAAGCTGCAGCTTCCCTAGCTACACTTTGGGCACGGAAATAAAACTCCGGGGGGAGAGAAATCTACATGCGGCCAGGGCTTTTTTTGTAGCAGGAACTCCTTTGCATATTAGGCCACACACCCCTGATGTAGCCAATCCTCCAAGAGCTTACTGTAGGCGCTGTAAGAAACCCCCTGTAAGCTCTTGGATGATTGGCTACATCAGGGGTGTGTGGCCTAATATGCAAAGGAGTTCCTGCTACAAAAACCCTGCAAGCATCCCAAATACTCCCCCCCCTTAGAATCAGCACCGTCTGAATCCCACAAGGCTAAATTCAGTCTCAGTGGGGTAGCTATCAGTGCTTCTAGCAAGTATTGGGGGAGGAGTGTTCAGGGAATGAGCTGGCTCTGAGTAAAATCCCAGCTGCAAGATTCCCACCCCCACCCCCCTTCTCAGCTCAGTACATACCAGGTGTTAGCTACTAGGGAGAGCAGCCCGCCTCAGCACTGACCGCCCAAGGCCCCTGTGCAGGCATCCAGCAGCCCTGCCAATTCATTTTGCTGGTTTCAGCTGGAACAGTTGGAAGGGGGGGTAGATCCAGGTGGGCACCTGTTTTGGTCTGAAGCAGCAGCACAAAGTCTGAGTCCAGGGGAGCCTTTGAGACCAACACAGTTTTATTCAAGGGATCAGCTTTTGTGTGCAAGCACACTTCCTCCGATACACTGAAATGGAAGGTGACAGTTCACCCATATGCAGACAGTGGAAATTAGCATACAGTGTAATGACAATGTTTTAATAGATGCGAAAACTAAACAGGAATACCAAGTTAAGTAAAGCAAGTAAACATGTCAAAATAGGAGATTGGTTGTGTTAAAGTATCCTTCTCAATTGTGGAACTCTAAGAACAGTCAACGTTGTTTTTGTGGGGGAGTTTCTCTCGTCTCTTGGGAGTGGGGGGGAGTCCTGATTGGTTGAAGGAGATCAAAAGATCATTGGCTTAAGTTTGAGTTAGGCAACTCAGCTGCCTGCTGTTGATTTTTCCCGCTTCCCGAATACTAGAACTCCAGGGCATTCAATGAAGCTGACAGGACGTAGGTTCAGGACATATAAAAGGAAATACTGTTTTACACAGAGAGTGATTAAAATGTAGAATTCACTGCCAAAGGATACAGTGATGGCCACAGGAATCAACAGCTTTCAGAGGGGATTAGACAGATTCATGGAGGATAAGTCTATCAGTGGCTACTGGCCATGGTGGCTGAGGGGAACCTCCACATTCAAAGGCGCTAATCCTCTGAATCCCAGAGCCAGGAGGCAATAGGGTGGAGAGAGCTGACAAAGAGAATTTTTCTCCTCCTCCAAAAATATTAGAACATGGGGACATCCAATGAAACTGATGGGCAGTAGGTTCAGGATGGACCAAGGGAAATACTTCTTTCCACCAAGAGTGGTTAAAATGTGGAATTTGCTGACAGAGGATGCAGTGATGGGCACAGGAATGGACAGCTTTTAAAGGGGATTAGAAAGATTCATGGCAATAGGGCTATAGGTGGCTACTAGCCATGGAGACTGAGGGGAACCTCCACTTGCAGAGGTCGTCAATCTCTGAATCCTAGCACCATCGAGCAAAGGCATCTATGCCCTATTGTCAAGCCTAGGTGATTGCCTAGGGCACAGAGGGCACGAAGCACCAGAGTGTGCAGGTCTACAACACCCCAGCCCACTCTTCAAGTATAACGCTGTTCAGAATTCTAGTGTTAAGTCTACACTTTGTGGGCCTCTTCTGCTGAATACTGAACCACTGGCGCATGGAACATCCACATTGAAAGTGGCGGGGGCTTTCCTTGTCTGTCAACATTTTTGCTTCAATAATAGTTCTAGAATCTGTTCACTTCCTAGCAACAGTAACATTTACAAGTAGATCTTGGCTTTCCTTCACTATACGTCCTTTATAGGCCACAATTCTCTCTCTCTTCAGAATCCTCGACAGTTTGAGAACTGATCCTGGGTGTGGGTGAGGAAAAGACCCCAAACTGAGATTTATTTACTATAAAACAAGGAATACCAGGGCTGGAATGCAGAGGCGGGCAATACAACAATAGGCAAAAGCCACCTCTCTGAACATCCAAGCCTCACTAGGGGTCACTAGAAGTCAGCCATGACTTCCAGGTATGCACACGCACACAAAACATACAAGAAGCAAAACTGTCATTTAAGGGCCAAACTAGATATAACTGCCTCATGTCTGTAACAGGATCTTCAATGACATTTCTGAAATATTGCACGAAGGTAGCTTCCTCACAAGAATGGTGTGTCCTGTTCTCTGTTTGCCACTTCAGTACAAAAATATTCACAGGGGCAACTTTCCTTCATGGAGATTTACTCCATCCTTTATACTCCCACCCACCATTCCACCCACAGGAGAGTTTTTTGTACTAAAAAAATTCAGTCAGTATATCACTCAACCGGGGGTTTTTTGAGCAGGAACACACGGGAACGCAGTTCTGACTGGCTTGGTGTCAAGGGTTGTGGCCTAACATCCAAATTAGTTCCTGTTGGGCTTTTTCTACAAAAACTCAAGCAATATACCCAAGCACTGAACATTTTAAAAAGGCAAAAAGCTCACTCGTTTGGGTGGAGGGGGCGCAGTTTGAGGAGAATGCCAGGCAAGAGGCTAAATGGCACTTGATTGTGGGGGTGGGGGGTGGAGAAAAGGCATACTTTCCACTCCACATTTTCCCATGCTCTTTGTGTGGTGGGATTTTAGTAAGATGACTTAAAGTTCATGCCTTACGGTATGATAGGGGTTGGGCTTTATCAGATATGTCAGATGTTCATCACAGACTGACAATTACATTAGCTCCTGCGGACGGAAAAAGGGTATTTAATGTGTGATTTTATTTTTGCCACTTTTGTTGTTCTGGACAACCACCTGATAGTCTTTGGGCAGAGCAATCAGCATACATTCTTTAAGAAATAGTAGTGCACTTTAATTGGGTATTTGTTTAATGTAACAAATTCTGCATGCTGCATATTGTGCTACATGATTAACAATAATTGCAACACAGTTTGAATTTTAATAAATGGTTTTAATTTTTGAACAGGTTTCTCTCTCTCAGTTCATGGGATTCTTGCCATGGCTTAATGGCAGAGCATCTACTTAGCAAGAAGAAGATCCCGGACTGACTCCCTGGCATTTCTAGTTGAAATGAAGAGGTAGCAGCTGATGCGAAAGAACTCCACCTGACGCCCTGGAGAGCCGCTGCCAGTCAGAGTGGACCTGGACAGACCGAGAGTCTGCCCAGAATAAGGCAGTTTCATGTGTAGGTCTCCCACCCCCCAGTGCTGTTCTTCCAATCTGAACTGCAACCACACAGCTATGGTGTGCAAGCGGGGACACACACAGGTACCAATTCTCCACACTATTCTCCTCCAGCACTGCCACCACACCCTCGGCGAACAGCAGCTCTTTACACCAAGAATGATTCAAATGTGGGATTTGCTGACAGAGGATGAAGAGATGGCCAAAGGAATACACAACTTTGAAAGGGGATTAGATAGAGATCCTTTTCAAACTGTCTTTGCATTCCATTTTAGTAACTGGTTGCTAATAAGATTTTGTTCCTGTCATTTCAGACAGACCAGTTTTAGTAACTGGCTCCTAGTGGAATTTATCACTAAGCATAGAGGAGTAGAAGTTGCCACCACCACCCCAGCCCTCAGGATGTCAGAGAGGAGGAATGGGAGCTGCTGCTGCCTGGCGCCCTTGCCCAGTAAGCCAGACAGTGGAGGTAGTGGCCCCATGAGTGGAAGCGGGAGGGAGGGAAAGGAGACCCTTTGGTTTCTGCCCACCACTGCACCAATGAAGCAGGAGATGGCAGCACATTAGAGTGACTCTTCAGGGGCGAGCACAGCAAACAAAGTGGGCAAGATTTGATATCCCCCCCAACAAGTCTCAAGAGGCCCCTGCTTGTTATCACCAGATTTTCCAGGAATGTAGATTATATCGGGGTGGCTAAATTGCTTTATGCAAGAGCCACACAGAATAAACATCAGATGTTCGTGAGCCGCAAGACACGAACATCAGATGTTTGAGAGCCACAAGACAAGAAGGAAGGCAGACAGGCATGCAGGCAAATAGATTGGGGGGAGGGAAGGGTAGAAAGAAAGCAACTTTAAATGCATTCCCCAAGTTTTTGTCTGACTTGGCTTGGATAAGTGATTTAAACAGAGAAATGCCTTCTCCTAGCCAGCTGATGGAGTGGTGGGGGCTTCAAGAGCCATACAATGTGTGTGACACAGTCACATATGGCTCCTGAGCCACAGTTTGGCCACCCCTAGATTATATATTAGTATGACCATCTGTGCTGAGAGCCAGTGCATTGCACAAGGTGGTAGGACTTGAACTGATGGGGCCTGGGTTCAAATTCCTGCTCAGATATAAGATTCCCCGCCTCTTGCGGGGGGGGGGGGCTGAATATCTGTGGACTGGATGTCATTATGCCCTCCCACACACACACACACTTGGTCCCTCCCCTCCCCAGACCTCCCCCTCCCCAGCTCTGCCCCCAAACTCTCTGGGGTGAAGCTCACTCGCTCTGGGCCTGACTTCCCTCTCAGGGTCACAGTGAGGATAAAGCAGGAGCTCCCAGTTCCTTGGAGAAACAAAGGAGAGCAAGATGGCTGTGTGGATGTTGAAGGGCCTAGAATGGTTTGAAAAGAGACACAAAAGCAACCGGAAGAGAAACCTTAATGCAAGCAGAGGCCAGCAGGAGCCTGGCTACGCAAATCCACCCCTGGATTCTTCTGTCCAACTGCAGAGTTGTGGATGGATCAAGTCTGTAAATGACAGCACTGTCTGGGACTTCTCTGGCAGTTATGAAACGGCTTCCCACCTCCCAAAAAACAAACAATTAAAGCAGCAGCGTTTTCAACACAACATAACTTTATAGTAAGCATAACATCTTCTCAGTCTCCGGTATAACTGAAAAATAAGTGCTATAAGTGCAGCAACCTGGATAGGGACAGGACCTTCAGAAAAGTCAGGCTGAACACAGGCAAGATCGAACCGTTGGTGCCCATTAAAGAAAAGCGGAAGTCCCCAACAGTAACCGAAACAAACAGTCCTCAGGGTCAAAGAAGGCTCACCACGAATCTGCTGCCGATTCTGGTCATAAATCGACCCAGGCCACTATTAGGTTTCTTCTCACGAAAGGGGGACATTTTATACCAGTTGCATTAAAACTCTACTTGGCCAAAACAATACCCCAACTCACTTACGGAACTAGGTTGGGTCCATCCTTATCAAGCTTTGATCCCCTTGAAAAAATTCAGTCCAAATTCTTGAGAGCCATTTTCCACTTTCCAACCTGCGTTTCCAATGCGGTACTACGCTTGGAAACTGGCTTGCTAAGGATAGAGGCTAGGGTGAGCCTGCTTTCAATCACCACTTGGCTCAATCTCAGCCATTGCCCCACGAATATCACATTGTTGATTTTAAAGGATAGATATTGTTCTTCTTGGGTTAGAGCCATCCATCAGAAATTGTCTACGCTTGGCTTTTCACCTGAATCTCTCCAGATAATGGCCCTGGATCAAGCCAGGGCCATAGTCAAACAGAGACTACAAGATATTGAGAGACAGAATGATATTGCCAAGGTCCCGGATTATCTAGCTCCCCCTCTATGGCCCGTTGCAATATCTTTCCTTCAGCAGTCGTTGAGGGCCACTTTAGAAAGGTGCCTATGGCTCGCAGTTGTGGAAGCAAGAAAAAATACCAGAGAAAATGGGTTTGGATTATAAAAGTTATGTCATGGAGTGAAATGGACAAATTAACAAGAATATTAAGAGACTATGATTTAGAATATTAAGAGACTATGATTTAGAAGTTTTTAAGATGGAGTGGAAGAAGTTCAGAAGATACGTAGAAAAAGAGTGGAAAATAAAAGGACACTGGACAATCTTTGATAATGATTAAGTTTTTAAACAAGAGTATAACTTTTGGTTCATTAATAGTTAAGGGTACCTTTAATATTTGTTTTTCTTTAAGTAAATAACACTGGCGGGGGTCAAGTAACGGGGGGAGGGGTGGGGGAAAAGTAAGATATGGGGCAGATAAATTTTTCTTTCTTAAGTTGTAAGATATATAGATTTGCTACCATATGTTACCAATAAAAATTGTTTATACAAAAGAAAAGAAAAGAAAAGAAAAGAAAGGTGCCTAAGGCTGAGCGGCTTTGTCCTTGTGGTGCAGATAACGACTGACCATGTTTTGTTGGTTGAAATGATTGACCATGTTTTGTTTGGGTGTGGCCTATACCCTGGCATATGAGCCAGGTACATTTATTCTTTGTTGGAGGGATGTCTCGGGTTTTCTGATTTCAAAATCAGAAATACGCTGTTATCAGGTTTTAACCCCCAATTCACAATTAATTGTGCCAAATTTATGGCGGCAGCTAGGAGAATTCGTGAGGATTATGTAAAGAAGGGGTCTAGAACTGACTGTTTTTTGAATATTTCCAAGCTTGTATTTTATCTTTTCTTAAATGCCTGAGTACTTTGTATACCATCACAAATGCTACTGAAACTGATATAAATACAGAGACCATTCATAATGTTGCCAAATTTTGTTCCCATGCAATCAACTTGCATTTTATGGTTCTTACAAGTTAATGTCGAGGTAACAGATTGTATTTTTAACCAGTGTATTCTAGTTAATATTTTTCTGGAGCTGTATAATTTTTAAATTTTTTATTATATGCACTATATTTATTAAGCTAGAAGATGTTTGACCACTATTGTATTATCTGTCATATCTCATCATTCATACTAATGTCCTATATTTTATTTTCGCATTTATTTTTTAAATATCTTACGTTTCACCTATTTAGGTCCATCTTGGTTTTTACAATTTTTATGTGGTTGTTGTTGGCCTGCATTGTGCTGTGTATTTGGTCATGGACCGTAATAAAGCAAACTGAAACTGAGTAACCGAAACATGCAGGGCCTCTTCTTCCTTCCTCTGTAGGCTCTGTGACGGAACCGGCCCGATTCTGCCTTCAGACCCGGTCCTGTCAGCTCCCTATTGAGTCGCCAACTCCTGGAGGGAGCTATTTCTCCTCCTGCCCCTTGGGCTCGCTGCCACCACCTGCTCAGTCTAGGGGTTCAGATTGAGAGGAACAGGACTCCCAATCCCCCTCTCCAGCTATGAGGCTAGGCCTCAAGGTCCTCTGCCACCCTGCACTTGGGTTTCACAGAGACCTCAGCACTTCTTTGGGGCACCCCTGGAGGATTGGCACCTTATCCAACTGCATGCCTTCCCCCTTCCCCGGGGCCCCCTTCTCAACACAGCGGGGTCTAGAGCGGTTGGGGATCTATGTGGTACAGAGATTGACTGCCAGCATTCAAACAGTAAAAATATATTTATTTAAAAGAGAAAAAGAAAAGAAAAGAAGAACAAAACAAAAACAGTTGCATTTAAAAAGTTAGCACAGCACAGCACCCGTACAGCAAACAGCATGACAAACAAAATGTGGTTTTAAACGCGTCCTCCTGTCCCTGGTCTAAACACGCCCTGCCTTTTTGGATGACTTACTTGGTCTGACTGCCTGGGGGCCTTTTCTCTTGAATAGGCCGCATGCACAGGCAGGAGCCCCCACACTGGCAACCTCTTCCTTCGAGCTGCAGCTGAGAACTGAAAACTCTTCCTCCAAACTCACATGCAGAGAACAAAAGAACTTCCTGTCTCTCTAGGAGACTTTCCCCCTAGCGTTGTTGGTTTGGCTCTGGAAGGGAGGGGGGAGTGAGGAGAAGGCTAGGCCCAAGCCTGCTTCGCAGTTTCATGTTTTCCCTCCCAATGAAGCTCCAACCTGGATTAAAATGGCGTTTCTCCACAGGCTCTGTAGCAATTCCTCTCTTGTGCTTGAGGAGAACGAAGGCTGGAGAGATGGCCGGGGGGGGGGGGGTCTGTTCAGAGCTCTCCTGCATCTTGTACAATGGGAAAGGCATTACTGTCAGTTTAAGAAGATACGAAGGGGGGGAAAGGAATGTTGGGAAATGGAGGGGGAAATGTCTCCATTTTACCCGTCAGTTTGGTGGCTGGAGACAGGAGTGGGGTTGCCAGCTTCCAGGTGGGGCCTGGAGATCTCCCACTTTTACAACTGATCTCCAGCTGGCAGAGATCAGTCCCCCTGGAGAAAATGGCTGCTTTGGACCATGGACGCTATGGGACTGTACCATGCTGAGTCCCCTCCCCTCCCCAAACCCCGCCCTCTCCCAGATCTACCTCCCAAAGTTTCCAGGTGTTTTCCAACACAGACCTGGCAAACCTATACAGGAGAGGTCTTTACAGGTATGGAGAAATAATATTCCCGATGGTCCTGGTGTCAAGAAAAAGTCCTATGAAGATATTTTGAGGCGGCCTTTTTTATGCACCCTAAAGAAGGGCAGGAGGGTCTCTCCATGGAAGGAGGCTCCAGAGAACTCGTAGAGAAGGGCTGCTCGGTCAGCATCAAAAAAGGCCACTCGACCCCCAGCATAGTTCAGGCACACTCGGATCCTCTTCAGCTCCCCACTCACAGTCAGGGGAGGGTGAGCTTTTATACCAACCCTGTGCATCCCTCCCCACTTCCCCACAGCCCACATCCCTTCCTCAGGAATAAAAGTGAGTTCTCCCTTCCTCCTCACAGACTTTCTGGCCACCCCCACAGCCCAGCTTTCCTCACTTCCCACAAGGATTTCCCAGAAATGGCGGCCTCCTGTGAATCCCTCACAGCCCAGCACAGCATTATAGTTCTCAAATCTCTCCGGACTGGTGGGCAGAGTTTGAGCTTTTTCTCCCATTTGCACGCTTTTCTGACCCTCAGACAGGATGAGCCATGGATGGGCCGTGTCTGGATCCAGAGTCACATTTGCTGTTGAGGGAAAATGAGGAGACAAGAAGTGAAACGGCATCAGCTGGGGGATTTCACCCACTGGCCTGTTCGGCTTCCTTCTCCTGCCAGTCATGGCCTCCTCCCACCTCTGCCACCCTCTCCTTGGTCATCAGGCTCTCCTGCCTGCTCCTGCCCTTCTAAAAGGCAGAGCTGTCTTCCCACATGCTTCAGAAGGCAGACAATGTGCACAACAAGCACCCACAGGGACACAATCTATTTCCTCCCGTATCCCATCCTGAAAAGAGAACTATGAAGAAGAGAAAAAAAAACAATGGCAATTTCAGTCATAGGCTTCTTTGGTTAGAAATCGCACACAAGAACAGAAGATTTGTCTCCCTTATCATGAATCTTCCTTCTTGCTGGTCCTGGGGTAGGGCAGTCTCTACTTCTGGGAGAAGCTCATTCCTGGAGACCGGGAGAGTCCAGAACCTTGCAATTCTGGGAGGGGACGGGCTTCGCTCCCAGGCCCCAGTCTGGCCCCGAAGCAGCACAACTCCCTCTCCAAATGATCAAACATGAAATCAGACCTCCAATAAAATGGTCCAAAAAAACCTCCAACCGACCACACAGAGAACAGGGTGAAGAACTCAAAAGAGACGCCCACCAGTTCAGGAAACTGAAATTGAGGCAAAGAAGCCCCATAGAGTCAATACAGCACACCTACTCTGGCTCAAGTGCCTTCTGAGAAAGGGAATTCACCCCCTTGGATGGGAAGAGACTGCCCTACTCTAGGACCACTGACAAGGGAGATGCACAGTGAGACAACTCTTCCATTCTCCAGTGGTCCGGGGTGGGGAAGTCTCCACATCTGGCACATAAGACAGCAGCATGCCTCAGAGAGGGGAAGAATCTCAGACTCTAGCCTGAAAAGGTATGCTCCAGGACCATTTTCTTCCAAAAGCAGTCCCAGCTGAGCCCATTTTGTCAATCCTGTAATGCCTGGTGAATGAGTGGAACAATTTCCAGGCTGCAGCCCTACAGACCACCTCTAAGGAAAAATAATAATAATATTTTATTTATATCCCGCCCTCCCTGCCGAGGCAGGCTCAGGGCGGCTAACAACATGTCCATATAGTAATTTATACAAAACTTTAAAATCAACATTAGGGAAGGACCAGATAATGCTGAGGTTTCTGCCCCTCTGAGGGAGTGGGCTGTAACACCCAAAGGGGGATCCAGTCCCCTGGACTTATATGCCGGGAAAATGCAGCCTCTGACCCATCTGCTAGTGGTGGATGTGGAGACCTTACGGCTTAAGGAACATTCCCTAAAAGGGAATCAAATCTATTGGAAACAAACAATTAAAAGCCTCCAAAAGTGAGGGAAAGAAATGCTCACCATAGGACAGGGTCAGGGATATAGTGGCCACAGAGGCTGGGAAAATCTGGATTCTCCCACCCACATAGCAGCTGCCCAAACTTCACTGCAATCCTTTCCAAAACTCCAGTGGAAACTTGGTTTAAGTAAGCTGGGAAAACCCAGAAGGTGCCTGAATGCAATGGAGAAGCGGCGGAAAACCTGCTACACATTGAACAAGGGCAGAGCTAGAATTGACAGAAATATCCTTGGTACTTAATTCAAATTGCTCCCACCCCCAACTGCTACAAAAATTAATGCCTGTTCTGGTATCCGCAGTGGAAATTTTAAAAGAATTGCAATATTACCAGTTAGAACTTCTTCTGGACTGGAGTTACCAACATGGAGCTATTGAACATCAGGCATGATCTACCCTGGGCTGGCAAACCTGATGCCCCACCTTTGGCAGGAGAATAGAGAGACTTTTCTTATGGAACTCAGTCAACCTGTTGTCCAGCAACCATTCTCCCATCATTTAAATATGGCGGCAGGTTTCATCCCCTCAACCTTTTCTTTCACCCTTACCAACATCCTCAGAACAAGAAGGAACTGGCTGTGGCAGGGAGCATAAGATTCTGAGGAACGAAACAAGAGCATTCAGTTGTGTTATCTCTGAGAACACCAAGTGGGAGAACACAAATTGTTAGGTGAAGCTTTTTAGTTTAGAAATAATTGATCAGTTTATGAAGAAAAATGTACCTTTCTGCGGATGAAGTCCAGAATCCAGAGTGTCTGAGGAAGCAAAGGAATGGAAAGTGAGCAGCAGGCCCTTCTTGTGACAAAAATACCAGCTAATAATACTGTTTTCTTTTGGGGAGGGGAGGGGCATGATACAGCCCAATGTTGTCAAACTGCAGAAGCTAAGCTGAGTACTTGGATCGACCAAAGAAGACGCTGCAGAGGAAGAAAACAGCAAACACTGGTCTTTATCAGCTCTTGGTGGGGGTTGCCAGAAGTCATTTGTGACTTGATGGCACACAGGTACATATCTCTTCTGAGTTACAGCTTCAGGGTCAAGTAGAGACTATCTTGGGGGTGGGGGATTGTGTACAAATATTCAGATTTGTGTTCACAAGTGACTGGAGTTGAGATTCATGTCATAGAAAGTATGCTAAGGACTGCAGCCAAGGGTCCAAATTGGCTAAATTTAGGATGCTTCTAGACAGAGGCTCCGCAGCACATACTGAGCTGAGTTACACTCTTCAGACTCACTGATTTCAATGGGCTTCGAAGGGTATGACTCTACTTTAAAACCAGTCTGTCCCTTTGAGACCATTCCGTGGGCTCTGCTACGACATATTCAAACAAACACAAACATCCAATCAAAGGGATCAGTTTTGAGAAGTCTGATTTGGTCACAGACACATTGCAGAGAGAAGGGGGGGTGGTGTCCCTGAGACTGATCCAGCGGCTGTTTCATTAAAAATAGATGCCCTAAAGAGCAGCCTCCCTCCCTGTCATTTTAGGTGCTTGTTTCACCATCTACCTCACCAAGAGCCCTTGCGTGGCTGCAGTAATGATTAGAGATCAACAACATAATATAATTTCGAGAAGTCCATGTAATGCAATTCTGAGCTGAAGTTATGGCAGAATTTTGATCAGAAAACTTTCCATGGTGAACTAAAATGGCCTTCTGAACTGATACATAAACTCCCCAGATTCCATAGCCAGCCTGGAACATACTAAAACACATCTGGCCCACTCTAATGTCCAGTCTGAAACTCCAGCAGTGTTTCTTCATTACCTTTGAGTTGCTTCTTGATGCCCTCCAAAAGGAAATTTAAATCTGAGAAGTCCCAGATGTGCCACTTCAGTGCAAGTGGAATAGCCACTGGATTCTCAAACGACTCCTTGTCTTCATACCTGGAGAAAATCCCATTAGGGTACCATCCATCCCATTCAGAATCTCCCTCCCTCCCCTCCGCCCCAAGTGGGTCAGAGAAGCAGAGGAAGGAACTGGCAGAAAGCCAAGAGAAACAGGCTGATGCTGAAAGCACTGGAAGGTGGGCGGGCCCTTGAAGAGGAACGCACAGCTCCTGCTTTCTTAAGAACTGGCTACACTAACCCTATTGGTTACTGTGACCAGAACTACTCAGTACTCATTACATTTATTATAATAAAGACAGGTAAATCAAAGATTACGTATCATAGACAGACACACAAAAGGGTAAAGTCCTTTCTCTGAAAAAATTCCTAAATGATGGTCCAGATTCCAGTGTGGACTTCAATACCATGAGGTAAGTTGCAATTTCTTGAATCTCATGAAAGGTATCATTAGGATGCTCTGTATTCTCAGTGCTGGGGGGGGGGCAACAGTGGGAGGGCTTCTAGTGTCCTGGCCCAACTGGTGGACCTTCTGATGGTACTTGGGTTTTTTGGCCGCTGAGTGACACAGAGTGTTGGATTGGATGGGCCATTGGCCTGATCCAACAGGGCTTCTCTTATGTTTTTATGTCTGGGACAGTGATGCTCTGTATTCTTGGTGGTTCTTTGGGGGGGGGGGCAAAGTGGGAGGGTTTCTAGTGTCCTGGCCCTACTGGTGAACTTTTTGATGGCACCTGGAGTTTTTGGCCACTGTGTGACACAGAGTGTTGGACTGGATGGGCCACTGGCCTGATCCAACATGGCTTCTCTTATGTTCTTATAGTCTTCACAAGCTGCCCAGTTCAATCCCAGGATTAAGAAGGTTAATGTTAAAGATCCACTTACCTCTGCAATGTGCTTCTGACATCCTAAAGAAAGAAGGCAGAGGGTGAGAAGAAGAGAGAGAGACCTTCAGAGTAGGGTGTGTTGTGTTCCCCTTGTGGACTTTCCCCCTTTTCTCTGCAGCCTTACAACATGGTTCAGCGATGAAAGGAAAGAGAGGAGAGAGGGTCTGTCTGGGCATAAGTGCCATCACATCTGCACAGACATGCTAGACAGACAGCAGTGCCCAGAACAGCTGTGTGGATGCTGTTCCTGTAACCATATGCCGTTGCCACTGCGTGTCGGTGTGCATTTTATATATAAGTGACATTCCCCACACCACACCGACCCTAGACATCCTCCTTTTAAAATGGGTTGTGAAAAGTCTTGCATGTGACCCTCCTTCCTGGTTGGTGGTGTTGTGAAAGAGTTTCCCAGCAACCATGGGGTTCCTCAGACTGTTGGTTGAAACACAAACACACTTTGGCTTCCAGTGGCTGCAGTCTAACAGGGAGGGGCAGGGGGCTGTGGGGGAATGTATTTCCAGGGAGTGTTGTTTTGCAGTCTGCCCCTGGCTGGAGGTGGAAAGGGACAGAGGGGAAAGTGGCCCTGGTGCAGAGCTGAAAACTTGCTAGCGACATAAACTGGGCTGGTTTGCTTTTGCTTTTCTGCTAAACAGAGGGGATTTGGAGCCATCCTTCTCCCCAAGGGGACTCTGCCTGTTTCTGCCACACTCTCACCTGCAGGAGATCACTGGCCGGCTGCTGGCATTTCTCCTCCATCTCCCGGATGAGGCTTTCCAGAGAAGAGAGCTCCTCAGAGATTCTGGCCAGTTGCCGATCCCTGTTTCTCACCACCTTTTTCTCCACCTCTTCCATCTGGGCCAGCAAAAAATTCTCTTGTTTCTCCAGAATTCTGTGCAGTTTCCTGAACTTGGCTACTGTCTCTTGTTTCTCTTCTTTGGTTTATTTCTGAGATGGAAAGAGAAGAAAAGCAGGCCAACGTCAGGAACACAGCTGGTCTCTGCAGTGGGAAGAGACCCTTGAGGAGGCTCCTATCCCGGAGGGGTTCTTTCAGCCACAGAGGATCCAGTCTGCAGCAGAAAACCCAGAAAGTAGAAGGGGCTTCTTGAGTCCATTTGTTCCCTCACTAAAACAGCCTCCACAGGTTGACTTCCCCAGTTCCCATCGGGGGATGAGACATGATGGTTGAGTAGAAACACCACAGGGGGCAAAAGTGCTCAGAAGCCCCCTCCCCTCGCTTGGTCTCTTAACCTTAACTGCAGCTTCCCTGGCTGCATTGTGGGCAAGAGAAATTTGTGGGGGGGCAGGAATGTACATACTACTGAATATCCCAAGTTTGCCCCCCCTAGAATCAGCAGTGGCTGAACCGCACTTTCAGTTGGCCTTAACCCAGCCCTGCATTAGACCCTCCTGAGGTCTCAGTCTCCCTCCCCAAATCTCCAGGAGTTTCCCAACCTGGATCTGGCAAACCTACCCCCCCATCCCCCACTGGTGGCCAGGGGAGACCCGGCAACCGTCCTTCTAAATTGAAAGTGGGGGCAGCCTCGTAGGTTGATTTTTCTGCTATTTAGACTTACGAGCAAGATTTGACTTTCCTTCTCCACATCTCCTTTATACACCACAATTCTCTTTCTCTCCTTCTTCAGAACCTCCAGACGGTTGCAGAATTGATCCTGGGGAGAGGGGGGATCACAGTTGAAATGTGTTCTTTTAAAGGTTTACTCCATGCTCTTCCCTCCTGGCCACCATTGCACATTTATTTAAATTCATATATATAACCATGTTAGTTAAAAAAAAATCAAATTCCAGCATGCTATTCCATCAGGAGAGCCTGTGTGCAGTAACACTTAAAGTGCTGGACTAAGATCTGGGAAATCCAGGTTTGAACCCCCAGTCCTGCCATGGAAGCTCGCTGGGTGACCTTGGGCTAGTCTCATGACTCTCAGCCTACCCCTGACCTGGTTAGTCCCAGGATAGCCTGATAAGCAGGGCCGACCTAGAGGCAGGCAGTGGCAGGCAAACCACCTCCCAACCTCTCTTGCCTTGAAAAGCTTACAGGGTGTCCATAAGCCAGCTATGACCTGACAGCAAAACAAACTTCTGTCACGCCACTCGTGTTCTGAGCAGGCACTTGGGTGGGCTTCTGATCTCCATTTTGAAACCCAAGACCTGACAATCTCAGACATTTACAAGACATTTTTGAGAGCTAGGAGTCTGCCTTTGTACTAATTTTAACTAGCTAGCCAAAGCATCACACATCTTTAAACAAATGAAGGGCCCAATGTAATACCCTTTCTGATGTGACTCATCATACTGGATGTTAAGAAGCACACTATGCCCAAAGAAGGTGCCCCCGTCCTTCACAGTTTCTAAAGGACTATGTCAGACCAGATCATCTCTGCAGTAGAAACTGAAGGGAGGGGCCACAATTCTGCAAGCCTAGTAGAACCAAAGCGATGTACAGAGTACCCAGCAGTACTAGTGCAATCAGAGTGCCCAGCAGAACCCAGTGCCATTGTGGCAATGCAAGCTGATGTCAAGCACAGAATCGCAGTCCAAGAAGGGGGGATGGAACCTCAGCAGCACTAGTGCAAATGTGCCCAGCAAACCCAGTGCCATTCATAATATCAGCATAAGTTTTCCACTACATTGCTCTTAAATACATTCTGTCGCCAAACAGGATAGGGATGAAAAGGTCTTGAGGTCAAGAAGTGAAAATAAAGGGGGAGGGGAACATGGAAAAATTAGGTGAAGGGAGATGGAAAACATGAATGAGAAGTGTGTGGAAAGGGGAGGGGGGTTGTTTATCTTACTGCATGTCATGGGCTCTGACAAGGGGACTGCCCAGGCAGAGCCGACAGGGTTAGCAGACCCAACGGAGCCGACAACTGAACCCTCTCACAACTTGATTGATTCATTGCCACTGCCCGCAGGGTTCTCAACACCTGGCTGTACAGCTGACGAGGACCAACAACAGGTAGACACACATCCCAGTTCACCACCTTGCCTTGCTCGAGTACGGGAAAGGCTCTGTCAGGACTTAGCGATCTGAAGGAAAGAGGCCAAACTGC
Organism: Heteronotia binoei; assembly: GCF_032191835.1. Taxonomy (NCBI): domain Eukaryota; kingdom Metazoa; phylum Chordata; class Lepidosauria; order Squamata; family Gekkonidae; genus Heteronotia; species Heteronotia binoei. The sequence goes on along the minus strand of NC_083227.1, from coordinate 19,273,857 downwards.
GGGCAAGACGTTCACTCAGCCCAGAGTTTTAGCAAACGGCAGGCTGGCCCCGTTGCCTGCTAACTGGAAACAGCAGCAGCGGGCTATCTAAGCTCCTGCTTCGAGTTGCATGCTCTGTGGAAGCAACAAGTCCCTCCGGTGACTTGCGACTACTCCAGCTCCCGTTCCTTGGCTCTGTTCCTGCTCTGACTTCCCAGTTTCCTGACTTCTGGATTGTACGATCCTGCTTTCAGACTGCAATTCGGACTCAGCTACTGGTTCCTTCAACGCTCCTCTGGCTCTGACTTGGACTGGACTCGGACTTCCCCCTTGCCTGCTCTCCAGCGTGTGACACTGCAATACCAGAACTGCTGCTTTGCAAGATCTGGCTGAGCTGGGTGCAAGGAAAGGAAGAGCTAAAAACTAGGCTATTGGAGAAAATGAGCTGCAGGCTGGCTACACATGGGCCTCCACAGAGACCAATGCATCAAGAGGCCTCTCCTGTAAATACAGTGCCCTCATATTCTCACACACATGAGGCCAGACAGGCTGGCCATTTGTGGAAGGGAAGTACTCTATAGATTAAGTTTCTTTCTCTTCTTTTGACTGCAACCTGAATGTGGATCTACTTGAATAAATGTAAGTTTACTTTTTTTAACCATATACTTCTTGGGAGATGTATTTACTGCACTCTGCATCCCGTTCTATGTCTGGGCAAACTCTCCTACATTAACCAAATATCCCCATAATGAGTACCCCTAATATCTAGCAGTTGCCTTTTCCCTCGCTCCACCCATTTTTATTCATCCTTTGACTATTATTCCCTCCCTCTGCCTTTCCTCCTCTAAAACGTCAAACAAATCTTTGAGTCTTCTTGTCGCTATATCCTGTTGCTCTGCAAAGACTGGCATGGAAAAGTGTACCCTACTAAGCAGAGTAAATAATATATAACTTTGAGCAATAAAACCACCTTGATTAAACAGAAAAAGTGGGTTGGTCTTAATTTTGTTCTCAGTATGGCCCAAACACTCATCATAAAAAGGAGAAAAACCCACAATTGGTATCTTCAATCTCCTTACAGTCGGAAGCACCAGCACTGGAGGGAGAGCTCCTCTTCCGCTATGCTGGGAGGAAAGTGCATCTTCTCCAGAGAATGACGGAATTCCACCAGCAAGGATCCAGATGAGTTCCTACCTTGTATTTCTGAGCAGCCACTTCCAGGGGAACTATTGTGTGTCCTTTGTGTTCTGAGAGTCGCTCACAGACAACACACACCAATTTTTCATCCTGTTTGCAGAAGAAGTGGAGTTTTTCCTGGTGTCTCAAGCAAACACCTTTTCTTGAACTTTGTGGCACCAGTTTAATTTTTTCAACTAGGTTTGCCAGCTGCCAGTTTCGGCGGAAAGCCCCTTTCTGAAACTTGAATTTGCAGACAGGACACTCCAAGTCTCCCCGAGTCTCCCATTTCTCACAGTAGTCAGTGATGCAGGCCTGGCAGAAGCTGTGCCCACAGCCCAGGACCACGGGGTCCATAAGGAACTCCAGGCAGATGGGGCAGTTGGCCTCCTGCTCTATCTCTGTGGATGGTGGAGCTGAGGCCATGAGGGCTGGATTCTCAGTGGCTTGGGTGATAGGAAAGGCAGCAGCTTGTCAGATCTGTAAAAGGGCAGCATAAGAACAAGAACATAAGAGAAGCCATGTTGGATCAGGCCAATGGCCCCTCCAGTCCAACACTCTGTGTCACACAGTGGCAAAAAAACCAAACCCAGGTGCCATCAGGAGGTCCATCGGTGGGGCCAGAACACTAGAAAACCTCCCAACTGTTGTTCCCCCCAAGTACCAAGAATACAGAGCATCCCTGCCCCAGACAGAGAGTTCCAACAATACACTGTGGCTAATAGCCACTGATGGACCTCTGCTCCATATGTTTATCCAATTCCCTCTTCAAGCTATGTATGTTTGTAGCTGGCACTACCTCCTGTGGCAGTGAATTCCATGTGTTAATCACCCTTATAAGAACATAAGAGAACAGGAATGACCTAGAAAGAAGCCTTTGCATTTTAGTCTATTGCCATGTTGGGTTTGTTTTTAAATAGGTTTTATTGTTACTGCTGACACTATGTAAGTTGCCCACTGCCTAAAGAGTCTGAAAGTTGAGACCAGTGTTCCCTCTAAGCTGAGTGAGTGTGAGCTAGCTCACAGTTTTTCAGACCTCCGGCTCACACATTTTTCTCTTAGCTCAGAAAAAATGGTCCCAGAGCAAACCAATTTATGCAGTAGATAAATCAATTGCTCACAACTTTAACATCAGTAGCTTACAAAATTGAATATTTGCTCACAAGACTCCACAGCTGGTTGCATAAAAAGGTAAAGGTAGTCCCCTGGGTAAACACCAGTCGTTTTTGACTCTGGGGTGAATAGTATCACAACGTTTTCATGGCAAACTTTTTTAATGGGGTAGCTTGCAATTGCCTTCCCCAGTCATCTACACTCCCCCCACCCAGCAAGCTGGGAACTCATTTGACTGACCTCGGAAGGATGGAAGGCTGAGTCAACCTTGAGCCGGCTACCTGAACCAGCTTCCACCAGGATCGAACTCAGGGCATGAGCAGAACTTAAAACTTCAGTAGTGCAGCTTTACCGCTCTGCACCATGGGGCTGCTTTCCTGGTGGCAAACACATCTTTAAACAAATGAAGGGTCCATGTAATATCCTTTCTGATGTGACTCAGACTTCCTGGAACTTTATTCCCCGGGAGAGCCACCTGGCCACGCTTTCAGCTCATTTTTGCTGGCAGGTAAAGAACTTCCTGTGCCAAAGAGGTTTCCTACAACCAGAAACTGCTGGCTGCCAGGAGCCTTTTCAGAAGCAGGTAGACATTGCTGTGGATTTTAGCTATATCAAGATTTTAGTCTGTTTTTATTTATCACACAATGTTCTTTTAATTTAGCAACTTAAGGGTTGTTGTTTTTTAAATTAATACCTAAGCTGTTCATTAATGAAAAAAGAACATGCATCTTACAATATAGACAAAAACTTCCATGAAATCTAGCAGAAAACTCACAAAATCTATATCTCTACAAAAAATAAAATCTTAATGGCAGTTCAGCACTTCTTCCCTTGATTCTGTTGTAGGAAACAACCCATGCCAGCATCTTATTAAAGGAAACCACCATTGAATAAACCATTTCTGTACCTCTGTCTTCTTTACATAGTCTTCTTAAAGCATTCCTGTCTTGGCTATTACCATAATAAACCAAATTTTGCATAACTAGAACTCAAACTTGGCAGATTGCTGCTTCCAATTTTTAGCAAGGAGCATTCTGGCTGCCAGTGTGGAGTAGTGGTTATAAGTAGCACACTCTAATCTGGAGTACCGAGTTTGAGTCTCCACTACTCCTCCACATGAAGCTTGCTGGGTGACCTTGGGCTAGTCACAGCTCTCTCAGCCCCTCCCATCTCACAATATGTGCCTGTTCTGGGGAAACTAAGGGAAAAGTGATTGTAAGCAGCTTTGAGGCTCCTTTGGGTAAAGGAAAGTGGGGTATAAAAACAAACTCTTCTTGTTCATCTTTACAAGTAAATGCCACAGGGCATACTACTGGTTTTTAGGCAACACAGTGTGGCTAGTCTAACAAAACATTAGAAATTGCAATGGTTCTGGATCAACCGCTGCATACATTCCATTCTGAATATTTTCCCAACACTTTCTAGCAATGTGGCAGTCCTACCACATATAGGAAAGTGCCCGTTCTCATATCTTAGGCACATACCTGGCTTGACACAAGTTTTTGTTAATTCATTAGGATGCTATCCTCCAAGTGGGACCTGGGCTGCCTTGGAATGACAGCTCACCTCCAGCTACAGAGATCAGTTCCCCTGGAGAAAATGAGGTTCCTGTCCTCCCCAGGCTCCACCCCCAAATCTCTGGGAATTTCTTAACCTTGAGCTTGCATCCCCACCCCCACCCCTGCCAGTGACCTGGGAGAACCTGGCAATGCAATCTGAGGCATACTTGTGATGAAGCAGCAGGAGCATCTTATAGGACATTTATGGAAGCCTACGAGATGGTGGTGAAGGCTGCAAAGAAAGATTTCTCTGTGGCCTCCATTGCATCTGCAAGCTCTTGCCTGGCCCTGGAGAGCCAGTTTGGTGTAGTGGTTAAGTGCGCGGACTCTTATCTGGGAGAACCGGGTTTGATTTCCCACTCCTCCACTTGCACCTGCTGGAATGGCCTTGGGTCAGCCATAGCTCTGGCAGAGGTTGTCCTTGAAAGGGCAGCTTCTGTCAGAGTTCTCTCAGCCTCACCCACCTCACAGGGTGTCTGTTATGGGGGAGGAAGGTAAAGGAGATTGTGAGCCTCTCTGAGACTCTTCGGAGTGGAGGGCGGGATATAAATCCAATATCCTCTTCCTCTTCTTCTTCTTTTTTAGGACTATTTGCTCATTATCTAAATTGCCATGAGGCAAACAAAACAGTTGGGAATTGGCTATTGGCTGTGGGGCATCTGTGAGCTACTTTGCAGACAAAGTCACAGCGCTCTGCCAGGATCTCCCAACCACAATTCATATAGTAAAAGAACTTGAAGCCCTTTGCCTGTCTTCAGGTCCACTTTTGGACTGTTTCAGCCGACTCTCCCTGGAGGATGTCAGCAGGATCCTGGCAGCTGCAAGGCCTACTGCTTCTCTCCCTGACCTGTGCCCATCCTGGCTGGTCAAGGCCTGTGGGAATGGTGTTCCAGCCCCTACTAGAAGAGATTCTCAACTTGTCGCTTTTGTTGGGGGGCATTACAGGGGGTTGAAAGAGCCTGTGGTACATCTACTCTAAAAAAAATCACTGGACCCCATGGTCCTAGCCAACTACCACCCAGTTTCCTGAGCTAAGACAAAAATGTGTGAGCCAGAGGCTAAAAAACTGAGCTAGCTCACCCTAACTCAGCTTAGAGAGAACACTGGTCCCAATTCATATTAGGTTCCCATATGCTTGAGAAATGAGCTTCCTTGGAAACGATGAATGGAAGAGGTAGCTGGTGAATTGTCCTCTTGCTATGCAACACTTGAGCTAGACCAGGGGTGGCCAAACTTGCTTAACAAAGGAGCCACATAGAATAAATGTCAGATGTTTGAGAGCTGCAAGACACAAACATCAGATATTTGAGAAGGAAGGAAGGAAAGCAAATAGACAGAGGGAGGGGGAAAGAGAGCAACTGTAACTTTAAATGCATTCTCCAAGCCAGCCAATGGGGTGGGGTGGGGGGGCTTCTAGAGCCACACAATATGTGTGAAAGAGCCACATGTAGCTCCCAAGCCACAGTTCGGCCACCTCTGCACTAGACCAAGTGGGTTCAGTGAATGAGACAGAGCCAGTTTGGTGTAGTGGTTAAGTGTGCGGACTCTTATCTGGGAGAACTGGGTTTGATTCCCCACTCCTCCACTTGCACCTGCTGGAATGGCCTTGGGTCAGCCATAGCTCTGGCAGAAGTTGTCCTTGAAAGGGCAGTTGCTGTGAGAGCCCTCTCCAGCCCCACCCACCTCACAGGGTGTTTGTTGTGGAGGAGGAAGGTAAAGGAGATTGTGAGCCGCTCTGAGACTCTTCGGAGTGGAGGGCGGGATATAAATCCAATATCTTCTTCTTCTTCTGTAGCAGAGGAATAAGCGAGGCGCACACTTACTGATTGAAAAACGAGGTATTTTACGTTGACATCAAACCAGGTTCATTTGAGCATCTAGGCTCCACAAAGTAATGAACCCCGGACCCTTCTCAAAACATCAGCTTTAAGCAAAAGCCAGCCTGCAGCCTCCCGCCTTACACGTTATCAGATTCACTTCTCTCCTCCCCTTCTCCCTGGTAGTCTGCTTATTCCAGCATGTCTGCTTATCTCTAAGGAGCTTCCTCAGAGGGCCTCTATCAGTACCCATCTGTGCATTACACCCTTTTGGACTGCCTGCTTGTCTAACCATTACAGCTCTTCAAATATTGCATCAGACATTCTCTTTGCTGTTAAAGGCAAAACCATATTTTCAATTATTATTATTATAGGGGTATTCATAATTATTCAGGGGTCCCTCTTCATTCCCCCCTTTCAGTCTCTGAAAGTTATTTTTTTATTATTATTATTTTAAAATCTGAAGGAGACTGACCATCATTAAGCAAATCAATTCAACTCGAGAAGAGCAGCTAGGTGACTATTTGATTTTTGACATTCCCAAGAAAGACTGAAATGACATTACAATGGGGTAATGCTATAGTATGTTGACAGAGATGGGGTGTAGATGGGTCACGGGAGGAGAGAGACAGTGATGGGATTATCCATTCACACTGGCACATCCCAGTATTGTCCATCTAGAGAAGGTGTGTGTGTGAAAGAAGGTCACTCAGAGGCATGCCTTGGCTATGCAGCCCAGCCTTTCAATGTGGAGTTTTCCTCATCTCCATCATGGGGCCTTTCTGGGCACACAGACTAGCTTGAGAGGGGCCCCCCCCATGTCCTTTAAGGCTCCTCTCTTTATTTGGCAGCACTCTGGTATCAGTTCCTCCTCTTTTGTACTGTCCAGTCCTTGGAGGGTGTGTCTCACATTTCATAGTGCACTGCTGATCAGACTTTAAACAACCAGGGTTGAGACACAATTGGGACAAAGGGAAAGGGTTTTAGGAATGTCAATTACCAAAATTAGACTATACATGAGTAAAAAATATAAAATAATCCACTCATAGTATATCCATTGAATAATTACATATGTCCAGTCTAAATTTGTGAACATAGATCTTGGAAGGATCCTAAAGAACTTATTTCTTTATCAATAAAACATTATTAGTTATGATTCAAGGATCCTAAAGAACTTATTTCTTTATCAATAAAACATTATTAGTTATGATGCAAGAATACAAAAACTCATCTCAATTCTAAAACACATAAGGAACATTTGCAAATGATATTCTATAAACTGAATCAACTCATGTGCCTTTATGGAAAACACCTTGTTGTAGCCTAGGTGATTAAGATACACACATTCAGACATACTTGGAAACATTGCCAGTTGTGGGCAGTCCACATTTGGCCACATTATTACAATATAAAAACCATTTCACTGTTCATTTCTTATTCCCCTCCCCTCTTAGTCTAACAAAAGGTCTTCTTTCTTGGGTTTATGGAGAATTTGCGTGCTTTATGCATGACAATCTTTTCACAGGGAAATCTGTTTCTGTTGCAGCCAAAAGGAATTCCTTTTCCTGAGAGCACAACTGGAAGTAACAATAGGCTGCTGTTATAATCAGCTGAGGCAACCAGCCTTTTGCTAGGCAGAGGAATCTCCCTGGAAATAAGTTTTCTCCACAACTCAATTTGGATGAGGTTCTCGGGGAGGCCTTCCTTCCAACATCAGTGAGGCATGACCAAGCAAATTTCAGGACCTCTAGGTATATACGGAAGAGCCTGGAAACATACTTAGAGAAACAAACAAATAAAACAGCAATTATAGGTGCTTTTTTCCCTTTTAAAGCTTTCCTTGGCTGTCCACAAATTGCCATAACTTGAGTCCAACCCTGTTGAGATAGGTTTGCATACATTAGCTAAATTACCATACTTGTTCTGGACAGGAGACTTCCTCCTTGGTGTTTCAGTTTGACAAGGTCTCTACCCTTCCAATGTTAAAGGACAGATTTCATACAACATACATTATGCAGAACACAAATCCACAATATAAACCCATGCATCACTTCTCATGATTCAGGCTAGTGCATATCCATATATAAAACAAGCATCTAGTGGTTCATGAGAGGCTTTTCATTTCATTTTATTTTATTTTTGTTGCAACAGATATGAATCTTAAAAAGAAAACATGAAATTGTGCACAAAATTTGGAGCTCCAAACAAAAAAAAAGAGATTACCATAGTTGAAGTTACCCCTGGATTGTGAAAATGGTCACAAAAAGGGAAGAAAAACTTCAAAAACAAACACAAAACAAAACTGAGGCCTCAATAGAACAATGCCAGCTTTTATCATACATGTATGTGAGGGATCAGACCCAAAAATGATTAGAGAATTTAAACCATTGGACTTCAGTGGGGTGTTCAAGTCCCACTGAACCCCATCTTCCTCTGTGTCAGCTCATCAAAATTTGTTCTGTGGGTCTCACATAAGTGTGAGAGTGGGTTTCATCAAACTTCAACAACAAAAATCCTAAAAGCAAATAATAGTTAAACAATTCTTAGCAGACATACCAATAATTCTTAAAATTACTAGATAATAATGTGCATGCATTAAACTTGAATTGCAGATCCCGGTTTTCTTCATATATATAACAAAACAATCCTGGAAGGCAAATTCTGGTTAATACACCTTGACAAAGAAGGTTAAAATAACAGAGAGTCAGAAATTTAAAATAATTAAATAGAAATGTGGTATCCAGTAGCAAGCCCGGCCAGGACTGAAGACTGGATTGAAACACAAAATCAAACAGAATTGGAGCCCTACCATGGTAAGAACATGAAACATAGAAAGAATTTTCTTGAACATAACACTCAGGAAAAGTCATGCTCTAACAAGATACTTATAGATGGAGGCATAAAATATGACGAATAAGCATATGGATGCCTTTTCCCACCATCTAGCTGAATAGGAAGATTGATATGCACAGTTTATAGATGGAACATAACTATGAATGACATCAAGAGAACAAATGAAGATATGCATTTTGAAGAATGCAGAACATCATTAAAGTCCAGATTTCCAATGAAGACAAAGAGTTTTCAGGAATCCTGCCTACTAAATTACTAAGAAATCTAGAAAGGGTATTTCCATAGGAAATATGACACTAAGAATAACTGGATCTCTGATAAAAAACTATTAGTTGACAGAATAGTGGTAGAAGCACCCCACTGGGCCACTCTGGTCAGACCAGTCTCAGTTACAGTTCTAATGAAGACACTCACAAAGACAGCCGGTTCAACAATGTTGTATTAGGGTCAGGCAGATATCACAGTCAAGAAGCAGTCCAGTAGTCATACACTTCCAATCAATGAATCCAGTCAGAGGTACAGATACACAGTCCAATAGAATAGTCAATACACAGTCCACAGTCATCAAATTCCAATATCCGTCCAACAGTATGCCACGCTATATCCATCCGTTCCTATCCCACACTGAACAGATAGCAGGCCACTGCATTTCAAGTCCCCTTAGCCAATCCCAGTCCAAATTGGTTAAAGGCTTACACCTGATGACACTTTGACACCTGTACTCAAGGATGACACAATACTTTGGCCGTTCCAATTCATCTTAAAGAGAGAGGACACTGGCATTAGTTTCTCAAGACTTAAGAAAGAAGAAGCACAATGAGAGGACAGTTTCACCCAGGGAAGGGTATAGATGTTCCTCTATAACACGTTATAACGTTATGGAAAGGGGTCTTTGTGAGGCAGAACTTCAAAACACTGCTCTAAACAAACACTCAGTACCAACAAGCAAAGGAACCCCCATGTTCAAACGAATGAAAAGTTGGGAAGCAGCCCAAAGTAAGACAGAAAAACTGCCAGATGCAACACCTAAAGACCACATGCTTCTGGTATGAGATGTTCTTAACAAAAATCCCAAGAAGATAAAATTTCCAAAAGGTTGGATCCTGTATTGCTTTAGCAGAATAGATGCTCCATATAAACCCAAGATTACAATTATAACCTTCCAACCCATTGTCCCAGATCAAAAAACTTAACAAGAGATCTGTTAGGTACACCATTTCTTTAAAACAAAGACAATCACAAGCTAAATAGCTTAAAAATATTCCCCTTAAAATTAAAGCTACACAATCTAAGTACAAGGGAAACTAATAAACCATCAAAAATTATTCTCAGACTCAAAAGGGTAAGACAAAAAGAAAAGAAATGAATTATCAGAGGAATAGCTTCTAACCTAGAAGAACTCTTAGCCTCAAGGCAGTTTACAGGCAGGGTCCTTTCTCTGGTAGAGAAAGATTAGCTGTTTACAGGCAGGGTCCTTTCTCTGGCAGAGAAAGATTAGCTGTAGTGGAACTTTGGGATGCCAGCTCCAGGGTGGAGATTTAAGAACATAAGAACATAAAAGAAGCCATGTTGGATCCGGCCAATGGCCCATCCAGTCCAGCACTCTGTATCACACAGTGGCCAAAAATTTTTTATATACATATACACTGTGGCTAATAGCCACTGATGGACCTCTGCTCCATATTTTATCTAACCCCCTCTTGAAGCTGGCTATGCTTGTAGCCGCCACCACCTACTGTGGCAGGGAATTCCACATGTTAATCACCCCTCGGGTGAAGAAACACCTTCTTTCATCCGTTCTAACCCGACTGCTCAGCAATTTCATCGAATGCCCACGAGTTCTTGTATTGTGAGAAAGGGAGAAAAGTACTTCTTTCTCTACCTTCTCCATCCCTTGCATAATCTTGCAAACCTTTATCATGTCACCCCGCAGTCAACATTTCTCCAGGCTGAAGAGCCTCAAGCGTTTTAACCTTTCTTCATAGGGAGTGTTCCAAACCTTTAACCATTCTGGTTGCCCTTTTCTGCACTTTTTCCCATGCTATAATATCCTTAGACCCAAAATCAGGAGAATATGAGAATTCAGAAAAATATCTCAATTGTGCCTCCCCCCTTTGATACCATGGGGCATATTTATAAACACAAGATGGGGAAGGTGATGAGATATATCTCCCTGGTGGAGGTTTAGATTTTACACTTCTTATTTCTAAAATTAAGACTAAATTTGGCTATGTACCTTTTCTGGTTATGGATCTGATTTATAAAAAGACAGGTCTCTTTCTGTAAAGACACATGGTTACTTGTGCCTTCAAGAGGAGAGACCTGAGGTGAAAATTTTATTTCCTTCTTAATATCTCAGGGCACTGCATTCTAAAAATTATTATTCCTTTTACCCTTTTCTGGTTCTGTTGAAGATTTCAGATTGAGAAAAGAGAAGGGGATTAACATTCCTTCCCAATGGGGGAGAATAGGAAGGGAAAAGTCCCCTATGCAAGCACCAGTCATTTCCGAGTCTGGGGTGACATTGCTTTCACAACTTTTTCACGGCAGACTTTTTACAGGGTGGTTTGCCATTGCCTTTCCCAGCCATTTACACTTTCCCTCCAGCAAGCTGGGTACTCATTTTACCAACCTCAGAAGGATAGAAGGCTGAGTCAACCTCAAGCCAGCTACTTGATCCCAGCTTCCACCAGGATTGAATTCAGGTCAGCTCTAGCACTCTGTGCCATGGTGTTCTTGTGGGGGAAGGGCAAATTTGCAATCTTTAACTTCCCTAAGCCAGGCTCCAATTTGGGGCTGATTTAGGCACTCTCTATACATTCTCAAAGGCCTTTCCTTGAGCCTGAAATTTATAGAACTAAAGCAGTAAATATTTAACAAACTAGTTTAATCTCTCTTTCTCACAGATATTTGATTCTGGCATTTTAAAGGTGAAAATAAAGGTACAACTCTCGAAATCTCTTTCTCAGTCATGGCAATAAATTGCATTTATTTAATTTGCATCCTTGCTGCATTTTAAAAGAGCTGAACCTAAGTTCTTTTGGGCTGACTGTAATGCAGTAGCCATGTACCAACTAATTTTAGTACTGAAATAGCTGAATAGCCTTAACTGGATATACCAGGAAGGTCTGACAGGCATAAAAATTAACATTATGAATACATTTCTTTGCCTAGCCTAACCTAGACTAGAGCCTATTTAGCTAAACTGCCTCCTGACATAATTCCATTCGGGGAAACCCTTGGATTCCATCTGGACATTTGAACTCTGTATGATAATATCTAGCTCTCTGAATTTATACCCAGTTAGCTAATTACATTGAACAACTCACTAAAACCAATGCTTCCATGCCTATTTTGTAAAATAAACTTTCTTTAAGTTTATTTGTGTGGTTAGTTACTTTCAGGCCACCACAATCTGAACCAAACTTATCCACAAGCCTTTGGAAGTACCTACTATCAATTTGTGAAAACTGACTTGGGGAACCCCTTGCTGCAGTGGTGTGGCTTAGTTTTCTCTAGAGTTTTCCTAATAGGCAGAGGCTTGACTAGGGCCTCTGTGCTAAAGCATTTATCCAGTCTGGTGGCAACCTACCTTCCTGATGTTTCTGGGGAAAATACCAGACTCTGGACCTGTGTTTAACTATCACTTGGCAAGTCTGCTGACCCACCTCGGCCAAACAGGTGGCAGACTTCGTTACACTAACAGAGATCTGATCTTTTAGGCAAGGCCACATTCTCTATAGTTAGTTTTATTTCCTGAATGGGGTTGCCATATCCAGACAGGACAGATTGCTTACGATCTAAAATAGAAGTCTAAAGAAAGATGAGATCCCTAGGGAACCAGGCTCTGAGCTCTCACTCACACCAAACTTCAATTACCCTGCAGAGAAAACTGAGTCTGCAGCTTGGAACTTTGTGCTGTGATTCCAGGAGATCTCCAGGCCTCCCCCTGATAACTGGTCTCATCTGATTTTAATCCAAATCATTGCTCTTCTGTTCTTTATTTTATTAAGGGGAGAGAGGTCTTTGTTACCTTACAAAGCCAGGTCTCTTCATTCTAAAAGACATTCAAATCCAAAATTTAGATTTTTTCCTTTCTTGAAAGGGAGGTTTAGGGACAAAGGAGCCTTGCCTTCCCATGTGGAACTACCATTCTCTGACATTTCTCAGAATTCTGGCTCTTTTTTTAAAAGTTCCCCATGACTCCAAACATTTAGACAAGACACTTCAAGGGAAAACAAGAAGACGACGACGATGACATTGGATTTATATTCCGCCCTCCACTCAAGAGTCAGAGCAGCTCACAATCTCCTTTATCTCCCTCCCTCACAATAAACACCCTGTGAGGTGGGTGGGGCTGAGAGGTCTCTCCCAGAAGCAGCCCTTTCAAGGACAAGCTCTGTGATAACTTTGACTGACCCATGGCCATTCCAGCAGGTGCAAGTGGAGGAGTGGGGAATCAAACCCAGTTCTCTCAGATAAGAGTCCGCACACTTAGCCACTACACCAAACTGGCTCTCAAACAAAAAACAGGAGCTGCCAGTGGGATTCTGACAGCTGCAGACACAAAGGAAGCCTTATCCAATCGCTTCCCCACTTTCCCGACTCAGACGCACTCGCGTGGCTGAGAACCGCGGTAGTGGTGGGTACAAAAATCGCTTGGAGGCTGTGCCTCCTCTCATTCACACACACACACACACCACAGAAATCCTTCCAGTTCCTAGCCTCTGTGCTTCAGCTCCAAGGCAGAGCCTAATAGACAGAGCTTCAAAGGTTGATCAAGCCTTTCTTCTCTCTCTCAGGAGAGGTAATCCAAATTTCCCAAACAATTCATACTTACAATCCTGAAGATCTTCCAGTTACCTATACACGTCGGTTTCAATCAGGTGCGAGATCTTGGCTGGCTGGCCGAATACCTTTCCCCACCGGGGCGGAGAAAGCTGGATTCAAGTAAAAAATATGACTTCTGGTGCCTAGTCTGCTGTTCCCCACCACGAGGGTGAAAGGCAAAACAGTTTTGCAGGCCTAGCCAAAGGTAGGAAAAATCCTCCCCGCCATTCCCGGATTCCCAGTATTCCTGGAATTTCTTCCCGGCCAAGGCACCAAGTTATGTAGCAGAGGAATAAGCGAGGCGCACACTTACTGATTGAAAAACGAGGTATTTCACGTTGACATCAAAGCAGGTTCATTTGAGCATCTAGGCTCCCCAAAGTAATGAACCCCGGACCCTTCTCAAAACATCAGCTTTAAGCAAAAGCCAGCCTGCAGCCTCCCGCCTTACACGTTATCAGATTCACTTCTCTCCTCCCCTTCTCCCTGGTAGTCTGCTTATTCCAGCATGTCTGCTTATCTCTAAGGAGCTTCCTCAGAGGGCCTCTATCAGTACCCATCTGTGTATTACACTCTTTTGGACTGCCTGCTTGTCTAACCATTACAGCTCTTCAAATATTGCATCAGACATTCTCTTTGCTGTTAAAGGCAAAACCATATTTTCAATTATTATTATTATAGGGGTATTCATAATTATTCAGGGGTCCCTCTTCACTTCTTCTTTGGATATTACTATCTTCACAAGTCCCCTGTTCATAACAGGCCCGTAGCTACGAGGGGGCCTGTGGGGGCACAGCCCCTCGACTTCTGGGTGAGGCCCCGTGACTTGGGGCCCCCAAACAGCGCCCGGGGCCTCTGCTGCATCCTGGAGCGTGGGGCAGGGGGCAGAAGGAGTCCCCAGTCTCCCCCTCTAGTTAAAAGAGCTGCAGGCTGATCAGCTGATCAGCAGGCCCTTTAACCCAGCACAGGATTCAACTGCTCCATAGCTATTGGTGCTCCTGGCTTGGCTGGTGACGAGGAGTGGGGTGACCTTGGACTCTGTGGAGCAGACCCTGCCAGCTGCCTGCGACTCTCGAGGGGGCTGGGAGCCTCTATAAATTTTAGCAGCATTTCAGCATGTAAAAGCTTCCCCGCCACGCGCACACACACATCCTGGTAAGTAAAGGTTCCCATGTGACTGCAAAACTTCCCCCTTCTGCTGTGTATCTGAAGCTCTTCATGTTCTTTGTAATTCACAAGGTAAAACTCGCTCCCTCCCCCCCCCCACAGGAAAAGAGCATTTCCTCTGTTAAGCCTTCCCCCGCTTCCTTCCTTGGTCTCTCTAGCAAGCCATTTATTTAGCTTCAGCTCCACAAGGCTGGTTCCTTCCTACCAAAAGAATGACTCAATGTAAATTTAAATAACAAGACACCCTGTATGTGTTCACTGTAACTTGTGAACAGGACTTGTGTGTGTGCATGTGTGTTGGGGGAAGGGGAGGAAGGCTGTATGCTTTCAATACAGTTATCCTGCATTTGGGTAGCAGAACTGTGATATATGGGCTTTAATTCATAGAGTTAAGAACTCTGGCTGGTAAATTCCTGGATATTTTTGGTGGATCCTGAGGAAGGCAGGGAGCTCAGTGGCATGTAAAGTCCACATCCCCCCCCTCCAAAAAAAGCCATTCTGTACAGCGGAAATTATCTCTGTAGTCCAGAGAACAGTTGTGATTCTGGGTGATCTCCAGGCCCCACCAGGAGGTTGGTAGCCCAATATCTTGGGAGTAAACCCACTGAATAAGAGGACTGAAGGTAGTTCTGCCTTCCATTGCTTCAGGTGGCCTTCCTGGAGTTTGCTTTAATTTTCACACACACCCGCCCTCCCAACTTTGTTATTCCAAGGAGGTCTCCCATCCAAATACTTGCCAGAGCAATGTAAAGTTTTTGAAAATTGGTTATCAGTGTGTGTGTGTGTGGGGGGGGAGGCAGTAGGGAGTCTGAGTGTTCTGGGAACAGAAACAGATTCGGGTGGGTAGCAGCATTGGTCTGAAGTAATAGAACAAAATTTGAGACCGGTGGCTCCTTTAAGGCCAACAAAGTTTAATCCCGGCTGTGTGGGGCACCAGCCAGTGTGATGGTAGGTCAGGTGGCCATGAGAGCAGCTATGGGTTGGGGCTGTTGAGTGCCCCCCCCAAAAAAAATCAAAGGCCCCCTGACCTTCCAAATCCTGGCTACGGGGCTGGTTCATAACCCCTCCTAGGCTGTACTCCCTCCTCTCACTGAATCCTCTCTTGACCTGTGCATCCACTGCCAACTCTCCATCCTCTGACTTCCAGTTTGCCTTTTAGACATCCTTCAACCCTCAAGGCACCATTTCTTAGCTGAATGTCCATCCCCAACTCAGAGACAAGATCAATGGCATTCACTGGTAGAGGGCTCCAAGCACAGCCCTTGTAAGTAGAAGCTGAATCTCCTCCTCTCTCCACCCACCACCAGCATGGCTTCTCCTCCATTATGCAAGAATTACCTGCTGGTTGTCTCACCTCAGAATCACTGGATGGGCACAACGGTCTTCCCCTTGGAGGGAGGGTGGAAAACATCTTTCATAAACAGTGGCGAATTTAACAGCTTTCCTGACCTACCAAAGGATCTTGAGATCCAGGTGCCAATCCCAACCGCACCATGGAAGCTTCCTCGGTGACCTTGGGCCAGTCACACACTCTCACCCTAACCTAGCTCTGAGGGTTATTGTTGTTGTGAGGATAAAATGGAAGGCCTAATTTTTCCACTTGTGTTCACTGTGCATGTCCATTGGGTTTTCTTTGTCGTTCTGTATTGATTTTCCTGCTTTCAGCACTCAGTTCACTTTCTGGTTGCTGTTTCTCCCAATGTGTTGAGGGTGGTAGACTTAAAGTGATGAGGCCTGAGTTCAAGTTCCTGCTCAGCTATCGGATTGCCAGCCTCCAAGTGGGGCCTGGAGATCACCCAGAATTACAGTTAATCTCCAAACAACATAAATCAGTTTCCCTGAAAGAATGGCCACTGAGAGGATGGCTATGGCATCATGGTCCCCCCAGTCCTTCCTCTTCCCAGACCCCACCATCCCCAGCTCTGCACTCAAAAGCTCCAGGACGAAGCTCACTCACTCTTGGACTGGCTTCCCTCATAGGGGCATGGGTAGGAGAGAAAACAGGAGCACCCAGTTCCTTGGAAACACAGAGGAGGAGAGAAGAGGAGACTGGAGTTATACCTTTCCCTTCACTCAGAGTGCCTTACAATCTCCTTTCCCTCCCCCCCCCCAACAGACACCCTGTGAGGTAGGTGGGGCTGAGAGAACTCTGACAGAACCCTTGAGAGGAACAGCTCTGACAGAGTTATGACTGACCCAGGGTCACTCCAGCAGGTGCATTTGGAGGGGTGGGGAATCAAACCTGGTTCTCCCAGATTAGAGTCCATGCATTTAACCACTACACCAAAGGAAAGCAAAATGGCTGTGTGAATGTGAAAGGGCTATAACGGTTTGAAAAGAGACACAAAAACAACAGGGAGAGAAACTGTAATGCAAGCATAGCCCAGCAGGACCCTGGTTATGCAAATCCACCTCTGGATTTTTCTGTCCAACTGCAGAGTTGGGGATGGGTCAAGTCAGTAAATGATGGCAGCCTTTATGACTTGTCCGGCAGTTATGAAATGGCTTCACCCACCTCCCCGCGTCCCCACCAAAGAAAACTGCAGAATTCAAGCAGCAGACTTTTCAACAAAACATCACTTTATAATAAACATAACATCTTTTCAATCTCTGGCATAACTGAAGCACAAGTGGTATCTGAACACAGCTACCGTGGCAGGGACAGGGTCTTCAGTGTCCATCAGAAAAGGCAGGCTGAACACAGGGCAAAACCCAGCAGATAGTGCCCATTAAAGAAAAGAGGAAATCCCAAATAGTAACTGAAACATGCAGGACCTCGTCTTCCTCTGTAGGCTCTGCAGCAGTTCCTCTCTTGTGCTTGAGGAGAACGAAGGATGGAGAGATCGGGGGGGGGGGGGGGGTCTGTTCAGAGCTCTCCTGTATCTTTTACAATGGGAAAGGCGTTACTGTCACTTTAAGGAATAAGATACAAAGGGGGGGGGGAGGAATGTTGGGAAATGGAGGGGGAAATATTTCCATTTTACCCCAGTCAATTTTGGTGGCTGGAGACAGGAGAGGTCTTCACAGGCCTTGAAAAAAGGAAGAATATTGAGAAATACTATTTTCTTCTTGGTGGTCCTGGTGTGAAGAAAAGGTCCTAGGAAGAGATTTTGAGGTGGGCTTTTCCATACACCCAAAAGAAGGGAAGGAGGGTCTCTCCAAAGAAGGAGGCTCCAGAGAACTCGTAGAGAAGGGCTGCTCGGTCAGCATCAAAAAAGGCCACTCGACCCCCAGCATAGTTCAGGCACACTCGGATCCTCTTCAGCTCCCCAGTCACAGTCAGGGGAAAGTCACATTCTTTTATAAAAGCGCTGTGCATCCCTGACTCCTTCCCCATAGCCCAGATCCCTTCCTCAGGACTAAAGATGAACGATTCCTTCCTCCTCACAGACTTTCTGGCCACCCCCACAGCCCATCTTTCCTCATTTCCCACAAGGACTTCCCAGAAATGGCAGCCTCCTGTGAATCCCTCACAGCCCAGCACAGCACTATAGTTCTCAAATCTCTCCGGACTGGTGGGCAGAGCTTGAGCTTTTTCTCCTCGTCTCACACTTTTCTGACCCTCAGACAGGATGAGCCTTTTATGGGCTGTGTTCGGATCCAGACTCACATTTGCTGTTGAGGGAAAATGAGGAGACAAGAAGTGAAACGGCATCAGCTGGGGGATTTCACTAGGGTTGCCAAGTCCAATTCAAGAAATGTCTGGAGACTTTGGGGGTGGAGCCAGGAGAGATTAGGGGTGGAGCCAAGATCAAGGCTGTAACAAGCATAATTGAACTCCAAAGGGGGCTCTGGTCATCACATTTAAAGGGATGGCACACCTTTTCAATTTCTTCCTTCCATAGGAAATAAGGATAGGGGCACCTTCTTTTTGGGCTCATAGAACTGGACCCCAATCTTTTTGAAACTTGGGGGGTATTTTCGGGAGAGGCACTAGATGCTATACTGAAAATTTGGTGCCTCTAACCAAAAAAGCAGCCCCCCCCCCCCAAAGTCCCAGATAACCGCAGATCAATTCTCCATGATTTTCTATGGGAATAAAGCTCCATGGGGAATAATAGAGTTCCCAGCAGACATTTCCCTCCCCTCCCCCTGCTTTCTGACGACCCTGAAGCGGGGGGAGGGTCTCCAAACCGGGGGATCCCCTGCTCCCGCCTGGGGATTGGCAACCCTAGATTTCACCCACTGGCCTGTTTGGCTTCCTTCTCCTGCCAGTCATGGCCTCCACCCACCTCTGCCACCCTCTCCTTGGTCATCAGGCTCTCCTGCCTGCTCCTGCCCTTCTAAAAGGCAGAGCTGTCTTTCCGCATGCTTCAGAAGGCAGACAATGTACACAACAAGCACCCACAGGGACACAATCTATTTCCTCCTATATCCATCCTGAAAAGAGAACTATGGAGGAGAGAAAAAAAACAATGGCAATTTCAGTCACAGTCTTCTTTGGTTAGAAATCACACACAAGAACAGAAGATTTGTCTCCTTATCAGGAATCTTCCTTCTCGATGGTCGTGGGGTGAGGCAAAGAAGCCCCACAGAGTCAATACAGCACACACTACTCTGGCTCTAGTGCCTTCTGAGAAAGAGAATTTGCCCCCTTGGATGGGAAGAGACTGCCCTACTCTAGGACCCCCGACAAGGAAGATGCACAGTGAGAGAAATCTTTCATTCTCCAGTGGTCCGGGGTGGGGAAGTCTCCACATCTGGCACATAAGAAAGCAGCATGCCTCAGAGAGGGGAAGAATCTCAGACTCTAGCCTGAAAAGGTATGCTACAGGACCATTTTCTTCCAAAAGTAGTCTCAGCTGAGCCCATTTTGTCAATCCTGTAATGCCTGGTGAATGAGTGGAACAATTTCCAGGCTGCAGCCCTACAGACCACCTCTAAGGAAGGGAAGGACCGGATAATGCCGAGGTTTCTGCCCCTCTGAGGGAGTGGGCTGTAACACCCGAAGGGGGATCCAGTCCCCTGGACTTATATGCCAGGAAAATGCAGCCTCTGACCCATCTGCTAGTGGTGGATGTGGAGACCTTATGGTAGGGGTGTCATATGTCCCATCCACAGACCAAATCAACCCTCTTAGGGCTTCAATCAGGCCCACGAGGCTCTTTTACTCCCCCCTCTCCTCTCCTGTCCTCACCCATTCCCCAGCTCCTGCTGCCTTGCCTTTGCAAGCTGAAGCAGGAATCAAAGCTGCAAAGAAGATGTGCAGCGGAGCGAAAATACACTCCACATTTTCCTTGCAACTTTGTGCTGAAATATGTTTCAATGGAGGGGAGCTGGGTTTAACTTCCCAGCATTCCTATGGCCAGCTGGGAAAACCCAGAAGGTGCCTGAATGCAGTGGGGAAGCGGGGGAAAAAACCTGCTACACATTGAACAAGGGGCAGAGCCAGAAGTGGCAGAAATATCCTTGGTACTTAATACTTAATTCATATTCCCAACTCCTCTGCCCCCAGCTGCTGCAAAAATTAATGCCTGTTCTGATATCCTCAGTGGGAATTTTAATAGACCTGCAATATTACCAGTTGGAACCTCTTGCGGACTGGAGTTACCAACACGGAGCGATTGAACATCAGACATGATCTACTCTGCGATGGGAAACCTGATGCCCCAATAGGCACCTTTGGTGGGAGAATAGCAAGACTTTCTTATGGAGCTCAGTCAAGCTCTTGCCCGGCAGCCATTCTCCCATCATTTCAATATGGCAGCAGGTAGGTGAAAAGAGGCAGTTCATTTCCTCAGAGTTCACCTTTTCTTTCGTCCTTAGCAACATCCCCAGAGCAAGAAGAAACTGGCTGTGGCAGGGAGGTCAGATTTTGAGAAACAAGAGTGTTCTGTAGTAGGCTTGCCAATCCCCAGGTCCCAGCAGGGTTTCCCTCGCTTTTGCAGGCTCCTTCCCCTCCTCCCAGTCAGCTGGCCAGCGAGGGAAGCCCCACCCCCACAGCCACCATGTGCCTTTCCACTTCTGGAGACTTAAGAAGATGCTTGAAAAGACTTACTTTTTAGACGGTGTGTCTGTGCCTTTAAATCTAGAAGCCAGGCTGAATGTGGGTGGGGTGAGCTGGCAGAACAACATGGTTGCTCCCAGTAGCTGTGACAGGAGCCCAGAACCTCTGTATTACAATCTTTTCAGAGGTCGTTTGCATAGTTAGGGGTAAACTAGAACCTTGGTTTCTCCTTTATTAGTCTGAAAAACTTGGAACTTTAGCAACTCATGAGTAATTGCCCCAGTGAAACCACACAAGTGTGAGATTGCAAACTGTTTATTTGGGGGGGAGAGAGAGAGAGAATGTTTACAGGGAACATGCAGCTGCTTGGGGTGAGGAAATGAAGACGGTATTCAGGGGAACTGCACTGCTGTATTCTTATTTATTTATTTCAGGGAATAGGAAAGTCTCTTGGCTCCACCCTCAAAGTCTCCCACCCGCAAAGTCCCCAGGTATTTTCTGACTGACTTGGTTACCCTCTTCTAGAGTGCTACCTCTGAGACCACCAAGCAGAAGAACACAAATTGTAAGGTGAAGCTTTTTAGTTTAGAAACTATTGACCAGTTTATGAAGAAAAATGTACCTTTCTGCAGATGAAGTCCAGAATCCAGAGTGTCTGAGGAAGCAAAGGAACAGAAAGTGAGTGGCAGACTTTCCACTTATCACAAATCTTGGGACAAAAATATCAGCTAATACTATTTTCTTTTGGGGAGGGAAGGCAGCATGATATAGCCCAACATTATCAAATCTTGGAAGCTAAGCTGGGTTGGTACTTAGACAGGAAACTAAAGAAGGCTCTGCAGAGGAAGGAAATAGCAAACTGCCTCTGTTTCTCACTTGCCTTGAACACCTCTTGGTGGGGTCACCAGAAGTCATTTGTGACTTGATGGCGCATAAGTACATATTCATATGAACATATGAAGCTGCCTTATACTGAATCAGACCCTTGGTCCATCAAAGTCAGTATTGTCTTCTCAGACTGGCAGCAGCTCTCCAGGGTCTCAAGCTGAGGTTTTTCACACCTATTTGCCTGGACCCTTTTTTGGAGATGCCAGAGATTGAACCTGGGACCTTCTGCTTCCTAAGGAGATGCTCTACCACTGAGCTACCGTCCCTCCCCATATTCCTTATGAGTTACAGCTAAAGGGTCAAGTAGAAGCTATTTCGGGGTGGGGGGGGAGGGGACTGTGTACAAATATACAAATTTGCTTTCACAAGTCACTGGAGTTACTTGAGATTCATGTCATAGAAAGTATCCTAAGGACTGCAGCCCAAGGGTCCAATCTGGCTAAATTTAGGATGTTTCTAGACAGAGGTTCTGCAGTGCCATCCTGAGCAGAGTTACACCCTTCAAACTCACTGATTTCAATGGGCTTTTGACTTTACTTTAAAGACAGCACTGTAAAGAGAAGGGGGGGGCTGAAATTGATCCAGTGGCCGTCTTCATTAAATGCAGATGCCCTGAAGGGCAGTTTCCCTCCCCCTTCCTATCATTTCAGGTGTTTGCTTGACCATCTACCTCACCATGTGCCCTTGCATGGTCACAGTAATGAATAGAGATCAACATAGAATAACATCGAGAAGTCCATGTAATGCAATTATGAGCTGAAGTTATGGCAGAATTCTCATCAGAAAACTTTACATGGTGAACTAAAATGGCCTTCTGAACTGATACATAAACTCCCCATGTTCCTGGGTCTGTTAACGATATAGCCATCCTGGAACATCAGGCCCACTCTAATGTCCAGTTTGAAACTCTTGCAGTGTTTCTTCATTACCTTTGAATTGCCTCTTGATGACCTCCAAAGGGGGATTGAAATGTGAGAAGTACCAGATGTGCCACTTCAGGGCAAGTGGGAAATCCACTGGATTCTCAAATGACTCCTTTTCTTCATACCTGGAGAAAATCCCATTAAGATGCTATCCATCCAATTCAGAATCTCCCCTGTCCCAATGGATTAAAGAAGTAGAGGAAGGAACTGCCAGAAAGCTGAGAGAGACCCAGGCTGATGCTGAACACTGAAAGATTGGGGGGAGCCCTTTTGGACAGGCCTGTAGCCAATGGGGGGCCTGGCCCCTCCACCCAACCCCACCCTCCACCTGTATGGCCCCTCCTGGTGACCCGGTTCTCCCCAGTGCTGTCGTGGCACCCGCTCTCTCTGTGGCTGCTGCTCTGGCAGCCGCTAATCTCCCCGCCACTCTGTGGTGCCTCCCACCGACACACAGGAAAAGCAGCGCAGAGGCCAGCAGCTGCCTCCTCCCCACTTCCTCCCGATTGCTGCTTTTCCCTCTGACCAGCTGATGGGGGAGGCTGCGGCTTTGAAAGAGTCCCGCTTTTCCAGCGCTTCGGTCTGTTGGTGGGTGGGAGAGATGGGGGAGACACTTTGGAGGGGAGCGGGGCCGCCAGAGCGGTGGGCCCCTCCATCTGAAATTTAATTCGATGGGACCCCCCACCTAAAATTTTCTGGCTATGCGCCCGTCTGTGGAGAGAAATGTTCACCTCATTGTAGCTCCTGCTTTGTTAAGAACTGGACCTGGGTTCCACACAGCAACTGCAGAGAATGGCTACCACAAAACAATACAGCTGGTTTTGTGCACTAAATAGCACTGCGGAAATTGTCCATTTTTCCTGCTCCTTGTGATGTGTTTTGTGCATGTGGAACAACAAAAGCAGGGAAGTCCCCTGCCCAACTCTGTCTTGGCATGAAACAATTGACATGAGGAAGAGAAGGCAGGAGCCCTCCCTCTCCCAGAGTGGCATTTGAGGCCTAAGCAGGGTCTGCTTTCTTTTTTAAGAGCCATTTGTTGCAGATGGCATGTGACACTGCGGAGCCCAGGCCAAACTATCTTTTTAAAAAGCAAATGTCTGGTTTGGCTGTAAGAACTGCAACCCCAAATCCCCTGCTCCTGTCTGTCTCGCAAATGTCCAGGTAAAGAACAAGAAAGCTAGCGAGGGTTCTGGACAAGGACTATCCCAGCTGTCTGTCTGTCCCAGCTGTCCCTCTCTCCCCCCTACCCCTAACATGAAAAAGGCCAAAAAATAGGTGAGGGAATGACTGCTGTTCCTGCAATACTGAATGAAGGACAAATTCACAATGTGGAAACAGCCATGGCCAATCTGCTGCTACCATTACAGAAGGATCTTTATAAAGGGACTGATGGTAAGCTGCGGCAGCCGTTTTGTGGCTGACATCATATCCTGTGGCAGCGTCCTTCACACCATGTCAGCATTCCAAAGCTGCCGGCAGCCTCAAAAAGGTTGGAGACCCTTGTTCTAGAGGTGCACATCTAGGTGCCAACCCAGACCACCCACCATTTCACTACACAATTTCCTGCTGACGAGGCTCTGTGTATAACGAGGCTCTGTTTGCCACTGAAAGATGGATGGAGATCTGATCTGGCTCTGAGTCAAGATGCTGAAGGACTGTGTTCTTCACAGGCTACTCAGTCCAATCCAAACATTATGAAGGTTAATGATGAAGTCCTACTTACTTCTGCAAGGTGCTTCTGGCATCCTGAGGAAAAATGGCAGAGAGAAAAAGAAAAGATATTGGATTTATATCCCGCCCTCCACTCAGAGTCTCAGGTCACAATCTCCTTTACCTTCCTCCCCCACAACAGACACCCTATGAGGTGGGCGGGGCTGAGAGGGCTCTCACAAGAGCTGCCCTTTCAAGGACAACCTTCTGTGATAGTAATGGCTAACCCAAGGCTGGAGCAAGTGGAGGAGTGGGGAATCAAACCCGGTTTTCCCAGATAAGAGTCCACGCACTAAACCACTACACCAAACTGGCTCTCGGTGCTTGCTAAGAGACCTCAGTGCTTGCTAAAAGATCATACCAGGAAGACCTCTCTGGAAGATTCTGCCCGCTGGCATTTTGCTTGAGTCCAGCTAGCAGACTTCACTCAAAGACTGGGGTAGATCTTCATAAAGTGGAAGAAAAATCTCTGTGAGGTTAATACCAGCAGACAAAGTGGAGCCATTTTGGAGCGGTGTGATCTGCTCTGACAACTTAAGAACGATAATGTTCAGAGATTTTTCTTCACATGGAAGGCTGGAGGGCTGTGTACCCCTTCTGGCCACCTGCAGATGCAAAGGCATTCCTAGCAACGTTTCTTCCATTAGCCTTGCATCACTGCAAGACTGCCTCCCTTTTCCCTCCTACATTGCTGAGCCAGCTTGCAGGAGTTTCCCTGCAAGACGCCCCAACAATAAAAGGGAAGGGAGGGTCTAGCCATCAATGCCATCGTATCTGCACAGATGTGAAGGGCAGGCAGAAGCAGCTCAGCGGTGGCAGGAAAAGGTGTGCGGATACCATTCCTGTAACCACCTGTTGTGTGTCTGTGTGCATTTGGAGCGCACATCTGCAAGCCGCCACTATAAGCCACGTTCCCTGCCCCACAGACATCCTCCTTTTAAAATGTACTGTGAAAAACCTTGCATGGAATCCTCACTCCAGGGGTGGGTAGGTTTCACAGAGCCCCTGCTTTTGTCCAGTCTGTCCCTGGCTGGAGATGCAAAAGGACAGAGAGGAAAACAGCTCACATGCAGAGATGAAAACTTCCTAGCAACATAAACTGGCCTTGTTTGCTTTTCTGCTGAGCAAAGGAGGCACAGAGAAGATTTGGAGCCAGCCTTTTCCCCTAGGGGACCCTGCCTGTTCCTGCCACCCTCTCACCTGCAGGAGATCACTGGCTGGCTGCTGACACTTCTCTTCCATCTCCCGGATGAGGCTTTCGAGAGAGGAGAGGGCCTCAGAGAGTTCGGCCACGTGCTGGTCCCTTTTCTTTGCCACCTCCATCTCCACCTCTTCCATCTGGGCCAGCAAAAGCTTCTCTTGTTCCTCCAGAAACACGTGCAGTTGCCTGAACTTTGCTACTGCCTCTTGCTTCTCTCCTTGGGTTTGTTTCTGAAATGGAAAGAGAAGAGAATCGGTCCAGTGTCAGGAACACAGCTGGTCTCTGCAGTGGGAAGAGCCTCCTATGAGAAGAGCACTTGGGCCTTTCAGAGATCACAATTAACACTCAGCAGGGACAGCGGAAGATCCACCAGGCCCAGCCTCAGGGCCAAAGAACACAAGGATCTCCCTCCAACTCCTGGAGGGGTTCTTTCAGCCACAGAGGATTCAGTCTGCAGCAGAAGACCCAGAGAAAAGAAGGGGGGCTTCAGTCCATTTGTTCCCCCACTAGAACACCCTTCATAGGTTGACTCCCCCAATCCATATTAGGCGACAATATACTATTTGAGTAGAAACCCCACTGGGGGCAAAAGAGCTCAGAAGCCCTTTCACCTTGCTTCGTCTTCCAGTGTAAACTGCAGTTTCCCTGGCTGCATTTTGGGCAAGGAAAAATTGCAGGGGAGGGGGGAACTACACACTACTCAGTATCCCAAGTGCTTGACGGCTAGAGTGTGTGCCGAGTGTAGTTAGACCATACGGTGAAGTAGTAGGGACGTTGATAAGAAGAGCCAACACACCAGTTGGTTTTATAACAAACCTGTTGCTTTTATATACAAAATATTTACAGCAGTGAAGATATATACAATCACAGTTCTGAGTAACAGTGTGGTTCGCCAGTAATCCAATTCCATCGAGCGAAAAACACCCTGGCCACTCAGATGTTATTATAGTCCAGTCCACCAATCAGCTAATTCTGCTGACTCAGTGTGACTCTGTAGAAATGTCCAGCTATAACCAGTTCTGATTGCATCAACTATAGCAGTCCTGTGACACCTGTCATTCTTACAGTTTGTGATCTAGCATGCTTCACAAACAGACTTACAATACACTAACAGTACTTTCCCCACCTTAGAATCTGCGATGGCTTAACCCCACTTGGCCCAATTCAGCATCGCTGGGCTACCTATCAACATTTGCAGCAAGCATGAGGAGGAGGCAGAGACTCCTCCCAGGTTGCTTGCTGGTGCATTTACACATATGGGGCCTGAACACGGATGTTCTTCTGCCTGTGATTCTCTCTACAGCAAAGAGTGCCTTGGAAAGTCAACTGATGCTGCTCAAAACAAAACATCCAGGGCACTGGAGGGCAGGGAGCTCCCGAGGCACAAGAGCGTGCAGTTCCACAGCATCCCCAGACTCACCACCCAGGTAATACCTCTGCTTAGAATTGCAATGTTACACCTACCTAAGAGCTGCCTTTGGGGCCTGTTCTGCTGCATACGGACCAGGCTGTGCATCTAGGGATGCCAGCCTCCAGGTGGGGCCTGGGGAGCCCCTGGAATTGCTCATTTCCAGACTACAGAGATTGGTTCCCCTGGAGAAAACATGCTTTGGAGGGTGAATTCTGTGGCCCTGTGTCAGTTCTGGATTAACCATTAAGCAAAAGAAATACACGCCTAGGGTACCGGTCCTAGGTGCACTCAACTGCTAGTTAGTGCTAAACAAATACAAATATATATAACAAATACAAATTATACTTAATATAGTAGTGAGGTCTGGCCTGGGGGATGGATTAAAAATCTGAATTTTTAATCTCTTATTTCACCTTCAGCACTTACTGAGTCTCAATGTTTTGTCAGTTAAGTAATGGAAAGGCAGTGGGGCAACGTTGTTGGGCTGTGATTAGGGCAACTCTACTTCCCAACTGAAGGGGAGGGGGCGGCCTCGTGAGCTGACATTTCTGCTCTTTGGACTCTATTCATTCCGCAGCCACAGTGACACTTACAAGCAAGTCTTGGCTTTCCCTCTCAATGTCTCCTTTATACGCCACAATTCTCTCTCTCTCCTTCTCCAGGATCTCCAGACAGTTGCGGAACTGATCCTGCAGAGAGGGGGGAGAACCAAAATTGAAATGTGTTCTTTTTTAAGGTTTACTCCACCCCAGTCATGGGTTGGATATTTCTTGCATTCAAAGCCATTATTTGTAGCCAAGATATCACCAAATTGTGTTAACACTCCAGGAAGGAGGCAGCAAAGAGGCACTGTCACGCCCCAACTTGGGCCCAGAGGCTGGGGAGGAAACTGGAGGGAGTTTCCCTGCAAAGAGACCCCAACAACCTTCCTACCTTGTACTCTTGGGAGGCCTCCTCAAGAGGAAGGGTTTCATGTTCTCTGTGCTCCTTGGATCGGTCACAGACCACACAGATGAGGGCTTCATCATCCTTGCAGAAGAGCTTCAGGGGCTCCTGGTGCTTTTGGCAAACTCTCCCTTTTCCGGCTGCCCCTACCGCCTGATGCCCAAAATAAAGACATAGGATTTGTTTCATCCCCACCCACCTCCAGAACTGTACTTCTCCTTGTAATGGACTAGACACAATTTTTGCCTTGTCCAGTTTAAACACAACACACACACAATGGGAGAGATACAAAGTTTTAATCAAGGTATGAACTTTTTATCTTGCTACAGAGAGAGAGAGAGTGAGTGAGTGAATGTGTGTGTTGTTGGGCTCTTATGCAAGGGCTCTCCTGGGTGCAACTGGGTTTCCCCCTCCCTTTTGAATACAGTGGTATTCATACCCTCATGATCCAGTTTTTCTCAGTAGGAAAGTAATGTGATTTAGATGAGGAATAATAGGCCAGTGAAGGGGATTAGACTGAGACCAGACCAAGTTTACCCAGCACATTTCCTTTGTAGACTGAGGGTTCTGAACTTAAGACCTCCCAGATAGTAGGCTGATACTGACCACTATACATGTTTTCTCTGTTCTTGCACTGCCTCATAGGAGTTGTAGTTATTTCTCTGAAGAGACTATAGTTTTGGAGACAAACACACAGCTCTCAGTCTGTGTCACAATGCCTTCATGACTGACACACAAAACATTTATGTACAAAAGGTCACACAATGCCCAACTATTTCATGTTTTCCTCTGGGCCTTGGGATCAAAGCATTGACAAGATTTCTGTAACAAATGTCAATAAATAAAAAGTAGCTTTGCAACTTACAGATACACACCTGAACAGCATACTCAAGATTGCTACAGAACACTGTCTCCAGATTTTGATGCAATAATTCAGAGCAAGAGGTGTCAGTTATTAGAGACTGTTAAATAAAAGACTAGCGCTCTTGCAATTTTGTAAATGTTTTAACTTTTAAAAAGAATTCTTTAATTGTGTTTGTGTCTTGAAGCCTGATTCAGGGTTTTGGAATCAAGGAAAGCCAACCAGGGATCATATGGCAAAAGTTCCTCAGCTAATGGTGGCCTACCAGTGAAAGGCTGAGTGGGGCATCAATACTGAGAGGGCTAAAAGCAAAGGGTGATTGCCTGGGGGGATCAGGTGAAGAAGACAAGAAGCAACCAGGGTCTCCCCACTACAAAGAGAACCCACCAGAACTAATGGGTTGAAATTAAATCAAGAGTTTCCAAAGATTTCAGGTTTTCACGGCTGGTAAAATCATTAGGGTTTGTAGAATCTTTCAGGGCTCAAGTGCCGTGTTCTACTGGAGAAAGTTTTCCTTCCAGACATTTCGTTCTCAGCTACGGAGAACATCCTCAGTGGCATTGCAGCCGGAGCAGGCGCTCAGACCTTCTTGGCTGCTGTGCATTGAGTCTCAAGATTCTACAAACCCTAATAAAAGAGTTTCCGCCTGACCATTAGAGTAGTTCCTCAATGGAACAGGCTTCTTCGGGAGGTGGTAGGCTCTCCTTCCTTGGAGGTTTTTAAACAGAGGCTAGATGGCCATCTGACAGCAATGAGGATCCTGTGAATTTAGGGGGAAGTATTTGTGAGTTTCCTGCAGGGGGTTGGACTAGATGTCCAACTCTATGATTCCTCAAGTGACTTTTTTGAGCAGTTTAATTCTACTTGCTGCTTTGCAGTTTAATACTAGCCGCCAATTTGTGGCCTATGGGGGGGGGGGGCGTGCAATCATATTACAGTGTATGTATTATATTTGCTATTGCATTATACTCAGTCAGCAGCAACGACCTGAAACCTGAAATTGTATTGCCAGGACTGACTTATGCATTAGGCACAGTGCCTAGGTCCCACTATAGTTTTAGGAGTCCACAAAAACGTTTACATTTCTTTTGCAATCCGAAGAAAAAACCGAAATGTTTAGGGCCCACAAAAATTTATCAAATTTTGCCTAGCGTGCACACACAAAAATGCTGAAGAATTTAAAGTCATATCAAAAATAATTTTTAAAAATATCATCATGGTGGTGAGAGGGGCCCACAAAGGCAAAAGTTCCCCGGGGCCCAAGAAAGTCATAATGCCGCACCCAAGTGAAATTTTGAGCCACACACCAAGACGCAAGCGCACTAGTGCTGGTGAGGCGGGACCCAGGAAGAGCCCCGCTGGATCAGACTCAGCCAGGATTCGCCCAGCCCACTGGCCTCTTTCCAAACTCTGGAGGACTAAATGAGTCCAGGAGGAGGGGAGAGGAGCATTTCCACGTTATCATCCAGCGGGATGCCTGACACCTTACTCACTCGCAGGTTCCTACATTTAACTGATTTAGTACCCATCACTTTGCATTTCAATTAAGATTGTTTTCATTGGACTGAAACTACAGCGAGGCCAAGAACGAAGAGACTCTCCAGCTACTCCCCATCAGGATTCCCCGCCTCCCCCAGAGGAATCTACCTCTCTGAGCTCCTGGGATATGCCGCAGACCATGCAGAAGGGGGCTTCGTCGTCCTGGCAGGAAAACCTCAGCAGCTCCTGGTGCTTCTGGCAGAGTGGCCCGTTCGCACCCGCAGCATCTTTCCGCTCCTGCAGAGTGAATTTCTTGGCTATTGCCACCACGTTGGCCAGCTGCTGGTTCGGCCTGAGGCTGCTGGGCTGCGCTTTTCCTCTGCACTGGGGGCAGGAAGGCTCGGCGGCCCCCGACGACTCCCCCCAGCTGCGGGTCAGGCAGGCTCGGCAGAAGTTGTGGCCGCACTCGGCGATCATGACGGGGTCCGTGAAATAGTCCAGGCAGATGGAGCAAGAGGCTTCCTCGCAGAGCTCCTTTAGCGGACCTTGAGGCTCCATGGCGGCCTCCGCAAGGCGCTAAAAGAGCAGAACCACTTTCGCTTTTTCCCGCTCTCCCAAGCAGCGAAGGGGCGTTTCCCTTCATGCAAATAAACTCTCTACCGGCGCCCAATCAGCGGGCCCGAGCAGAAAACAGCTACCTGGAGAAGCGGCCTGCTAAAGCAAGGGGAGGGTGGAGTCAGAGCTTCAGGTGGAATCGCCTCTGTTGCGCTCCTTGGGCAGGTGTTTGCAGGGGGATCTTTCCCGTTGCCCTCCAGGGCCTGGCCCGTGGGGGTGCCCCTGGCTGGGTCTAAGGAGAGACTTCCCCGTGAGAAGGTCAGAAGTTTCCTGGAAGGGTCCCCCCAAACTTACATCCATCTGCCCCTTTGATAAATGAAAGCCAGTTTCTCATCTTCCCCCACCCCTCTTACTTCCGGGGAAGGGAGTGGCAGAAATGCTCCAGTTTCCCGCAGGAAGCTGAGAGTCAAAACACGAAGTTCCAGTCGTTTGGATGCGAGTGTCTCTCTCTGCTTGCCCCTTTCCCACACTGCAATGCATGCGGGTTGTTCCCTGCAAGCTCAGATCTGGAGGCAGAGTCCGGAGCCACAGGAGGGCAGAAATTACTGCACTGAAGGGAGTCACATTTCCAAAAACTCCCCCCCTCCCCCAATAAAGAAAAGTCCAGGCAGACAGAAAAACAACAAATCAGAGGAAGGGGCGAGGATATAGCCTCTCTCCCTGGAGGGCTAGTTTTCTATTGGCAATGGAGCATGTTGGTGAGGCCCATTCTTCTCATTGCCGTGGTGCTTGCACAGGGGACCACCTCTACCTAGATCAGAGCCAGGCCAAGTAGGTACCACCCATATTGATTTTGGCAGTGGGTGAATGAGATGACCCGAACCTACCTGGGGTTTGCTCTCCTGCGTTTGTTACCTGTCAGTAAGTCCCAGTTTCTTCCTTCTGGAAGGGAAGAGCTTTTCCTGGACAATCTGCAGGTCAGGCTGATAAGTATCTCAGTACCTGCCTGTAGATTTCAGTGCTTTCCTGTTTCAGCCTTTCTTTCTTATCTTACTGCCGTCCCACCAATCACTCTTAGCCAAGAACTTTGGTCTCAACAAAAAGAACATTTTTTTCTGAGAAAGCCATTGGTATGGTTTACATGCAATCTGTTATTAATCTTTATGACTTCTACAGATGTATCGATTGCAGTAGTATGGTTTCATTGCTATGGCTTTAGAACACAAAAATAATTATTCCAGTAGCAGTTCAAAGGCTGTTAGTTGTTCTGAAAAACGCAAACCCTGTCTAGACTAGTTGTGGAATATCACCAGAGCAGAAGAGCCTGCTGTTTGAGAACCAGGGCTGGAGATACAAGGCCCTGCACTCATAAAAAGAACCCCCTGGGAGGAGTCTAGAGTGGACCATCTCTTGATCTGCTAACTTTGGATTGTTTCTTAACACAAGGGTCCAGGAAGACTAGGCCCTGGTCCAGCTTTTGAGGTGCCTAGCAGCAATTTTAAAAACTGTTGAGATGCCATCATAATGACCTACTGTGGCAATGACTAGTCTAACACCCTAACTTCCTTAGATCTGTTGTGAGGTGAAGACAGGAAAATAACAGAAGCCACTTTGAGTGCACTTCTGAGGTAAAGGCAGCAGAGACAAGGAGAACAGAGCGTAGCCTCTCTTTTACAGAATAAAGAAAGGGGATGAGTTCAGAACTTCCCTGAACTGTCACAGTCCGTGTGGTGTTGTGATTGCAGCATCTGTCTGGGATTTATGAGATCTAGGTTTGTATCCTCAATCTGCCACAGAAGCTTGGAGGCGGACTGAGGGCCAGTCACGCACTCTCAGCCAGATCTAATTCCCAGGATTGTTACTGTGAGGATAAAATGCAAGACAGGAGAACGATGGGAGCTACTAGTGATCTACACTTGGAGAAAGGCAAGGTAAAATAGCAAACCAGTCTATTATGAACCAAACTGAATACTGCACCGAAGGAATAATTTCCAAGAAATCACTATTCTGTTTTCAATTAAAGAGACAGTATATTTTACACATGCTCCTGTAAGAATGGGAAAGACTTTTGTTACAAATCTGACTACGTTGGTTACAGTTCACAAAAAGGGGTCATGATTCTCTCTTTGGCTACATCAGATATTGCTGTAACTCTTTTGACGGAAGGCAGAACTGCTCCTTCAGTATTCAAAATACCATCAAATACTGGGAGCACAGCAAGTGAGAGGCAGGAGAGTGGGACAGACCCCCGGAATCACTAACGAAAGTGATGGGCGTCTTGCCTGCATCTCCAGCTCCTTCTCTCCCTTCTACAACGGTTGGGGAAAAGGAGGCACCCTGGATTTCCCCACCCCCCTTCTTCTTGCAGAACCGGGACAGCGTATCTAATTTTGAACAGTGCATATTGAAAAACCCAGAAAACAGGGCCAGGTATACATGGGAGACATTTTTCTACAAACCCATGGCAACACTTCTCCCAAGGTTTGCTAAAAATATCCCAAAAAGTTTTTTAAAAAATAAAAAATTTAATAGGTGGAGAAACTTCTACCCTGTCATGAACATAAGAGAAGCCATGTTGGATCAGGCCAAGGGCCCATCCAGCCCAACAGTGGCCAAAAAAACCAGGTGCCATCAGGAGGTCCATCAGTGGGGCCAGGACTACTAGAAGCCCTCCCACTGTGCTCCCCAGAGCACCAAGAATACAGAGAATCACTGCCCCTGACAGAGTTCCATAAATACCCTGTGGCTAATAGCCACTGATGGACCTCTGCTCCATGTTTATCCTATCCCCTCCATGGGATTCCAACTGCCAGTCTGGAGGTGGGAGGAGCAGCTGCCCCAAGAGCTAGGTGTGTGAGGAAGGAGGAAAAACAAAGCCGACCAATATCACTCACACCCATCCCACCCCCATGGGAGCCTGGCTGGATGGGCAAAAGTTGACTTGAAACTGCTATATCCCTGGCACTGTGGGAAGGCAGGGAGAAGGCCAAGTGGGGAGCTGTTGCTGCCCACATGCCATTGCCCAGTAAGGCGACAGATAGAAGCAGCAGCAGGTGGGAGGGATTAGGGGGCCCACCATATCCCCATTACTACTGTGTGATTCAGGCAGGAGGAGATGTGGGTGCATGAGGCTGACCGGGTGCCTGATCAGTGGCCAACATGGAAGGAATGGGACTCCTGCCTGTGTCTGAAGAGTCCCCTCTTTGTTACCACCACGTTTTTCTGAATTCTAGATTGCACACTAGTGGGATTGTAAACACTTGTGTTGCAGTGCACAGTTTGGTGGACTTGAATGGGCAAGGCCTGGGTTCAAATTTCTGCTCAGCTGTGAATCTCATTTGCTCTTGGCCTAACTTCCCTCACAGAGCCATTTGAGGATAAAACGTGACCACCCAGTGCCTTAGAAACACAATTGAAAGGATCCAGGTGGGCAGCCGTGTTGGTCTGAAGTTGTAGAACAAAGTAGGAGTCCAGTAGCACCTTTAAGACCAACAAAGTTTTATTCAGAATGGAAGCTTTCGTATGCATGCACACTTCTTCAGACAATGGAATGGGGTACAGTGAGCAGAGCTACTTATAGCTGGTGGGCAGTGCTACCAACTTTGCATTCTGAACCACTGCCTATCAGCAGCTCTGCTCGCTGCCCCCCATTCCATTGTCTGATGAAGTCTGCATGCATACGAAAGCTTCCATTCTGAATAAAAGATGCTACTGGACTCCTGCTTTGTTCTACAAGTTAAAGGAGATGGCTGCGTGGATGAAAAGGGCTTATAATGGCTTCAGGAGAAAAAAAAACAATGCAAGCATAACGCAGCAGAATCCTGGCTATGAAAATCCCCTTTCTGGTTTTCCTTCCATCTGGAGGGGAGGGGGGCTTCTAGTCAATAAATTAGGGGACTCCAGTCTGGCAGTTATGACATTCCCCTCCCTGCCCCTCCCCCAAAAGTCAAGTCAGCCCAGTTTTCAAGGTAACATAACTTTATCATAAGCATAACACAATCATTTGTTTAACTGAAAGCCAAGTGCTATGAAGATATCAACTCTGATAGGAGCAGGATCTCCAGTGTCCCTCACAGTGGGTTCAGTGAACACAAGAAATCCCAGCAGATGGTGCCCAGTAAACCAAAGTAAACTAGAAGTCCAGAAAACGGATTTAATCTTGCACGGCCTTCTCTTCTTCTGTGGACCCTGCAGTTGTTCTTCTCATGCTTGAGCGGAAAGGAGGCTGCAGGAGACCCAGGGGGAGGGTCCATTCAGAGCTCTCCTTTGGAATAAGCTGCTATTCTTTGTAATGCGAAATGCGTTAATTCTTGTTTTGAGAAATAAGCTACAAAGAAAAAAGGGAATGTTGGGAAATGGAAGGAAAGATGTCTCCATTTCACTCAAGTCCGTTTGGGTGCCTGGGAGCCTGGAGAGGCCTTTATAGGACTAAAAAAAGTGGGGGGAGGCTCTTGAGAATATTTTCTTCTTTATGGTCCTGGTTGAAGAAAAGGTCTTAGGAAGAGATTTTGAGGTGGCCTTTTCCACGCACCCAAAATAAGGGCAGGAGGGTCTCTCCATGGAAGGAGGCTCCAGAGAACTCGTAGAGAAGGGCTGCTCGGTCAGCATCAAAAAAGGACACTCGACCCCCAGTATAGTTCAGGCACACTCGGATCCTCTTGAGCTCCCCAGTCACAGTCAACAGTCTGTAACAGCCATGGCCTGTTACAGAAACCTTGTAGCTGCCCCCCCACTTCCCTGCTTTCCAGATCCCTTCGTCAGGATTCAAGATGAAGGTTCCCTTCCTCCTGACAGATTTTCTGGCCACACCCACAGCCCATGCTTCCTCACTTCTCACAAGGACTTCCCAGAAATGGCAGCCTCCTGTGAATCCCTCACGGCCCAGCACAATATACTCCCCGTCAAATCTCTCAGGATTGTGGGGCAGAGCCTGAGTTTTTAATCCTGCTTGCACACTTTTCTGATCCTCAGACAGGATGAGTCGTGGATGGGCCGTGTCTGGATCCAGAGTCACATTTGCTGTTGAGGGAAAATGAGGACAGAAGAATGGCATCAGCTGAGGGATTCCACCCTCTGACTTGTTCTGTTTCCTTCTCTTGCCACTCATGGCCTTCTCCCACCTTCGCCACACTCTCCCTTGGTGAAAAGGCTCTCCTGCCTCCTCCTGCCCTTTTAAAAGGCAGAGCTGTTTTCCTGTGGGCTTCCTGTGTGATCTACCCTGAGCTGGAAAAATGGATGGCTCAACAGCCACCTTTGGTGGAAGAACACCAAGACTTTCCTTATAAACCTCAGCCAAGCTCTTGCACAGAAACTGTTCTCCCATGATTTCAATGTGGCAGCAGGTAGGTGAAAAGAGCCAGTTCATCCCCTCAGAGTTCATCTTTTATTTCACCCTTACTGACATCCTCAGAACACAAAGGAACTGGCTGTGGCAGGGAAAGTAGGATTTTGAGGAACGAAACAATAGTGTTTAGTAATGTTATCTCTGAGAACACCAAGTAGAACACAAATTGTAAGGTGAAGCTTTTTAGTTTAGAAATAATTGATTAGTGTATGAAGAAAAATGTACCTTTCTGCAGGTGAAGTCCAAAACCCAGAGTGTCTGAGGAAGCAAAGGGACAGAAACTGAACAACAGAAAGAATTGCTTATCACAAATCTTGGGATAAAATTATCAGTTAATAACTGTCTTTTTTCTCTTGGGAAGGGTAGGTGGCATGGTATAGCCTCAATTCGTCAGATCGCAGAAGCTAAGCTGGGCTTGTACTTGAATAGAAGACCGAAGAAGACTCTGCAGAGGGGGGAAAACAGCAGTCTCTATTCTCACTTGCCTTGAATACCTCTTAATGGGGCCACCATAAGTCATTTGTGACTTCATGGTACATATCTTAGAAGCTACTCTGGGGCAGAGAATTGTGTACAACTATGCAGATTCATTTTCACAAGTCAATTTGAGTTACCTGAGAGTCACTTCAGAGGAATTATGGTAAGGACTGCAGAACAAGAGTCCAATCCAGCTAAATTTAGAACGATTCGAAACAGAGGTTCCACAGTGCCATCCTGAGCAAAGTTACACCCTTCTGAACTCACTGATTTCAATGGGCTCAGAAGGGTGTAACTAAGACAGCACTGTGATCCCCTTGAGACCATTCTGTGGGCTCAACAAGACATATTCAAGCAAACATACATAACCAAAGGGATCAGTTTTGATCAGTCCAATTAGGCCACAGACGCTTTACAAAGATGTGACCCTAAAAAGTATCAGGTGGACATCTTCATTAAATGAACAATGCCCTTAAGGGCAGTTTCCTCCCCCTCCCATTCATTTTAGGGGCCCCTTCTACCATCTATCTACCTTGAAGTTTGCCAGTGCATGGTCACACAAACGCCTACAGATCAGCAATATAGAACCAATTTTGAGAAATCCATATAATGCAATTGTGAGCTAAAGCAGCAGAATTCTGACCAGAAAAATTTACATGGTGAATTAAAATAGCCTTCTGATACATACATTCCCCATGTTCCTGGGTTTGTTAATCATATAAGCAGCCTGGAGCAGACTAAAACACATCTGGCCCACTCTAATGTCCTGTCCGAATTCCTGCAGTGATTCTTCTTTACCTTTAAATTGCTTCTTGATGCCCTCCAAAAGGGTATTTAAACTTGAGAAGTCCCAGATGTGCCACTTCAGTACAAGAGGTAAAGCCGCTGGATTCTCAAATGACTCCCATATTTCATACCTGGAGAAAATCTTGTTATGGTGCTGTTCATACAATTCAGAACCCACACACACACATACCCCCTTCCCCCTGGATCAAAGAAGCAGAGGAAGGAACTGACAGTCTAGAGCAGGGGTCCTCAAACTGCGGCCCGCTGAGGACGTTTATGCGGCCCACCGGGTTATGGCAAAATCAGACCGGAAGTGACGTTCGACCTAAACTCGTGTTAGCAACGCACACTTCCGGCACTGGGCTGAGGCGGCAGAGACTGAGGTGATACTGAGGTGAGGTGAGTTCCCAGGCCGGGGTGTGTGGTGTGGGGAAGGGAGAGAGATGCAGAAGACGGAGAACTGACGGCTCGCGGCCTTGTACAGTAACGGCAGTCCGGCCCTCCAACAGTCTGAGGGACAGTGAACTGGCCTCCTATTTAAAAAGTTTGAGGACCCCTGGTCTAGAGAGACCAGCTGATGCTGAAAGAACATAAAGATGGGGTGGGCCTCTTTGGAGATGAATGTTCACCACATTGTAGTTCCTGCTTTCTTAAGAACTGGATCTGGGTTCCTCACAGCCAGACTGCATCTGCAGGGAATGGCTACCAAAAAATAAAACTGAGCCCTCAGATTGCTTTCCACTCACACTAGCTGGTTTTGTGCACGAAAATAGTACTGTATTTGCCAATTTCTGCTGCTCCTTGTGGAGTAATTTGCTGGGACTGTGGGCACACATGTGAAGGACCAAAATTACATTAAGACCTGAGAATCTCCTGTCTGCAGACTGGCAGCCCCTCCCTGCGAGTGTAGTCGCTACAATAAGTTAGCCTCATAGCAGAATGGCAAACAAAGAACAATACACTTGTGCATTCTTTCAAGTCTCTGGAAGTTGCTTCTCAGGGGAAAGGGGCGTAAGAAATTAACAAGTCATTAGGCAGGTGCTTACAAATAACAAACCACAATTAATGGGGCGTGGTTATTAGATCAGGGGCTGGACCACTGACCACGCAGAGGGAGGCTTCCTCCTCCTCCTCGCGGACTCCCCCCTTCGCACCGGCCTCTTGCAGAGCGACTCTCTCGGCTATTTCCACCATGTTGGCCAGCTGCTGGTTCGGCCTGAGGCTGCTGGGCTGAGCTTTTCCTCTGCACTGGGGACAGGAAGGCTCGGCGGCCCCCGCCTCCCTCCAGCTGCGGGTCAGGCAGGCTCGGCAGAAGTTGTGGCCGCACTCGGTGACGGTCCCTGAAGAAGTCCAGGCAGATGGAGCAAGAGGCTTCCTCGCAGAGCTCCTTCAGGGTACCTTCAGCCGCCATAGCAGCCGCCTCCGCCAAGCGAGGAGAGAGACGAAGAGAGCTACTTTCGCTTTCCCTTCCTGGAAATCAACCCCCTGCCGGCGCCCAATCAGCGGCCGAAGACGAACCGGCGCCAAGAAAGAGAGTGGCGGGAAGACAGCCCTTGGCAGGGAATTCGATCCTGATGGGGAGCAAAGTCTGAGTTCAGCGCAGGCTTCATTTGGGGCAGGAGCTCACAGGAGCCCCGCTCCGGAACCTCTGAACTATATCCTGCTTTCTTTCTTAACCCCACCCCCCAAAAAACACCTTGCTTCTGGGCTCCATTGCTCAACCCCCCTGTGAGAATTTTGCTGAACTCTAAGCTTTGACAAACTTTCCACACACACAAATAAGGGGGAAATAATCCAAACATATGAAGCAGAGAGGTAGAAATCTTCATCATGCCACTGTGACCACGTAGGAGAAAGTACTTTTAAAAGTATGATGGGAGTAAGGTTTTATTAGGACAGTTATCATTCAAGATGCAGTTTAAGGTAGATGCTGAGCTGCTATAATTTAGGACACCTTCGGGTAATGTCAGGGGTGTGTGGCATATGCAAATGAGTTGTGCTAATGAGCCCTGGCATCTCTTTTTCTATGAAATGACCCCTGGTTCAGCGGCACCTTTAAGACCAAAATGTTATATTCCGAGTATATGGAGAGAGGTTCCCTTTACCCTCCTTCGGCTGCTATTTGGAGCGCCCGGAAGGGGAGAGGCTTCCCTTTGGCCTCTAGGGCCTGGCCCATGCAGTGTCCCAGGGGCTGAGTGGTTTCCCTGCAGGGCTTGATGGGGGGGCGGGTGGGTTTCCAGCAGCTCCCCCCACCCCACCCCCCAAAAAAGACATCCTGGAAAGGTTCCCCCCAAAGATGAAATTAAGTCTGTGGCAGAAAACCAAGAGTGCCTTGACCTGGATAACCCAGGCAAACCCGATCTTCTCAGATCTCAGAAACTAAGCAGGGTCGACCTGGTAAGTGTTTGGATGGGAGACCTCTTTGGAATACCAAGTGAGGAAGACAAGGGCAGGCTTTATTCAGCCACCTCTCTGAATATCCTCCTGGCCCCCAGTAGGGGTCAGTCACCAGAGGACACCATGACTTCCAGGTGTGTGCACACACACACACACACACACAGAAAATAACAAAAATACCAGAGAGAGAGAACCTAGCAGTAAACTTCCTGAGTCTTTTCATTTCCCCGCTAAAACACCATCTGTATGCTGACTCCTGTTGCAAAGCAACAATGAAAAGATACAGTGTTTGAGCAGAAATGCCACTGGGGACAAAAGAGCCCAGAAGCCCCTTCCCCTTGCTTGATTTCCCTATTTAAGCAGCAGCTTCCCTAGCTACACTTTGGGCAAGGAAATAAACCTCCAGGGGGGGGGGGGGGGGAGAGAAATCTACATGCGGCCAGGGCTTTTTTTGTAGCAGGAACTCCTTTGCATATTCGGCCACACACCCCTGATGTAGCCCATCCTCCTGGAGCTTACAGTAGGCCCTGTAAGAAAACCCCTGTAAGCTCTTGGAGGATGGGCTACATCAGGGGTGTGTGGCCTAATATGCAAAGGAGTTCCTGCTACAAAAAAAAGCCTTGCAAGCATCCCAAGTATCCCCCCCCCCCTTAGAATCAGCACCGTCTGAATCCCAGAAGGCTAAATTCAGTCTCAGTAGGGTAGCTATCAGTGCTTCTAGCAAGTTTTGGGGGAGGAGTGTTCAGGGAATGAGCTGTCTCTGAGTAAAATCCCAGCTGCAAGATCTCCCCCACCCCTGCCCTTCTCAGCTCAGTACATACCAGGTGTTAGCTACTGGGGAGAGCAGCCCGCCTCAGCACTGACCACACAAGGCCCCTGTGCAGGCATCCAACAGCCCTGCCAATTCATTTTGCTGGTTTCAGCTGGAACAGTTGGAAGGGGGGGGGTAGATCCCGGTGGGCACCTGTTTTGGTCTGAAGCAGCAGCACAAAGTCCGACTCCAGGGGAGCCTTTGAGACCAACACAGTTTTATTCAAGGGATCAGCTTTTGTGTGCAAGCACACTTCCTCCAATACACTGAAATGGAAGGTGACAGTTCATGGATATGCAGACAGTGGAAATTAGCATACAGTGTAATGACAATGTTTTAATAGATGCAAAAACTAAAGAGGAATAAGATGTTAAGTTTCTATAGTCACTATTTGTTTGAATTTAATTACTGGAAAAACACTGATGCTGCTTTCAGGAAGAAAAGAGATCCATTTTTCACAGGTCCTTCTGTTGGAAATTGTTATGTGATCCTGGCTACACAAAAAAAGGACAGCAGCTTTTTCTGTTGCTACATAAGATATTCATGCAGGTTTTTTGGACAGTTGCAGAACCGCTCGTTCCATATTCCAATTGGCCATTGAAGAAGATGATGACATTGCATCTATATGCCACCCTCCACTCAGAGCAGCTCACAATCTCCTTTAACTTCCTCCCCCACAACAGACACCCTGTGAGGTGGGTGGGGCTGAGAGGGCTCTCTCAGAAGCTGCTCTTTCAAGGACAACTCCTGAGATAGCTATGGCTGATCGAAGGCCATTCCAGTAGCTGCAAGTGGAGGAGTGGGAAATTAAATGTGCCTAGGATCTATGAGACCAAGGTTCAAATCCTTGATCTGCCACGTGGTGTAGTGGTTGTGCATGGACTCTTATCTGGGAGAACCAGGTTTGATTCCCCACTCCTCC
Organism: Heteronotia binoei; assembly: GCF_032191835.1. Taxonomy (NCBI): domain Eukaryota; kingdom Metazoa; phylum Chordata; class Lepidosauria; order Squamata; family Gekkonidae; genus Heteronotia; species Heteronotia binoei. Next base: position 19,232,708 of record NC_083227.1, on the reverse strand, counting down.
ACTTGCAGCTGCTGGAATGGCCTTGGGTTAGCCATAGTTCTCGCAAGAGTTGTCCTTGAAAGGGCAGCTGTTATGAGAGTCCTCTCAGCCCCACCCACCTCACAGGGTGTCTGTTGTGGGGGGAGAAGATATAGGAGATTGTAAGCCGCTCTGAGTCTATGATTCAGAGAGAAGGGCGGGGTTTAAATCTGTAGTCTTCTTCTTTTCCCAGATGAGAGTCCGCGCACTTAACCACTACACCAGACAGGCTCTCACACCAAACTGGCTCTAAACATTGTGAATGCAGCAATCTATGGGGTGGGTGAGTGGGACAGACCTCTGGACAATAAAAGGGATGGGCATCTTTGGGTGTCTCTCCAGCTTCTTCTCTTCCTTCCAGCTGTTGGGAAAAGGAGGGGCCCTGCATTTCCCTTTCCCTCTCTTCTTGTGGAGGGGGGACATTAGCATCTAATTTTGAACCTGGCAGCCCTGCATATCAGAAAATCCAAGGAATGAAGCCAGATACATGCAGGAGATATTTTTTCCAGGCCAAGGACACACTGCCCCCCCACCCCCCCACCCCTTTGCAGAAAAATCCAAGCAGCAAAATTGCCCTTGTAGACTTTTCAGAAAAGACTGAGGTCTTGCAAACGTAGGGTTTGTAGAATCTTTCGGGCTCATGTGCCGTGTTCTACTGGAGAAAGTTTTCCTTCCAGACGTTTCGTTCTCAGCTGCGGAGAACATCCTCAGTGGTGTTGCAGCCGGAGCAGGCGCTCTGACCTTCTTGGCTGCTGTGCATTGATGCACACAGCCAAGAAGCACTGCATTGATGCACAGCAGCCAAGAAGGTCAGAGCGCCTGCTCCGGCAGTGGCAACCGGCTAAGTGCATCTGCGTGGCCCATAGCCTTGCCGGCTCGGTGGACTAGTGTGTACATGTAAGAGTTGAGGAATTGATTCCACCTCAACACGCGCTGTGAAAGTATTTGGGGGGGTTGGCGGTCTGGGGCCAGCAGACCTAAGAGCGGCTTGTGGTCAGTGGCTATTGTGAACCTTCGCCCATACAGATAGTCATGAAACTTGTGGACCCCCGCCACGATGGCCAAAGCCTCCTTATCTATTTGCGCGTAATTGCGCTCGGCCTGTGTGAGTGTACGCTGGCGGCGGTCGTGGCCTGTGGGTCGCCCTGTCTCCGCTGTAGCCGACGTGGTTAGGATCCCATCCTCGTCGCCACTATAAGGTACCAGAATTGGAGACATAGGTCGGGCAACATACTTTATTGCAGGTTCATTACACACACGAGAGAGAGAACACGCGGGCCGGGTCCCGCTTATATACATCGCCCGGAACATCCCCCCAGACTGGCCAGTCCAATCCTGGCCAGTCCACTTCCCGCCACTGATGGTGATTGGCGGGTGCTCAGCGCGCTCCGCGGAGTCGTCTGGGTGTCCCCAGTCGCCTCCGCTGGCTGCGCGGACTAACGCTATTTCGGTATAACGAAATGGTTGCGGCGATACACTACACCTCCCCTCCCCAAACCCCGCCCTCTCCCAGATCTACCTCCCAAAGTATCCAGGTGTTTTCCAACACAGACCCGGCAACCCTAGACAGGAGAAGTCTTTACAGGTATGGAGAAATAATATTCCCGATGGTTCTGGTGTCAAGAAAAAGTCCTATGAAGAGATTTTGAGGTAGCCTTTTCCAGGCACCCGAAAGAAGGGCAGGAGGGTCTCTCCATGGAAGGAGGCTCCAGAGAACTCGTAGAGAAGGGCTGCTCGGTCAGCATCAAAAAAGGCCACTCGACCCCCAGCATAGTTCAGGCACACTCGGATCCTCTTCAGCTCCCCAATCACAGTCAGGGGAGGGTAATGGTTTTTTATATAAGCCTTCTGCATCCCTGCCCACTTCCCCACAGCCCAGATCCCTTCCTCAGGAGTAAGAGTGAGTTCTCCCTTCCTCTTCACAGACTTTCTGGCCACCCCCACAGCCCAGCTTTCCTCACTTCCCACAAGGACTTCCCAGAAATGGCAGCCTCCTGTGAATCCCTCACAGCCCAGCACAGCAGCATGACTTCCAAATCGCTCAGGACTGTTGGGCAGAGCTTGAGCTTCTTCTCCTCGTCTCACACTTTTCTGACCCTCAGACAGGATGAGCCATCTATAGGCTGTGTCCGGATCCAGAATCACATTTGCTGTTGGAGGAAGATGAGGGAACAAGAAGTGAAACGGCATCAGCTGGGGGATTTCCAGCTTGGTTTCCTTCTCCTGCCAGCCATGGCCTCCTCCCACCTCTACCACCCTCCCCTTGGTCATCAGGCTCTCCTGCCTGCTCCTGCCCTTCTAAAAGCTTCAGAAGACTGACAAGCTTCAGAAGGCAGACAATGTACACAACAAGCACCCACAGGGACACAATCTATTTCCTCCCATATCCCACCCCTGAAAAGAGAACGATGAAGGAGAGAAAAAAAACAATGGCAATTTCAGTCACAGGTTTCTTTGGTTGGAAATCACACACAAGAACAGAAGATTTGTCTCCCTTACCAAGAATCTTCCTTCTCGCTGGTCCTGGGGTGGGGCAGTCTCTACTTCTGGGAGAAGCTCATTGCTGGAGAGTCCAGAAACTTGCTATTCCGGGAGGAGAGGGGCTTCGCTCCCAGGCCCCAGTCTGGCCCTGAAGCAGCACAACTCCCTCTCCAAATGATCAAACATGAAATCAGACCTCCAATAAAATGGTCCAAAAAAGCCTCCAACCAACCACACAGAGAACAGGGTGAAGAACTCAAAAGAGATGCCCACCAGTTCAGGAAACTGAAACTGAGGCAAAGAAGCCCCATAGAGTCAATACAGCACACCTACTCTGGCTGAAGTGCCTTCTGAGAAGGGGAATTCGCCCCCTTGGATGGGAAGAGACTGCCCTACTCTAGGACCACCGACAAGGAAGATGCACAGTGAGACAAATCTTCCATTCTCCAGTGGTCCGGGGTGGGGAAGTCTCCACATCTGGCACATAAGACAGCAGCATGCCTCAGAGAGGGGAAGAATCTCAGACTCTAGCCTGAAAAGGTATGCTCCAGGACCATTTTCTTCCAAAAGTAGTCTCAGCTGAGCCCATTTTGTCAATTCTGTAATGATGATTGGAGCAATTTCCAGGTTGCAGCCCTACAGACCACCTCTAAGGAAGGGAAGGACCGGATAAAGCTGAGGTTTCTGCCCCTCTGAGGGAGTGGGCTGTAACACCCAAAGGGGGATCCAGTCCCCTGGACTTATATGCCAGGAAAATGCAGCCTCTGACCCATCTGCTAATGGTGGATGTGGAGACCTTATGGCCTAAGGAACATTCCCTAAAAGGAATCAAATCTATTGGAAACAAACAATTAAATGCCTCCAAAAGTGAGGGAAAGAAATGCTCACCGTAGGACAGGGTCAGGGAAATAGTGGCCACAGGGGTTGGGAAAATCTGGATTCTGCCACCCACATAGCAGCTGCCCAAACTTCACTGCAATCCTTTCCAAAACTCCAGTGGAAACTTGGTTTAAGTAAGCTGGGAAAACCCAGAAGGTGCCTGAATGCAATGGAGAAGCAGCGGAAAACCTGCTACACATTGAACAAGGGGCAGAGCTAGAACTGACAGAAATATCCTTGGTACTTAATTCAAATTGCTCCACCCCCAACTGCTACAAAAATTAATGCCTGTTCTGGTATCTGCAGTGGAAATTTTAAAAGAATTGCAATATTACCAGTTGGAACTTCTTCTGGACTGGAGTTACCAACATGGAGCTATTGAACATCAGGCATGATCTACCCTGGGCTGGCAAACCTGATGCCCCACCTTTGGCAGGAGAATAGAGAGACTTTTCTTATGGAACTCAGTCAACCTGTTGTCCAGCAACCATTCTCCCATCATTTAAATATGGCGGCAGGTTTCATCCCCTCAACCTTTTCTTTCACCCTTACCAACATCCTCAGCACAAGAAGGAACTGGCTGTGGCAGGGAGCATAAGATTTTGAGGAACGAAACAAGAGCATTCAGTTGTGTTATCTCGGAGAACACCAAGTGGGAGAACACAAATTGTTAGGGGAAGCTTTTTAGTTTAGAAATAATTGATCAGTTTATGAAGAAAAATGTACCTTTCTGCAGATGAAGTCCAGAATCCAGAGTGTCTGAGGAAGCAAAGGAATGGAAAGTGAGCAGCAGGCCCTTCTTGTGACAAAAATACCAGCTAATAATACTATTTTCTTTTGGGGAGGGGAGGGGCATGATACAGCCCAGTGTTGTCAAACTGCTGAAGCTAAGATGAGTCGGTACTTGGATCGACCAAAGAAGACTCTGCAGAGGAAGAAAACAGCAAACACTGGTCTTGATCAGCTCCTGGTGGGGGTTGCCAGAAGTCATTTGTGACTTGATGGCACACAGGTACATATTTCTTCTGAGTTACAGCTTCAGGGTCAAGTAGAAACTATCTTGGGGGTGGGGGATTGTGTACAAATATTCAGATTTGTGTTCACAAGTCATTGGAGTTGAGATTCATGTCACAGAAAGTACACTAAGGACTGCAGCCCAAGGGTCCAATCTGGCTAAATTTAGGATGCTTCTAGACAGAGTCTCCGCAGCACATACTGAGCTGAGTTACACTCTTCAGACTCACTGATTTCAATGGGCTTCGAAGGGTATGACTCTACTTTAAAACCAGTCTGTCCCTTTGAGACCATTCTGTGGGCTCTGCTACGACATATTCAAACAAACACAAACATCCAATCAAAGGGACCAGTTTTGATAAGTCTGATTTGGTCACAGACACATTGCAGAGAGAAGGGGGGGGGTGTCCCTGAAATGGATCCAGCGGCTGTTTCATTAAAAATAGATGCCCAAAAGAGCAGTTTCCCTCCCTGTCATTTTAGGTGCTTGTTTGACCATCTACCTCACCATGTGCCCTTGCATGGTTGCAGTAATGATTAGAGATCAATAACATAATATAATTTCGAGAAGTCCATGTAATGCAATTCTGAGCTGAAGTTATGGCAGAATTCTGATCAGAAAACTTTCCATGGTGAACTAAAATGGCCTTCTGAACTGATACATAAACTCCCCACGTTCCTAGGTCTGTTAATGATACAGCCAGTGTTGTGTCCTAGGCTTAAATGGGAGAACTGTTACTTTTGGAGGGAACTGTTACTTTTGGAGGGAAGCTGAACAAGCCAAAGCTTGTACTCCACACCAGGGTTCCAGAGAAGGCCTAAGCGTGCCCAATCAGGGGAAGGATTGAAACATAAGTAGCCAATCAACATCTAGGCTCATACTGTACCCTGATAGGCCCTTAGGCCCCTGTAAATAGCCAATCCATGTACATAGTTAAGGACCAATCAGAAGGGGGCAAGAATTGTATAAAGGAGTGGGAGGTTTGAATAGAGCTCAGTCTGTGTTTGTGTTCCTGAAGTAAAGCTTGCTGAAATCACTCTCCGACTCTGGTCTCTTACTGCGCCAACCCCAGTACTTTACACTGGCGACGAGGATGGGATGCCAGTAAGAACCAGCAACAGAACCAGGAACACGGAAAGGTGGCTAAATCCAAGCCATCTGGGTCCGCACCTCCGCTCTGCGCACACCCCAGCTCGCAAGCCGCCCAGACACGCTGCCAAGAATGGAGGCGCCAGCCAACCTCCTACAGCCCTTTAGCATCGATCGCCCCGAGCTGTGGGACTCGTGGGTCGAAGGCTTCCAGTCATACCTGACCTTCCAGAAGATTACAGAGACTACCATGCAGAGAGCTCTGCTTATCAGTACGTGTGGCACGGAGACCGTGGACTTAGGGCTCTTCTCCAACCCAGTAAGCTCTCAGAGACGCCAGTGGACGACATCAGCGCTCTGGAGAAGTATTTCCAGCCCCAGCCAACCAAGCTCACCCGGCACTGGGACTTCTGACAAAGGACACAGAAGGCAAGCGAAACCACGATGGCGTTCTTGACAAGCCTGTGCCGGGTGGCAAGCCGATGCAGTTTCGCAGACCTCAACGAAGCCCTTCTCGACCAGTTTGTATGGGGCTTGAGGGACGAAAAACTAGTACAGAAACTCCTGTCCCTCTCCGAGTGCGACCTAACAAAGGCAATCGATGTGGCCACCAGCTGGGAGAAGGGCAGATCAGCAGAGCCACGGCTGACAAGACAGGCTGCGGCACACCAGATCAACCCGGAACCATCTACAGAGGACTCAGACGAGGACAAAGCTCTACAAACCGGCTATCGTTCAGCAGGAAGGAAGACCACCCATGTCCCACAGGGCATGAGACACAAGACACTACCTGCATGTGCAAGTTGCGGGGGCCAGCACGAGCGGAAGACCTGCCGATTCCGGAATGCCACCTGTCGACTCTGCAACAAGGAAGGCCACATCGTCTGCGCCTGCAGATTCAAATCCCGAGCACGCGTCTCGCAAAGATCTGCGCACTCTGAAGGCCAGCCAGACTTCGAGACCGACGCTCTCCACGCCCACCCATACTCGCCAGTCAGGCCCTCCAAAATCCGGGTCAATGTAGGGATCGGGGGGGGTGCCCTGCCAAATGGAGGTGGATTCTGGGGCAGCAGCATCTATTATAGCGGCAGAGACATTTTTTAAAATTCCCACCAGGCTGAGGCCTCGTCTCAGGGACCCGGGGTTTACCTTAGTGGACTTCCAGAAGAATAAGGTGCCTATCTTGGGAGTGGGCCCGGTCCCAGTCCAATACAAGGGGTTCAAGGGCCAGCTACAAGTGCTAGTGGTCAAGAACCACCTTACAAACCTTTTGGGTCTCGACTGGTTCAAGCCCCTGGGAATAGAGATCAGGGGGGTCAATAAGACTGTCGGAGTGGACTTTAACAAGGTTTGCGAAGAGTTCCTGGCCGTTTTCGATGGCACCTTGGGCTGCTACACGGGTCCCCCGGTTACACTACACCTCGACCCCACAGTGCGGCCTATTAGGCTTAAAGCGCGGCGAGTTCCATTCGCGCTCAAGCCTAAAATTGAGGAGGAACTGGATAAACTGATTGCACAGGGAATACTAGAGCCTGTCACCCACGCAACCTGGGAAACTCCCATCGTGACTCCAGTCAAGCCCAGTGGGGAGGTGCGGATTTGTGCAGACTATAAGTGCACCCTCAACAAGGCTCTTCAGGCCCACGCATACCCTGTGCCCATCGTCAGCCACGTTTTAGCCACCCTAGCCGGCGCAAAATTTTTTGGCAAGTTGGACTTGGCCCAAGCTTACCCACAGCTGCCGGTGGATGAGGCCACGGCCAACGCCCAAACAATTGTGACCCACCGGGGGGCCTTTAGAGTAAAGCGGTTGCAATTTGGCGTGAGTGTGGCTCTGGGGTTGTTCCAGGAACTCATGGACTCTCTTTTAAAAGGACTTCCCGGAGTCACTCCATTCTTCGATGATGTGCTGATCGCGGCAGCCTCGCCTGAAGAATTCGCCGCCCGCCTTAGAGGAGTCCTACAACGTTTTGAAACAGCCGGCCTCAAGGTCAAACGGGAGAAGTGCCTCCTGGGCGTGGATCGGGTGGAATTCCTGGGGTTCTCCATAGATGCCCAGGGGGGCCACCCCTCCGACGCCAAGCTGTGTGCCATCAGAGATGCTCCAGCGCCCACCAACAAGCAAGAACTCCAGGCCTTCCTCGGCCTCCTAAACTTTTATCATGCTTTCTCCCCCCACAAGGCAGCGGTGGCCGAACCCCTGCACCGACTTCTAGACAAGAACCGACCCTGGGCATGGGGCCGCCAGCACGCTAAAGCCTTCCAGGATATCAAGGGCCTCCTGATGTCCAACTCCGTCCTTGCCCATTTCGACGAGACCCTGTCCTTGGTCCTTGCATGCGACGCATCCCCTTATGGCGTGGGGGCAGTTCTGGGCCACCGACTCCCTGATGGGACCGAAGTCCCTATCGCGTACTACTCGCGGACCCTCTCGTCGGCGGAGCGGAACTACGCCCAAATCGACAAAGAAGGATTGGTAGTTGTGGCCGGCGTAAAAAAATTTCATGATTACATCTACGGCCGGCCCTTTACCCTCTATACGGACCACAAACCCCTCTTGGGCCTCTTTGCATCAGACCGGCAGACCCCTCAGGTGTTGTCCCCACGGGTCCTCCGTTGGTCCATTTTTCTAGCCGGCTACACTTACACCCTAGTGCATCGCCCGGGCAAGGCAATGGGCCATGCTGACGCCCTGAGCCGCTTGCCCTTGCCTGACGAGGATCTCGATCCAGCCCCGGCTCATCAGATCCTACTAATGGACATGCTTCCGGACAGGCCATTGCTCGCCTGCGACGTTGCTGCCCGCTCCACTCGTGATCCAGTCCTCTCCTGTGTCTTGGACTGGGTGGGGAGGGGGTGGCCCAAGGGCTTGACTGGGCCGGAATTTACTCTGTTTGCAGCCCGGAAAGACGAACTATCCACCCACAAAGGCTGCCTACTATGGGGCAACAGTCGTCATCCCCAAACCCTTGCAAGACCAAGTGCTTAGAGCCCTGCACGAGGCACACCCGGGCATAGTCCGCATGAAGGCTCTCGCACGGAGCTATGTCTGGTGGCCCGGCCTCGATGCAGAAATTGAGGCTTGGGTTAAAAGGTGCCCGACATGCCAGGTGTCAAGGCCTGACCCCCCACGTGGCCCAGTGCAACCATGGGAATCCACCAAAACCCCCTGGTCAAGACTGCATATGGACTTTGCTGGCCCCTTCCATGGGCGGACTCTACTCATACTAGTGGATTCATACTCCAAGTGGTTGGAGGGGATCCAGGTGCCCTCGCCATCATCGCAGGCGACCATCACGGCTCTGAGGGCCATCTTTGCAACCCACGGGTTGCCGGAGACCATCGTCACCGACAACGGCACAGCATTCACATCCGCAGTGTTCCAGGACTTCTTAGCCAGGAACCTCATCAGGCACATTCGCTCTGCCCCGTTTCATCCAGCCACCAACGGCCAGGCAGAGCGGATGGTGCGCACGGCAAAGGAGGCCTTGAACCGTCTGGGCCCCTCAGACTGGCCAAAAGACTTGGCGTGTTTCCTAATGGCCTACCGGACCACACCCACCGCCTCCACAGGTCGCAGTCCAGCCGAACTCCTCATGGGCCGCCGCATCACCACCCTGCTGGACAAGCTGCACCCTGACCGAGCCCCAGACAGGCGACCGGCGCCGGAACACCTTAAAGCCCCCAGAGGGTTCTACCCAGGTGAGACAGTGTGGGCACGGAACTATGCCACCACTGGCCCCGCCTGGCTCCCTGGAAAGGTGGACCACGTCACCGGACCGGTCTATGCAGTGACCTTGGAGGGTGGACATCTCCTGAGGCGACACATCGACCAACTCCGTGGTCGCCTGCCTGCCGGGGAGCCAAGGTCAGAGGCTCCAGATCCGGACAACGTAAGTCCCCGTGAGCCTGACACAGAACAGGGTTCCGTGGAGCCCGCTTCGGACCAGCAGGAGGAGACCCCCGACCGCGCAGCTGAACCCAGGTCTCCCGGGGCCGCCGTCCCAGATGTCTCCAGCTCTTCCGCCGCGGAACCACCAACCGAGTCGGAATGCCCAGTCCCCTCGGAGCTCCGACGCTCGACACGAGACCACCGCCCTCCGGCATATCTCCAGGACTATGTCACCGGATAGCTGGAACTATGGGGGGAGGGGTGTTGTGTCCTAGGCTCAAATGGGAGAACTGTTACTTTTGGAGGGAACTGTTACTTTTGGAGGGAAGCTGAACAAGCCAAAGCTTGTACTCCACACCAGGGTTCCAGAGAAGGCCTAAGCGTGCCCAATCAGGGGAAGGATTGAAACATAAGTAGCCAATCAACATCTAGGCTCATACTGTACCCTGATAGGCCCTTAGGCCCCTGTAAATAGCCAATCCATGTACATAGTTAAGGACCAATCAGAAGGGGGCAAGAATTGTATAAAGGAGCGGGAGGTTTGAATAGAGCTCAGTCTGTGTTTGTGTTCCTGAAGTAAAGCTTGCTGAAATCACTCTCCGACTCTGGTCTCTTACTGTGCCAACCCCAGTACTTTACAGCCAGCCTGGAACATACTAAAACACATCTGGCCCACTCTAATGTCCAGTCTGAAACTCCGGCAGTGTTTCTTCATTACCTTTGAATTGCTTCTCGATGGCCTCCAAAAGGAGATTTAAATCTGAGAAGTCCCAGATGTGCCACTTCAGAGCAAGAGGAAAAGCCACTGGATTCTCAAACGACTCCTTGTCTTCATACCTGGAGAAAATCCCATTAGGGTACCATCCATCCCATTCAGAATCTCCCTCCCTCCCCTCCGCCCCAAGTGGGCCAGAGAAGCAGAGGAAGGAACTGGCAGAAAGCCAAGAGAAACAGGCTGATGCTGAAAGCACTGAAAGGTGGGCGGGCTCTTGAAGAGGAATGCACAGCTCCTGCTTTCTTAAGAACTGGCTACACTAACCCTATTGGTTACTGTGACCAGAACTACTCAGTACTCATTACATTTATTATAATAAAGACAGGTAAATAAAGATTACATATCACAGACAGACACACAAAAGGGTAAAGTCCTTTCTCTGAAAAAATTCCTAAATGATGGTCCAGATTCCAGTGTGGACTTCAATACCATGAAGTAAGTTGCAATTTCTTGAATCTCATGAAAGGTATCATCAGGATGCTCTGTATTCTCACTGCTGGGGGGGGGCAACAGTGGGAGGGCTTCTAGTGTCCTGGCCCCACTGGTGGACCTCTTGATGGTACTTGGGGTTTTTGGCTACTGAATGACACAGAGTGTTGGACTGGATGGGCAACTGCCTGATCCAACATGGCTTCTCTTATGTTCTTATATTCTTCACAAGCTGCCCAGTTCAATCCCAGGATTAAGAAGGTTAATGTTAAAGATCCACTTACCTCTGCAATGTGCTTCTGACATCCTAAAGAAAGAAGGCAGAGGGTGAGAAGAAGAGAGAGACCTTCAGAGTAGGGTGTGTTGTGTTCCCCTTGTGGACTTTCCCCCTTTTCCCTGCAGCCTCGCAACATGGTTCAGCAATGAAAGGGAAGAGAGGAGAGAGGGTCTGTCTGGGCATAAGTGCCATCACATCTGCACAGACATGCTAGACAGACAGCAGCAAGCACAGCAGTGCCCAGAACAGCTGTGGGGATGCTGTTCCTGTAACCATATGCCGTTGCCACTGTGTGTCGGTGTGCATTTTATATATAAGTGACATTCCCCACACCACACCACCCCTAGACAGCCTCCTTTTAAAATGGGTTGTGTAGTGTATCAGTAAATGACATGCGACCAGGCGCAGGGGCAACTGGGCGGTCCCAGGAGCCCCAGCGCAGGGCGCGAGTTCCCCCGCCAATCAACAGCTGTGGCGGGAAGTTCAACTGGTCAGGATTGGCCTGACCAGCCAGTAGGCTGTACCGGGAGTTGTATATAAGCGGGACCCGGCCCGCGTGTTGCCTCTCTTGCAACGTGCTCCCAATAAACCATGTTGCCCTACTCTCGTCTCCGCTTCGAGTACGTTACACTGGCGACGAGGATGGGATCCTAGCCGCAGCGGCTACGACGGAGATCTGGGCAACAAGCGACTGTCGCCGCCATCATGGCCAACCAAAGCGGAATCACCGGCTACCTCGAGCCCTTCGACCCAACCAATCCAGAGGGATGGGAGTCCTACGCGGAGCGGGTCGAGTTCTACCTCCGGGCCAACAAGATCACTGACGCCGGAGCGAAGAGGGACGTTCTCATGAGCGTCTGCGGGCCTGCCACGTTCGAGATCGCCAAGGGTCTCTCGGCACCCGCCCGTCTGGCAGAGAAATCCTACGACGAGATCATCCGACTCCTCACGGGACACTTCTCACCACAGCCTTCGCGGGTGGCTCGCAGGTTCCTGTTCCACAAACGGGACCAGATCGCGGGCGAGTCCGCCGCAGACTACCTGGCGGCCCTCCGTAAACTCGCCGGGAACTGCAACCTCCCCCAACTGGAGGAAGCCCTGGTGGACAGATTCACGTGGGGCCTCCGCGACGAGAGGCTCCAGCAGAAGCTCTTCGCCAAAGAAGAGCTTACTCTCCAGGCCGCCTTCAGCGAAGCGGTGGCATGGGAACGAACCGCACGAACGTTTCCCCGGGCCAAGATGGAAGCTGCCCACCACGGAGAGCTGGACCAAGACGGCCCCGAGGAGGAGGAAGCCCATCAGCTACGCCGCCCAGCCGGGCCACCCAACAGAGCGACCCAACGCCCCCGAGCGACCGACCGACCACCAGCGTCGGAGAGAGCCCCGGCCACCAAGTGCGCCAGCTGCGGCGGCCCCCACGAGCGGAGAGACTGCCAATACCGGACCTGGGACTGCAGGAGCTGCGGAAAGACCGGCCACATTGCCAGGGCTTGCCGAGCCAAGCCCAACCGCAGGAAGCCGACCACGTACCACGAGTCCGCGGAGTCCCACGCGGTAGACTCCACGTCCCTACAGGTACTGAACTTGCCCCACGATTCCCCCGATAAAATCAAAGTGGCGGTCCTTATAGAGGGGAACCCCTGCCAAATGGAGGTGGACTCAGGGTCCTCCATTTCCCTTATTGCGGAAGAAACCCTAAGAGAACTGTGTCCCCGCCAGCGGCTGCAACTTCGGCCGGCAGACTTCATACTCCGGGACTTCCAGAAGAACCCGGTGCAAATTGCGGGGTGGGCGCGGGTACAAGTCGAGCGGGGGTCCTTCCACGGCCCGCTGGACATCCTGGTGGTTAAGCGCCAGCTGGCCACCCTGCTAGGTCTGGCCTGGTTCAAACCCTTGGGAATCCGCGTGGAGGGGGTGGGCCAGACCATAACGCCCCGGGGGTTCGGGGAGATTTGCAAGGAATTCCCCGAGGTATTCGATGGGTCACTAGGGAGCTACCGGGGGCCGCCCATTTCCCTGCCCCTAGACCCCACGGTCAGACCGATTCGGCTCAAGGCCAGAAGGGTTCCGTTCGCCTTGAAACCTAAGATTGAGGCAGAATTAGACCGCCTCACGGCACAAGGTGTCCTGGAGCCCGTGGACTACGCCCCCTGGGAGACCCCCATCGTAACCCCACTCAAGCCAAACGGGGAGGTGCGGATCTGTGCAGACTACAAATGCACGATAAACCGGGCACTGCAGGATAACCCCTACCCAGTGCCGGTGGTGAGCCACGTCCTGGCTGCCCTCGCGGGGTCTAAAATCTTCGGGAAGCTGGATTTGGCCCAGGCCTACCAACAGCTCCCGGTGGACAATAAGACGGCCGAGGCCCAGACGATTGTAACACATAGGGGGGCTTTCCGGGTGAAGAGGCTACAGTTCGGGGTAAGCGTCGCTCCGGGGATCTTCCAGAGTATAATGGACGCCCTCCTTAAAGGGATCCCCGGAGTCCAGCCGTTCTTCGATGACGTTTTAGTCGCCGCCCCGGACCCCGAAGAATTCGGCAACCGCCTTAGAGAGGTGCTCCGCCGGTTCCAGGCTGCGGGGCTCAAGGTCAAGAGGGAGAAATGCCTGCTGGGGGTTCCGCGGGTGGAGTTCCTGGGGTTCGCCGTGGACGCAGCGGGAATCCACCCCACGGAAGAAAAGACACGGGCCATCGTGCAAGCTCCGGCCCCCACCTGCAAAGCGGAGCTCCAAAGCTTCTTGGGGGTCCTTAACTTTTACCACTCATTCCTCCCCCACAAGGCAGCCCTAGCAGAGCCCCTTCACCGCCTCCTGGATAAAAAAACCCCTTGGGTTTGGGGCAAACGCCAAGCCGCCGCGTTTCAGGCGGTCAAGGACGTTCTGGTGTCCAATGCGGTGCTCCACCATTTTGACGAGGGCCTCCCCGTCATCTTGGCTTGCGATGCATCGCCGTATGGGGTGGGAGCAGTCCTGGGGCACCAACTCCCGGACGGGAGGGAGGTGCCGGTAGCATACTACTCCCGCACACTGACACCAGCAGAGCGCAATTACGCGCAGATAGATAAGGAGGCTCTGGCGATCGTGGCGGGGGTCCGCAAGTTCCACGAGTATCTGTACGGGCGGAGGTTCACCATAGCCACGGACCACAAGCCCCTCTTAGGTCTGCTGGCCCCAGATCGACAAACCCCCCAAATTCTGTCACAGCGTGTGTTGAGGTGGAATCAATTCCTCAACTCCTACACTTACACACTGATACACCGGGCCGGCAAGGCTATGGGTCACGCGGACGCGCTCAGCCGCTTGCCGCTTCCGGAAATGGGCCCAGACCCCGCCCCCGCACACCAGGTAATGCTGATGGAAAGCCTCCCAGAGCCGCCCCTACACGCAGCGGAGGTCGCCAAGGCCACCCAGAAACACAAGACACTGGCACGGGTGCTCGACTGGGTGGTAAGGGGGTGGCCAGAGGGAAACATGGGGGAAGAATTCAAACCCTATAAAGTCAGGAGGGAGGAACTAGCAGCCCACAAGGGGTGCTTACTATGGGGAAGTAGGGTAGTGATTCCGCCCCCACTGCAAAAGCGAGTTCTAGAATCCCTCCATGAGACCCACCCCGGCATAGTGCGAATGAAGGCCCTGGCTAGAAGCTACGTCTGGTGGCCGGGAATGGACGGGGAGATTGAGAGTTGGGTCCGCAGGTGCCAGGCGTGCCAGGAGTCGCGGCCCGAGCCTCCCAGCGCCCCAGCCACTAGGTGGGAGTCCACCAGGAAACCATGGTCGAGACTCCACATCGACTTCGCGGGGCCATTCCAGGGGCAGATCTTTATGATAATCGTGGACGCCTACACCAAATGGCTGGAGGTCATCCCCGTAGGGTCCACCTCGTCCGCCGCTGCAATCAAGGCGCTACGCAGGGTCCTATGCACACACGGTATCCCGGACACCGTAGTCTCCGATAACGGGACTGCGTTCACCTCAGCCGACTTCCAGGCATTCCTCCAGCGATACCTGATTAGGCACATAAGGTCGGCCCCCTTCCACCCAGCCACCAACGGTCAGGCAGAGCGGATGGTCCGCACCACCAAGGAAGCCCTGGGCCGAATAGTACAGGGAGACTGGGACCACCGGTTAGCGGCATTCCTATTCGACAATAGGATCACCCCCAACCCGGTCACAGGGGTCAGCCCGGCCGAGCTCCTCATGGGGCGAAAGCTCATAACCCGGCTGGACAGACTACACCCCGACCGGGCGTCAGACACCCGCAAGAGCCCCGAGGTCCGGGACGCAGTCCGGGGGTTCTTCGCGGGCGACCCAGTTTACGCCCGGAACTACGCAAGGGGCCCCACTTGGGTGGCGGGCCGAGTACTACGAGTCACGGGGTCCCGCCACAATGACATATCAACTGAGGGGGGCCAGGTACTAAGGCGGCACATAGACCAATTGCGGCGCCGCACGCTACCAGAGGAGCTGGCAGACACCGAAGAGGCAAGATCCGGAGGGGAGCCCAGCG
This sequence comes from Heteronotia binoei, assembly GCF_032191835.1. Taxonomy (NCBI): domain Eukaryota; kingdom Metazoa; phylum Chordata; class Lepidosauria; order Squamata; family Gekkonidae; genus Heteronotia; species Heteronotia binoei. The sequence continues at coordinate 19,217,343 of NC_083227.1, read as the reverse complement.
GGGACCAGCCGGAGGACGCGGCCCCAACACCCCCAACGCCGGTCCAGGTAGCACCGGAACCGCCAGAGCCCGAGGGACCCGCAGAAGCAGTCCGGTCGCCACCGTCCGCACCAGCCGCACCTACCGCACCCACCGCGGTGGCCACGCCTCCCCCACAGGACCTCCCTAGGCGATCTACCAGGGAGCGCCGACCCCCCGCCTATCTTCAAGACTATGTTCCTTAACCAGGGGGGGAGGGGTGTAGTGTATCAGTAAATGACATGCGACCAGGCGCAGGGGCAACTGGGCGGTCCCAGGAGCCCCAGCGCAGGGCGCGAGTTCCCCCGCCAATCAACAGCTGTGGCGGGAAGTTCAACTGGTCAGGATTGGCCTGACCAGCCAGTAGGCTGTACCGGGAGTTGTATATAAGCGGGACCCGGCCCGCGTGTTGCCTCTCTTGCAACGTGCTCCCAATAAACCATGTTGCCCTACTCTCGTCTCCGCTTCGAGTACGTTACAGGTTGTGAAAAGTCTTGCATGTGACCCTCCTTCCTGGTTGGTGGTGTTGTGAAAGAGTTTCCCAGGAACCATGGGGTTCCTCAGACTGTTGGTTGAAACACAAACACACTTTGGCTTCCAGTGGCTGCAGTCTATCAGGGAGGGGCAGGGGGCTGTGGGGGAATGTATTTCCAGGGAGTGTTGTTTTGCAGGGCCCCTGGGATTGTCCAGTCTGCCCCTGGCTGGAGGTGGAAAGGGGCAGAGGGGAAAGTGGCCCCGGTGCAGAAGTGAAAACTTGCTAGCGACATAAACTGAGCTGGTTTGCTTTTGCTTTTCTGCTAAGCAGGGAGGATTTGGAGCCAGCCTTCTCCCCAAGGCGACTCTGCCTATTTCTGCCACACTCTCACCTGCAGGAGATCACTGGCCGGCTGCTGACATTTCTCCTCCATCTCCCAGATGAGGCTTTCCAGAGAAGAGAGCTCCTCAGAGATTCTGGCCAGATGCTGGTCCCTGTTTCTCGCCACCTCCTGCTCCACCTCTTCCATCTGGGCCAGCAAAAATTTCTCTTGTTCCTCCAGAAATGTGTGCAGTTTCCTAAACTTGGCTACTGTTGCTTTCTTCTCTTTTTCAGTTTGTTTCTGAGATGGAAAGAGAAGAAAAGCAGGCCACCGTCAGGAACACAGCTGGTCTCTGCAGTGGGAAGAGACGCTTGAGGACGCTCCTATCCCATCCTATCCCGGAGGGGTTCTTTCAGCCACAGAGGATTCAGTCTGCAGCAGAAAACCCAGAAAGTAGAAGGGGCTTTTTGAGTCCATTTGTTCCCCCACTAAAATACCCTCCATAGGCTGACTTCCCCAGTTCCCACTGGGGGATGAGACATGATGGTTGAGTAGAAACACCACAGGGAGCAAAAGTGCTCAGAAGCCCCCTCCCCTCGCTTGGTCTCCTAACCTTATCTGCAGCTTCCCTGGCTGCATTGTGGGCAAGAGAAATTTGTGGGGGATGGGGCGGGAATGTACATACTACTGAATATCCCAAGTATGCCCCCCTAGAATCAGCAGTGGCTGAACCCCACTTTCCGTTGGCCTTAATCCAGCCCTGCATTAGACCCTCCTGAGGTCTCAGTCTCCCTCCCCAAATCTCCAGAAGTTTCCCAACCTGGATCTGGCAAACCTACCCCCCCATCCCCCACTGGTGGCCAGGGGAGACCCGGCAACCGTCCTTCTAAACTGAAAGTGGGGGCAGCCTCGTGGGTTGATTTTTCTGCTATTTGGACTTACGAGCAGGTCTTGGCTTTCCTTCTCCACATCTCCTTGATACGCCACAATTCTCTCTCTCTCCTTCTTCAGAATCTCCAGACGGTTGCAGAACTGATCCTGGGGAGAGGGGGGATCACAGTTGAAATGTGTTCTTTTAAAGCTTTACTCCATGCTCTTCCCTCCTGGCCACCATGACACATTTATTTAAATCCATATATATAACCATGTTAAAAAAAAAATCAAATTCCAGTATGCTATTCCATCAGGAGAGCCTGTGTGCAGTAACACTTAAAGTGCTGGACTAAGATCTGGGAAATCCAGGTTTGAACCCCCAGTCCTGCCGTGGAAGCTTGCTGGGTGACCTTGGACCAGTCTCATGACTCTCAGCCTACCCCTGACCTGGTTAGTCCCAGGACAGCCTGATCAGCAGGGCCGACCTGGAGGCAGGCAGTGGCAGGCAAACCACCTCCCAACCTCTCTTGCCTTGAAAAGCTTACAGGGTGTCCACAAGCCAGCTGTGACCTGACAGCAAAACAGAATTCTGTCACGCCACTCATGTTCTGAGCAGGAACTTGGGTGGGCTTCTGTTCTCCATTTTGAAACCCAAGACCTGACAATCTCAAACATTCACAAGACATTTTTGAGAGCTAGGAGTCTGCCTTTGTACTAATTTTAACTAGCTAGCCAAAGCATCACACATCTTTAAACAAATGAAGGGCCCAATGTAATACCCTTTCTGATGTGACTCATCATACTGGATGTTAAGAAGCACACTATGCCCAAAGAAGGTGCCCCCGTCCTTCATAGTTTCCAAAGGACTACGTCAAACCAGATCATCTCTGCAGTAGAAACTGAAGGGAGGGGCCACAGTTTTGCAAACCTAGTAGAACCAAAGCGATGTACAGAGTACCCAGCAGTACTAGTGCAGTCAGAGTGCCCAGCAGAACCCAGTGCCGTTGTGGCAATGCCAGCCGATGTCAAGCACAGAATCGCAGTCCAAGAAGGGGGGATGGAACCTCAGCAGCACTAGTGCAAATGTGCCCAGCAAACCCAGTGCCATTCATAATATCAGCAAAAGTTTGCCACTATACTGCTTTTAAATACATTCTGTCGCCAAGCAGGATAGGGATGAAAAGGTCTTGAGGTCAAGAAGTGAAAATAAAAAGGGAGGGGAACATGGAAAAATTAGGTGAAGGGAGATGGAAAACATGAATGAGAAGTGTGTGGGAAAGTGGGGGGGAGTTGTTTATCTTACTGCATGTCATGGGCTCTGACAAGGGGACTGCCCAGGCAGAGCCGACAGGGTTAGCAGAGCCGACAGCTGACCCCTCTCACAACTTGACTGATTCCTGCCACTGCCCGCAGGGTTCTCAACACCTGGCTGTACAGCTGACGAGGACCAACAACAGGTAGACGCACATCCCAGTTCACCACCTTGCCTTGCTCGAGTATGGGAAAGGCTCCGTCAGGACTTAGCGATCTGAAGGAACGAGGCCAAACTGCGGGCAAGACGTTCACTCAGCCCAGAGTTTTAGCAAACGGCAGGCTGGGCCCGTTGTCTGCTAACTGGAAACAGCAGCAGCGGGCTATCTAAGCTCCTGCTTCGAGTTGCATGCTCTGTGGAAGCAACAAGTCCATCCGGTGACTTGCGACTACTCCAGCTCCCGTTCCTTGGCTCTGTTCCTGCTCTGACTTCCCGGTTTCCTGACGCCTGGAATGTACGATCCTGCTTTCAGACTGCAATTCGGACTCAGCTACTGGTTCCTTCAACGCACCTCTGGCTCCGACTTGGACTAGACTTGGACTTCCCCCTTGCCTGCTCTCCAGCATGTGACACTGCAATACTGGAACTACTGCGTTACAAGATCTGGCTGAGCTGGGTGCAAGGAAAGGAAGAGATAAAAACTAGACTGTTGGAGAAAATGAGCTGCAGGCTGGCTACACATGGGCTTCCACAGAGACCAATGTATCAAGAGGCCTCTCCTGTAAATACAGTGCCCTCATATTCTCACACACATGATGCCAGACAGGCTGGCCATTTGTGGAAGGGAAAGTACTCTCTATATTAAGTTTCTTTCTCTTTTGACTGCAACCTGAATGTGGATCTACTTGAATAAATGTAAGTTTACTTTTTTGCCATATACTTCTTGGGAGATGTATCTACTGCACCCTGCATCCCGTTCTATGTCTGGGCAACCTCTGCTACATCAACCAAATATCCCCATAATGAGTACCCCTAATATCTAGCTGTTGCCTTTTCCCTCTCTCCACCCATTTTTATTCATCCTTTGACTATTGTTGCCTCTCTCTGCCTTTCCTCCTCTAAAACTTCATGTTGGGCCAAACAAATCTTTGAGTCTTCTTGTTGCTATATCCTGTTGCTCTGCAAAGACTGGCACAGAAGAGAGTACCCTACTTAGCAGAGTAAATAAATCTTTATAACTTGTAGTAATAAAACCATCTTGATTAATCAGAGAAACTGGGTTTGTCTTAATTTTGTTCTCAGTATGGCCCAAACACTCATCATAAAAAGGAGAAAACCCACAATTGGTTTCTTCAATCTCCTTACAGTTGGAAGCACCAGCCCTGGAGGGAGAGCTCCTCTTCTGCTATGCTGGGAGGAAAGTGCATCTTCTCCAGAGAATGATGGCATTCCACCAGCAAGGATCCAGATGAGTTCCTACCTTGTATTTTGGAGCAGCCACTTCCAGGGGAACTATTGTGTGTCCTTGGTGTTCTGGGAATCGCTCACAGACAGCACACACCAATTTTTCATCCTCTTTGCAGAAGAAGTGGAGTTTTTCCTGGTGTCTCAAGCAAACACCTTTTCTTGAACTTTGTGGCACCAGTTTAATTTTTTCAACTAGGTTTGCCAGCTGCCAGTTTCGGCGGAAAGCCCCTTTCTGGAACTTGAATTTGCAGACAGGACACTCCAAGTCTCCCAGAGTCTCCCATTTCTCACAGTAGTCGGTGATGCAGGCCTGGCAGAAGCTGTGCCCACAGTCCAGGACCACGGGGCCCGTCAGGCACTCCAGGCAGATGGGGCACTTGGCCTCCTGCTCTATCTCTATGGATGGTGGAGCTGAGGCCATGAGGGCTGGATTCTCAGTGGCTTGGGTGATAGGAAGGGCAGCAGCTTGTCAGATCTGTAAAAGGGCAGCATAAGAATAAGAACATAAGAGAAGCCATGTTGGATCAGGTCAATGGCCCCTGCAGTCCAGCACTCTGTGTCACACAGTGGCAAAAAAACCCAAACAAACCCAGGTGCCATCAGGAGGTCCATCGGTGGGGCCAGAACACTAGAAACCCTCCCAACTATTGTTCCCCCCAAGTACCAAGAATACAGAGCATCCCTGCCCCAGACAGAGAGTTCCAACAATACTTTGTGGCTAAAAGGCACTGATGGACCTCTGCTCCATATGTTTATCCAATCCCCTCTTGAAGCTGGCTCGAACTCAGGGCATGAGCAGAACTTAGAACTTCAGTAGTGCAGCTTTACCACTCTGCACCATGGGGCTGCTTTCCTGGTGGCATACACATCTTTAAACAAATGAAGGGTCCATGTAATATCCTTTCTGATGTGACTCAGACTTCATGGAACTTTGTTCCCCGGGAGAGCCACCTGGCCACGCTTTCAGCTCATTTTTGCTGGCAGGTAAAGAACTTCCTGTGCCAAAGAGGTTTCCTACAACCAGAAACTGCTGGCTGCCAGGAGCCTTTTCAGAAGAGGGTAGACGTTGCTGTGGATTTTAGCTATATCAAGATTTTAGTCTGTTTTTATTTATCACACAATGTTCTTTTAATTTAGCGACTTAAGGGTTTTTTTAAAAAAAAATTAACACCTAAACTGTTCATTAATGAAAAAAGAACATTCCTCTTACAATATATACAAAAACTTCCATGAAATCTAGCAGAAAACTCTCACAAAATCTATATCTCTACAAAAAATAAAATCTTAATGGCAGTCCAGCACTTCTTCCCTTGATTCCGTTGTAGGAAACAACCCATGCCAGCATCTTATTAAAGGAAACCACCATTGAATAAACCATTTCTGTGCCTCTGTCTTCTTTACATAGTCTTCTTAAAGCATTCCTGTCTTGGCTATTAGCATAATAAACCAAATTTTGCATAATAAGCTTTGGCAGATTGCTACTTCCAGTTTTTAGCAAGGAGCATTCTGGCTGCCAGTGTGGAGTAGTGGTTATAATTAGTAGACTGTAATCTGGAGTACCGGGTTTGAGTCTCCACTACTCCTCCACATGAAGCTTCCTGGGTGACCTTGGGCTAGTCACAGTTCTCTCAGCCCCTCCCATCTCACAATATGTGCCTGTTCTGGGGAAACTAAGGGAAAAGTGATTGTAAGCAGCTTTGAGGCTACTTAGGGTAAAGGAAAGTGGGGTATAAAAACAGACTCTTCTAGTTCACCTTTACAAGTAACTGCCACAGGGCATACAACTGGTTTTTAGGCAACACAGTGTGGCTAGTCTAACAAAACATTAGAAATGGCAATGGTTCTGGATCAACCGCTGCATACATTCCATTCTGAATATTTTCACAACACTTTCTAGCAATGTGACAGTCCCACCACATATAGGAAAGTGCCCGTTCTCATATCTCAGGCACATACCTGGGTTGACACAAGTTTTTGTTAATTCATTAGGATGCTATCCTGCAAGGGGGACCTGGGCTGCCTTGGAATGACAGCTCACCTCCAGCTACAGAGATCAGTTCCCCTGGAGAAAATGAGGTTCCTGTCCTCCCCAGGCTTGACCCCCAAATCTCTGGGAATTTCTTAACCTTGAGCTTGCATCCCCACCCCCACCCCTGCCAGTGACCTGGGAGAACCTGGCAATGCAATCTGAGGCACACTTTTGATGAAGCAGCAAGAGCATCTTATAGGACATTTATGGAAGCCTACGAGATGGTGGTGAAGGCTGCAAAGAAAGATTTCTCTGTGGCCTCCATTGCATCTGCAAGCTCTTGCCTGGCCCAATTGTTTAGGACTATTTGCTCATTATCTACGTAAATTGCCATGAGGCAAACAAAACAGTTGGGAATTGGCTATTGGCTGTGGGGCATTTGCAAGCTACTTTGCAGACAAAGTCACAGGGCTCCGCCAGGATCTCCCAACCACAATTTATATAGTAAAAGAACCTGAAGCCCCTTGCCTGTCTTCAGGTCCACTTTTGGACCTTTTCAGCCGACTCTCCCTGGAGGATGTCAGCAGGATCCTGGCAGCTGCAAGGCCTACTGTTTCTCTCCCTGACCTGTGCCCATCCTGGCTGGTCAAGGCCTGTGGGAATGGTGTTGCAGGCCCTACTGGAAGAGATTCTCAACTTGTTGCTTTTGTTGGGGAGCATTCCAGGGGGTTGAAAGAGGCTGTGGTACATCCACTAAAAAAAAATTACGGGACTCCATGGTCCTGGCCAACTACCACCTAGTTTCCTGAGCTAAGACAAAAATGTGTGAGCCAGAGGCTAAAAAACTGTGAGCTAGCTCACCCTAACTCAGCTTAGAGAGAACACTGGTCCCAATTCATATTAGGTTCCCATATGCTTGAGAAATGAGCTTCCTTGGAAACGATGAATGGAAGAGGTAGCTGGTGAATTGTCCTCTTGCTGTGCAACACTTGAGCTAGACCAGGGGTGGCCAAACTTGCTTAACGAAGGAGCCACATAGAATAAATGTCAGATGTTTGAGGACCGAAAGGCACAAACATCAGATATTTGAGAAGGAAGGAAGGAAGGAAGGAAGGAAAGCAAATAGACAGGGGGAGGGGGAAAGAAAGCAACTGTAACTTTAAATGCATTCTCCAAGCCAGCCAATGGGGTGGGGTGGGGGGGCTTCAAGACCCACACAATATGTGTGAAAGACCCACATGTGGCTCCCAAGCCACAGTTCGGCCACCTTTGCACTAGAACAAGTGGGTTCAGTGAATGAGACAGAGCTTTGGATATTACAATCTTCACGTCCCCTGTTCATAACCCCTCCTAGGCTGTACTCCCTCCTCTCACTGAATCCTCTCTTGACCTCCACTGCCAACTCCCCATCCTCTGACTTCCAGTTTGCCTTTTAGGCATCCTTCAACCCTCAAGGCACCATTTCTTAGCTGAATGTCCATCCCCAACTCAGAGACAAGATCAATGGCATTCACTGGTAGAGGGCTCCAAGCACAGCCCTTGTAAGTAGAAGCTGAATCTCCTCGTTCTCTCTCCACCCACCACCAGGATGGCTTCTCTTCCATTATGCAAGAATTACCTGCTGGTTGTCTCACCTCAGAATCACTGGATGGGCACAATGGTCTCCCCCTTGCTTGGGAGCTCTCTCAGGCTTCATATGTCCATGGAGAGTCAATAATCTGAGGTCCCCTTGGCAGCTGGCACCCTACACTCCCGTGGTGGTTGTTGCCGCCCTTCACTTCTCCAAGGGGCAAGAGCTAGAAAATGCACTTTGATTTCTAGCACCGCAATAAACACACCAGCAGTCAAACAAAGCAGAAATAATATTCTATTTCAGATACAGTATCTATTAGGACAAATTTATGATTCCAAAGTCCATTTGAATTCTGAAGTCCAAACCATGTTTGCATTTCATCTCCTTCTAACTTCACATTTTCTTCTTTTGAACATGTCGGGTATGTGCAGGCCGCCCAAACAGCCCTGATGTGCATTTAGATCTCAGCAGGTTTAAAAGAACCTTGGAAACTGCTTCTGTTTCTGATGGTGCACAAGTGTGCCTCTACATCTCAGCTGGAGGAAAGCTCATGGGCAGGGCAAGCAAGCAGATCCAGGCGGCTGTTCGCTGTGAGCAAGGAAGAGAAGCGAGCAGAGTCCCTCTGTTTGTTTTGCATTCGCTTCAGAAGTCACGTGTATAGTAAAATGGATAGTAAAGCATTCACTAGAACCTGATTATGGGATGGAGGAAAACTCCACCCCCTAGACCTCTCAGTCTGAAGAAGTTGGTTGAAATACAGCAACTCATGTGAGTGAATTGCCCCAGTGAGATCACAAAGGTTTTTGCTTGCAAACTGTATTTATTTTGGCTTCTTTGTGAGAGTGTGTGTGTTCATTCTCATTTAGTGGAAGCGCACCTGCTGGCATCGCCGGTGCTAGGCTGCTGGAGTGAGGCCAGCACCCCAGGCATTGTGCCCCCTGCTTCCCTCTTCTCCAACCTCATCCGCGGAGAGCACGAGTACAGCCGGCAGCAGCACAGCTTCTGCCCCTCAGAGCACCCGCCACCTGGCTGCTGTCACTCCATCTCCCATGCCTGTGCTTCTGGGATGCGGAGCGACAGCAGCTGGGCATTGGCACACACTCTGAGGCACAGGAGCCACACTGCGGCCGGCATCGCTTGCATATTTCCCTCACCGGGGTGGGGAGGGCTGAAACTGGTGCACACAGGCTGCGCTCCAGACAGCTGCCTAGGGCTGCATCATGGATGCACTGGCCCTGGCTGCTGGGGATATGCATATTTATATCCAAGGGAACTGCAGTGCTGTATTTTTATTCATTTGCGGGACTGGGAAAATCTCCTGGTCCTGCCCCCAAAGTCCCCAAATATTATCTGAGTTGGACCTGGCAACCCTGCCTCTCCTAAATTTTAACAATTGATAGGGCATCTATAGAGAAAGGACAGAGGATTTGCCTTTTACCAATTTTGTTTAGCTCTCTTCCTCAGTCTGGTGCTGTGCTAAAAGTATGTCATGCAACGTTTTCTTTTAAATAAATACTTTATAACTTTTGATGCTGCGAGTGGTTCCCTGTACCACATAGATCTCCACAGTCTCAGACACAGTATTTTAAATGGAGCACTGTGGAAAGCCAGGAAGCTGGCAGGTGGCTATTCCTCCAGGGGTGCACAAGACAGTGAATGGTCCCTGTGGTGACCAGGCAGCGGGAAACACAGAGGCAGGGCCTCGGAACTTGGAAGGGAAGCTGGGATGCTTCCAGTGAGGAATTTCTACAATGGTCAGGTAGTGTAGGAGAGTTACTGGGGGGTGGGGGGGGGAGGAACTGGAGAAAACAGCAGCTGTGCAGCTCCAAGTCTTCTTGGATGACTCCTCCCCCAGATCCATTCCAGTCTGGCTTCTGCCCTGGCCGTGGGGTAGAGACTGTACTGGTTGCCCTCACAAATGACCTCCAGAGACACTTGGATCGAGGCAGGTCAATGCTGTTGTTACTCTTTTTCACTTTTTAAATAATTTATTTCAATAAGAGAAAAAAACCATGAAACAGAACATCAATTCAAACAACACCCCACCCCCCCCCAGGAAATACACAACAAATGATTAACCAATGGATTACAAGCCTTAAGTTTTTGACAAGATAGGATAAAAACAGTAGAATACCTAAAATAAATCAATAAAAAACAAAGTTTAGATATTGCTTTGGAACCATACAATACTCCTTATTCGAGTGCTCAACATAGTTCTACATTGTGCAGGGGGTTGGACTAGATCCTGGAGGTCCCTTCCAACTCTATGATCAAAAAAGGAAAACCATTTTTCAACCAAATAATCTTTTACCTGTGGAACTTCCTGTTGTAAGATCCGATGAGCCAGTTTATCTATGATTAAGACATCCCATACCTTTAAAAACCCAGGGCTTTTTTTGTATCAGGAACTCCTTTGCATATTAGGCCGCACACCCCTGATGTAGCCAATCCTCCAAGAGCTTACAGGGCTCTTTTTAGAATACCATTCAACATGGTTGACTCTGACCAGTCAACCCACCACCTCACCAATGTAGGGATTTGGGGAACTGCTTTAATGAGGTTTTCCTGCTTTCTCCATGATCAGGGACAGAGGGTGGTGCTATGGGAGAGGATGTCCCCATGATACCTGCTTGAATGTGGAGTGCCACAGGGGGCAATCCTCTCTTCAGCGTTGCTTAACATCTATATGTGCTTCCTCACCCAGTTGAGCTGGGGCTTTGGGCTGGGTTGCCATCAGTACAGTGATGACACTCAGCTTTATATGTTCATAGAATCATAGAGTCGGAAAGGACCTCCAGGGTCATCTAGTGCAACCCCCTGCACAATGCAGGAAACTCACAAATACCGCACACCAGTGGCGTAGGGAGGGGGGGGCGGGTCGCCCCAGGCCTGGGGGGCCCCTTGGCAATGCCAAGGGGCCCCTCAGAAGCCGGCTGCCTGGCATCCCCAGGTCCCACCTGGAGGCTGGCATCCCTGACACACACACAGGGCTTCGGCGCCTGTCTGGCAACGCCACTAAGCCCATCCCTGATACCCAAGAAAAGTCTTCCCGGTCCCAAGTTTTGCTTTGGACGGAACTCGAGGGAGACGAAGCCCTTTCTGCAGCTCCAGCGGCCCCGAGGGATCCCCTGCAAGGGCTGGAGGCGCTAGCGGGGCTGCGAGAAACTCTCGACCGAGCCCGTCCAGGAGGAAGCACGGAGCGCAGCCACGACTTGCTAGAAAGAGCAGGGCCCCTCCACCCCGAAGCTGCAGCCGCTCGCCTCTCCTCGCCCTCTCGGGCCGGGGAACCTGCAAGGCGGCGGCGCCCTCCACCCGCAGCAGCCAGCAGCCGCCCATGGAGCTCCGCGCCGCCGGCTCGCCCCTCCCTCAGTCCCGCCCGCCCGCCTGCCGGGAGGAGAAGTGGACACGTCACTGCAGCCAGGCTGAGTCAGCCGCCCGCTGGAGGCTCCCCGCTAGTCCTGTCCCTAGAAGAAGATCCCATTTGCAGTATGTTGTTCTCTTACATAGTTGACATAACTAAAGAATTAATAACTTGTGTGTGACTCTTGAGAGTTTAAGAGTTCTATACTATTTCAGCCAGTGATTAAATGCCTAGAAAATCTGTTTTAAAAATAATTTCATTTGATCTTAAAGATGCAACTGAACTCATTTTTATTTGTGCAAGGTTTCCTTTAGTATAGATCTCTATATTACTACTTAATGTATTTCTTTATACATATAAAAGGAGGGATCCTAGAACTGGTGGGGGAATGGAAAATGCATTCCTCCACCAGCCCCATTTCTTCCCTGGGTCTAGTTCCATTTTTCCTCCATTTTCTGCTGGAGCCTGCTCTATTTCCTTTGTCTCTTCCAGGCACTCTTTTTGGTTGCTACAGCTACCCAATATGCAGACTCTGGGTTCTTACTCTCAACATGGGGGTATTTTTATCTCCAACTTGTTTTTTTAATCACATTTTTCTGCAAACCTGGAGAGCCCCTTTGGGTTTGCAGAACCCTAAATTGTAGCTTCATTTGGCTTCACTGCGTGGACTTTCTCCCTCCATAGCTTGTGTTTCTTAAATTGATTATGTTCTGTGCTGTTGCTAACATGGCAGCTGTGGCTTCTTTGCTTGTATCAGTACAGAGCCAGTTTGGTGTAGTGGTTAAGTGCGTGGACTCTTATCTGGGAGACTCAGGTTTGATTCCCCGCTCCTCCACTTGCAGCTGCTGGAATGGTGTTGGGTCAGCCATAGCTCTCCCAGCAGTTGTCCTTGAAAGGGCAGCTTCTGTGAGAGCTCTCTCAGCCCACCTACCTCACAAGGTGTTGTGTATGTGTGTGTGGGGGGAAGGTAAAGGAGATTGTGACTGCTCTGAGACTCTGAGTGAAGGGTGGGGTATAAATCCAATATCATCATCATCATCTCCTCCTCCACTAACATTTTTCCCATGAGGCCACTTGTCTATTTTATCCTTTGAAGCCAGGGACCTATTTTGCTTTTTCCTGAGTTATTTCTTTTGTAGGTAGATAGAACAGGATATGTTGCCTATAGGATCTTAATTGCCAAGGGGGCTTCACTGCACCTCCACGTGGCAACCCAAAAGACACACACAGGGATCTAATTGCAGGGGTGGCCCACGGCAGCTCTCCAGATGTTTTTTTGCCTACCACTCCCATGGCTGGCTGGAGCTGATGGGAGTGGTAGGCAAAAAAACATCTGGAGAGCTGCCGTGGGCCACCCCTGTAATAACGAAAAACATCCCATACCATAATACCAAGATTAACCAACACAATAATACCAACACACAGTGATATCAACACCCCTCCCTCGCAAGTGGTGGCCATCTTGCGGAAGTGACATCACCGGAAGTGACATCATATCCTTTTTCTGGCGGCGTGCACACACGTAGGGGGGCCCACATAAATCTTGAGCCCCGGGCCCCCAAAGCCCTAGCTACGCCCCTGCCGCGCACCCCTCCCCCCCTGCCTAAATTTACAGGACCAAGCCTTTGTTTAAAAACCTATACAGTAGGAGAGCCCATCACTTCCCGAAGAAGCCTGTTCCACTGAGGAACTGCTCTGTCAGGAAGTTCTTCCTAATATTGAGCCAGAAACTCTTTTAATTTCAACCCATTGGTTCTGGTCCTACCTTCCGGGGCCACGGAAAACAATCCCACACCATTCTCTATATGACAGCCCTTCAAGTACTTAAAGATGGTGATCATATCATCTCTCAGCCACCTCCTTTCCAGCCTAACATCCCCAGCTCCTTCAACCTTTTTTCATAGGACTTGGTCTCCAGACCCCTCACCATCTTCGTCGCCCTCCTCTGGACCCGTTCCAGCTTGTCTATATCCTTCTTAAAATGTGGTGCCCAAAAGTGAACACAATACTCCAGATGAGGTCTTACCAGAGCAGAGTAAAGCGATACCATCACATCACGTGATCTTGGCATTATACTTCTGTTGATACAGCCCAAAATTGTATTTGCCTTTTTAGCCACCCCATCACACTGTTGACTCATGTTCAGCATAGTATCCACTAAGACCCCTAGATCCTTTTCGCACATACTACTGCTAAGACAAGTTTCCCCCATCCTATAACCACGCATTGAATTTTTCATACCTAAATGCAGAACTTTACATTTATCCCTGTTAAAATTCATTTTATTGATTTTAGCCCAATTTTCCAGCCTGTCAAAGTCATCCTGTATCCTGCTTTTGTCTTCTTCTGTGTTTGCAACCCCTCCCAATTTAATATTATCTGCAAATTTAATAATTTGTGTGTTCCATCACAAGTGGAACACTAAGAAATTAAAGACTGTACCCACGTCTTCATTAAGTCCTATTTGAAGAGGTTATCATTCTTTGTGACTGTTGAGAGACTTTGTGGGAAAAATTTCAAGAATGTTCAGTGTCCCTTAGTTCTGTTTTTGCTTAACTTCACTAAAAATGCATATTTACATGCCTGGCGTGAAAGTTTTATTGCTTCCGGTGGTTATCTTACATTGCTTATTCTCCACAGTTGCTGTGCGGTTGTGGGGAACCCAGGCCCAACTCTTTCAAAAGCACACCTCAAGCTTAGCAACCCCACATCCTGTGCTCTTATATGCTGGACTGTGATTCTTTTAACCTGCTAAAAAACATTTCCATGGTTTTGCATGCTGATTCACGGCCCACTTTCTCTATATTTAGGACTCCTTGCCATTCCATCCCACTGTCTCATGAAGTGTGCACACAAAAGCTTCCATTCTGAATAAAACTTTGTTGGTTTTAAAGGTGCTACTGGACTCCTGCTTTGTTCTACTGCTTCAGACCAACACTGCTGCCCACCTGGATCCATAACAAACAATTGTCTTTGATGGGGGAACTCTCTAGTTCTTTTCATTGCGGAGTTATAAAGGGAGCTCTGTCAAGATGTGTAGCTGAGTTAGGCTGTCTGTTGACCTAGAATCTTGTAGCACCCTAAAGACTAATGAAATTTGTGGCAGGGTGTGAGCTTTTGTGAGTCACTTTTGACTTTTGAAGTGAGGAGTGGCTCCTGAAAGCTCGTACCCTGCCACGAATTTCTAGAGGTGCTGTGGAGAAATGCCATCTTAGTTGGGAGGGAACATGAAACTGCTAAGCAGGCTTTGGCCTAGCCTCCCTCCAACCCCCCCTCCCTTCCAGAGCCAAACCAGCAACTCTAGGGGGAAAGCCTCCTAGAGCGGCAGGAAGTTCTTTTGTTCTTTGCATTTGAGTTAACCAGGAAGAAAGTCAGTCCTCAACTGGCGCTCAAAGGAGGAGGTTGGGAGCATGGCGGCTCCTGACTGTAATATAGGCCTACTCAGGAAAAGAAGGCCCCCAGGCAGTCAGACCAAGTAAGTCATTCTCAAGGCAGGGCAAGTTTAGACCAGGGACAATACGATGCGTTTATAACCACCTTTTCTTTGTCATGCTGTTTGCTGTGCGGGTGCTGTACTGTGTTAACCTTTTACATGCAACTGTTTTTGTTTTGTTCTTCTTTTCTTTTAATTAAATATTTTTACTGTTTTGAATGCTGGCAGTCAAACTCCGTACCACATAGATCCCCAACCGCCCTAGACCACGCTGCTTTAAGAAGGGGGCCCCGGGGAAGGGGGAAGGCATGCAGTTGGGTAAGGTGCCAATCCTCCAGGGGTTCCCCGAAGAAGTGCTGTGGTCTCTGTGATACCCAAGTACAGGGTGGCAGAGGACCTTGAGGCCTGGCCTCATAGCTGGAGAGGGGGATTGGGAGTCCTGTTCCTCTCAATCTGAACCCCTAGACTGAGCAGGTGGTGGCAGCGAGCCCAAGTGGCAGGAGGAGAAATAGCTCCCTCCAGGAGTTGGCGACTCAATAGGGAGTTGACGGGACCGGGTCTGAAGGCAGAATCGGGCCGGTTCTGTCACAGGTGCTATTGGACTTTTGCTCTTTTCTACTGATAAAGTGAACTGTATTGTCTTTTCATTAATTGTTTATAATTCTGGAAAGAAAAGGACTAGAGTTATTTTTTTTTTTACAAAAATGAAATCTGAGAATTTGTGCATTATTACTACAGCTGGGGGTATAAATAGTTTAATATTTTGATCTAGCTGTTACCAGTTTTTTAAATAGCCCTCCAGTAGGAGGGGCATGACCTGGATAGCCCAGACTAGTCCAAGATCAGAAGCACATCTGGGTTGGTCCTGGTTAGTTCTTGGATGAGAGACCACCAAGGAATCACTATGCAGCATCACTGTGCAGAGGCAGACGATGACAAACCACCTCTGTTCATCTCTTGCCTTAGGGAAGGGCCTGCTCAGAGCATTAAGACGAGGAAACTGCACATGTGCAGAACTTCAGTGTAAATTAAAAAACAAGAAAAGCCAGAATATTGAGTCCTGCCCATATCAGTGCCAGTGCAGAAGTCTCATTCCCTGCACCTCCCCACTGCGTGTTCACAAATGACACCCACAATGTGTGTAGAATGAGGACAAGAGCACGCCAGCTCTGGCCTGCAGACCCTGCCCTTCTAGGCTTCGCAGCACCCGGAGGGGCTTTCCTTCTCTCTCCGGTAACACCCCCACCACCCCCACCTGATCTTTGTGTGGAATTGCCCAGTGGGAGGGTCAGGACTCCCAGCTTCCCTTCCAAGTTCTGAGGCTGTCTTGCCTCTGCAACTTCCACAGCCCCACGCCTGGCCTACCATGGGGACAGTTTAATGCTTTGGGCACCCTTGGAGGAGTAGCCGCTTGCCAATAGCCTGCCTTCTCCCCGGCATCACTTTTAAAAGAGTGTGTTTGAGACAGTGGGAGGTTTGTTGGTACACAGATCAAGTTATAAAATATTTCTTTAAAATATAATGTTTACAAGCATACTTTTATCACAGCACCAAATCGAGCGGGGGATTCCAAAAGAAATGCTCTAAAGCACAAATCCTTGGCCCCTCTCTCAATACATGCCCTATCAGTTCTTAAAATATAGAGCACGCTCATTAGCATAGACATTCTGGATTTAAAGAGAGTAGCCAGTACTTTGACGCTTGCTCCAACTCCTTCACGCGAATACATGGTGAAGAGCTGCCTGCTTACGGATCTCAGCTAAGAGTTCTCATGGATGCAGCATCCCACAGAACATAGACCTCCTTCCTCCTGCAAGGAGTTTTTCTTTTTTTCTCCACCTGCTGACCAGATCAGTGAAGCGATTCTTGCAGTCTCCAAAATTTCCCTTTCTGTACCGTTCTCAAGCACATTGTTCTCCAGACCTCTGTTTCCTGTTTGGAGAAGGGAAAAAGCTTACCCGGCCCATTATCTCTCCTGCTATATCTATTAGTATTTGTATGAAGGTAAGCTGAGTTCCTTCTGGGAAGCAAATGAACTGACACGCCACCCCCACCCCACTCTCTGTTCAGAGGGAGGGGGGAGGAGCCTGTTAAAATGCAAAGTGGAGGTTTAGCTCAGCTCACACACACCCCCAGGAAAAAAAAATGTATTTCTTTGCACCTTGGCTTCATTTTTGCCTCTTCTTCTCCTTTGCTCCCCATCTTCAGTCTCTTGTCAAGTCATGAGGCTTCTTCCTTTACGACGTTAACACCCCGCCCCCCCAAAGCACTTCCTCTCTGCCCAAAGTTTGGTTCATGCTCTTGTCACCTCTCCCCTTGCAAACTTCTCTGCTCTCACTCTGATCTTCCAGAGTACCCCTCAAGCCCCTTTCCTTCTGCCCGGCACTCTGCTTTCCAGGGCTGGATTAACAAATAGGCCAAGTAGGCACTGGCCTAATGAGCCCCCCACACCTTTAGGGGCCCTGGGCTGGTTTGTCTCTCTCTGCCTCTCCCCTGCAGCTTTGCCAAAGGGGCTTTTGAGAAGGTGCCTGCAGGAGAGATTAGGAGATAATTAACCGGGGGGGGGGGGGTTGATTGCCTAGGGGCCTCCACAGGGCTTAATCTGGCACTGCTGCTCTCCAAATCCTCCACCTATTCCCTTCATTCTCAACAAGTGACATCTCTCCTCAAATCCTTCTTAATTTTCTGTCTGTTCCCAGATCCTGCCCTTCAAAGCCCTCCATGGTCTCCCCTCAATCTGTATTTCTCTGCTCTTATATCCAGATAGAACCTTGTTCCTAACCGAGTTTCCCCACCCTCCGCCCACCAAGGCTTCCTGCATCCAGGCCTGGTGCTAGGGCTTTTGGTGCCCTAAGGGAGCTGCCCACTAGCCCCCCCCCCAAAAAAATCTTTTTTAAACAGAAAATTGTAGGAGATGAAGAAACTTGGAACTTATTTACATTTTTAATTTACAGGTTTTTTTATTTTAAACTTTAATTTTAAAAAATTGTTAGACTAATTAATAAAAATTGTGAGACTACTTGATCCTTTTAGCTGGAGGTGCCAGGGACAAGATCCTCACATGACCATTTCTACTTGATCCTTTCAGTTGGAAGTGCCAGGGACAAGATCCTCACATGACCATTTCTACTTGATCCTTTCAGCTGGAGGTGCCAGGGACAAGACCATGAGCATGTGAGAAAGATGCTCTGCCACTGAGGTATGGCTCCCACCCCATGGCTGTGTCAAAGTAGAATAGGAAGGATGAGTGGCAGCAGACCACTTCAACAGGAGCCAATTTTTAGAAACTGTAATTGGCTCTTCTTCAGCTTTTACAGTTGGTTAATTTACCCCTGCCAGGCTCTGAGGAGCACACTGTACAGGCGCTGTCCGTGTTCACATTTCCTGGGTCTGTAACAGACCCGGGGAAGGTGAAACTGGCTGGGCAGCGTCTGCGCTCCATGGAGCCTTCTTCCCATTGGGGAGGGCAGACTCCAGGGAGGACACACGCTGCTCGTGGGGAGAGAGGTGCCTGGCGGTGTACACTAGTCCAGGTCTACTTGGCCTACTCCCTGCTTGGCCTACTCCCATGCACCGGCTATGTCTACATCCTCCAAGAACTCTTCCCTACCTGTTCTGCCCCTTATGCCTACAGCTGCCTCCCAAGAACACTTACATGCTACCATCTCTCTCCCTTCCCTCCTTTTCTTCGACCTCTTGGGCACAACTTCTTAGTTCCATTTCCCTGCAGAAGAATGTCTATTCTTCCAGTTTCTCCCTGCTGCCACCTTCTATTCCTACTTCATGGCAAGGACTGCACTGCAAGTTCATCAGGCAGAGACCTGTTTTCCTGTACTTTGCCAAGTGCCATGCCCAAAGATAGCACTTTGAAAACAAACGTATAAAAAAGCAAGGACACATGTGTCTGTTCATCTGTCACTGGCAGGCATAACATATCAGAAAAAAAGGACAGGAGGCTCAGAACATCTAGAGCCAAAAATGAAGGGAATCCAGAAATCCTAGTCTGGGTAGGTCCAGAAACTCTGTTCTTCGCAAATGGAACCAAAGGGTTTATGAGGAACCAAGAAAATTGAATCAGTACAGACAGGGAGGGTGGAAAACATCTTTCCAAAACAGTGGCGAATTTAATAGCTTTCCTGACCTACCAAAGTATCTTGAGATCCAGGTGCCAATCCCAACCACACCATGGAAGCTTCCTCGGTGACCTTGGGCCAATCACACACTCACCCTAGCCTACCTCTGAGGGTTATTGTTGTTGTGAGGATAAAATGGAAGGCCTAATTTTTCCGCTTGTGTTCACTGTGCATGTCCATTGGGTTTTCTTTGTCGTTCTGTATTGATTTTCCTCCTTTCAGCACTTAGTTCACTTTCTGGTTGCTGTTTCCCCCTGGGTTTCCTGAGAGTGCTTTCATGAGGATTTTTCTCTTGCTTTGCTTCCAGGCCAAAGGTAAATCAAAAGCATAGATTCCCTCGGATTCCACCCCCCACAAACCTTTTTACTGCCCCCTGAAGGTCACCTCCCCGCCATTGAGGTTGTTCCATCAACTCTGCACCTTCTGCCATCATCTCCCATACTTTAGTGCACAAACTCCATTTCCATTTGTTTTTAAAGTTCGAATTTTTTTTGACAAATGGCATGAGACTAGCTATGAAAGACTATCGCTAGTCTCAGATCACTGAACAAAAACATTAATATTAATATTAGGTAGTCTTTCAGATTATTTAATTATGTCTCGTGATCATGATTACTGGTTTCCCCCCTTGTTGTTAGTCTATTTTGGTTTTAAATTATTTGTAATCTGTTTTGTATTTACTGTTTTGTTTTATCTTGATCTTAAGACCATTGGTCAAAGAAGATAACAAATAAAAGGAAAGGAAAAATGAAGACAATGGGAAAGGGGAATTTAAGAAGTGCTCACGTGTATCAGAAAATCCAGAGAATAGGACCGATACACAAAGATGTTTTTCTATCAGCCCAGGGCCTCCCTCTACATTTGCAGAGAAATCCAAGAAAGAAAATTACCAATTTGAAACTTTTAGGGAAAAGACTGAGATCTTGCAATCCTCTGTTGTGAAATCCTGACTTTCAGCTTGGGAAGGAAGGAGCAGCTGCCAAGGAGAGTTCGGTGGGCAGGGGAGGAGACGCCTATCACCAATGTTCCCTCTAAGCTGCAGAGTCTTGTGAGCAAAAATTCTTCTTTGTGAGCTACTGGCGTTAAAGTCGTGAGCTACTGCATAAATTAATGCGCTCTGGGGCTAAGACAAAAATGTGTGAGTTGGAGGCTAAAAATCTGTGAGCTAGCTCACGCTAACTCAGCTTAGAGGGAAAACTGCCTATCACCCACCCAGGCCACCACCATGAAAGCTGGGTGGGAGAGCAGTTGGAGCTACCGCTGCCACCACCCCAGCACCGCAGGCAGGCAGGGAGGAGGAATGGGAGCTGCCGCTGCTGCCCTGTGGCATTGCCCAGTAAGGCAGACAAGTGGAGGCAGCAGCCCCACAAGTGGGAGGATGAAGGCAGAAGAGGGAGTGAAGGAAGGAAGGAGACCCATCGTTCCCCCTCTCCACTGCACCAATGAGGTAGGAGATAGCAGCACACTAGGCTGACACGGTGGCAGTTCAGCAGTCAGCACAGCAAACGAGGGTGAGATAGGATTCCTTCCCTGCAAGTGTCATGGAGCCCTTACTTGTCATCACCAGATCTTCCAGAAATGTAGGTGACCTATTAGTATGAGCTGAGAGCCAGTGCGTTGCAGTGTGGTAGACTTAAAGTGATGAGGCCTGAGTTCAAGTTCCTGCTCAGCTATCGGATTGCCAGCCTCCAAGTGGGGCCGGGAGATCACCCAGAATTACAGTTAATCTCTAAACAATATAAATCAGTTTCCCTGAAAGAATGGCCACTGAGAGGACGGATATGGCATCATGCTCCCCCCAGTCCTTCCTCTTCCCAGACCCCACCATCCCCAGCTCCGCACTCAAAATCTCCAGGACGAAGCTCACTCACTCTTGGACTGGCTTCCCTCATAGGGGCATGGGTAGGTGTAAGCCGAAATGCCCTCAAAACGAGGTTGGGGAATTAGTTAGGTGGGCACCTGGCTCACTAGGAATCTTTTTACCAATATATACCAGGCTCAACCATCCAGAGGGTGATGCTCAATAAAAAGGACTCTAATTTAATAAAACCAATTGTAATTTATTGTGAAAAATAGTTCTTTCATACAAGATAAAAATACGATACATTCACACATTCACACAGTCCTAAGGAAATACAGATAGATCGATAGGGGTAACATATATGGGTAGACAAACAGGGCGATATTTACCTCTCGTAGACTTCAAGGAAGGCTCCGGTGGCGACAGTAGAGGGAATGGGGAAGGGCCCGAGACTGATCAGGAATCGGGGATGGATCTATGCAGCGGAAGGTGGGTTGCTGATAGAAGCACACCTGTGGGTAGCTAGTCCACAGGTTATAAGGACTCACCTGAGCCCTCAAGGGATGGGTGGTCTTGGGGAGGAGCAGGGGGAGGCTCTGTGATGACCATGAAGGCTGGACATTAGCAGAGCCAATGGCGAGTGGTGTTAGCGTTACACAGTGGATTCCATGTTCAGCGCTTCTTCACCGATCGCCTGGATAGCTCCTTGGCGGCACAGCGTCTCCTGTTCCATGGCGGACCCTTCCGTGTGCATTAGCAAGCACTCTGTACCGGGTTAGAATGCTTGCAACCTTGGTGTTGTTTGTACACATAAGTCCCTTTAGGTCCCTGGATAGTTTTGCCCACACTCTCTGGCCAGACGTGTGCGAGCTCACTTCTCCAGGTGCCCTGGCAACCATGCTGGTGACTATGATATTAAGGAAAGAGGGGGCTTTTCCTCACATAGGAGAGAAAACAGGAGCACCCAGTTCCTTGGAAACACAAAGGAGGAGAGAAGAGGAGACTGGAGTTATACCTTCCCTTCACTCAGAGTGCCTTACAATCTCCTTTCCCTTCCCTCCCCACAACAGACACCCTGTGAGGTAGGTGGGGCTGAGAGAACTCTGACAGAACCCTTGAGAGGAACAGCTCTGACAGAGTTATGACTGACCCAGGGTCACTCCAGCAGGTGCATTTGGAGGGGTGGGGAATCAAACCTGGTTCTCCCAGATTAGAGTCCATGCATTTAACCACTACACCAAAGGAAAGCAAAATGGCTGTGTGAATGTGAAAGGCCTATAACGGTTTGAAAAGAGACACAAAAACAACAGGAAGAGCAACCGTAATGCAAGCATAGCCCAGCAGGACCCTGGTTATGCAAATCCACCTCTGGATTTCTCTGTCCAACTGCAGAGTTGGGGATGGGTCAAGTCAGCAAATGATGGCAACCTTGATGACTTGTCTGGCAGTTATGAAATGCCAATCCCCAGGTCCCAGCAGGAGTTCTTCTGCTTTCCCAGGCTCCTTCCCGTTCCCAGTCAGCTGGCCAGCGGGGGAGGGGGGGAGGGAGCCCCGCCCCCAGAGGACCAAGTTCCTTTGCACCTCCGGAGGCTTCAGTCTCCGATTGAAAGGCTTCCTCTTGGGATGGTGTGTCTGTGTTACTTTGAAGAAGTTGGCAGCAACTCTTGAGTAGAGAGGCCAATCCCTCACTTCAGAGTCACCAGATGGGGGTGGGGAGGGAGGGAAACGTCTGTTGAGCACTTCATTATTCCCCAGGTGGAGATCGATTCTCATAGGGTATAATGCGGAATTGATCTGGAGGTTTCGGGGGCTCTGGAGGAGCTGTATTTTGAGGTAGATGCACCAAATTTTCAGTATAGTATCTAGTGCCTCTCCCCAAAATAACCCCCAAGATTCAAAACGATTGGACCAGGGGGTCCATGTCTATGAGCCCCAAAAGAAGGTGACCCTATCCTTCATTGTTTCCTATGGAAGGAAGGCAATTTAAAAGGTGTGCTGTCCCTTTAAATGTGATGGCCAGAACTCCCTTGGAGTTCAATTATGCTTGTCACACCCTTGTTCCTGGCTCCGCCCCCAAAGTCTCCTGGCTCCACCCCCAAAGTCCCCAGATATTTCTTGAATTGGACTTGGCAACCCTAAA